>NC_133658.1:493030052-493392603 GCF_037893015.1 Macrotis lagotis
AAAGCAGCACTAGTAGGCATAGTAGAGCACTTAGAGCTTGGTAAGACATGGAAGATCAATCACTGCATCCTGACATTTATCACTAGATTTTGATGACTAGAAGATAGAGCGAGGCTGACAAGTTCCTGTATCTTTGCCTCACTTAAATCCAAATTAGGCATGAGACAAAAGACATCACCTATACATACTTTTTTTTCATTTTTGCCCATCTCAAAGTCCTATGATAACAGACTAGTAACAAAGAAGCAGATGTGAATACTCTGGGAACTATAGTCACAACACTGTTAATCCTAGACAATAGAAGACAATTATCTTCTCAATGAAATGGTAGCAGTGGGATTCAGCAGCCCTCTGGGTATCTGAGAAACCTTTTTTTTAAAGGATCACAATCCTAATCTCCTGGAATGAGGAAGGGACTAAAAAGGGTGCCCCTAAAATTGTCTGCTTCACCCAAACCTGTTTTCATTACCATTGGAGGTAAGGATCCTACCCTCCAATTGCAATATGCAAAATGTACAAAAAGTTTTGTAAAGAGGATTCTATTCACCATCAGTACATGGAATGTGTACATGTTTATGGACAACAAGAAAGCCAGTAGACCTGAAAGATGAACAACTCTTGTTGCAAGATAACAATAGCAAGAGTGAAACAAAGCTGGCAAATGAAGATCAACTTAAAAAACTGGAGCTAGATGCATGTTTTTTTTGAGTTGTTGCAGTGATGAGGAGTGCTGTGAAGTTGGCTTGGGTTTCACTATCAAAACTAATCTAGTCAATAGGCTTATATGTCTCCCCAAAAGAGTGAATGACAGGCTTTTAACAATGTGATTGCTCTCACTACCAGGAACCCTGATGAAATCAAAGAAAGATTTTATGAAGATCTAGAGAACCTCATCACCAATGTGCTGAAAGAAGATAAATTTGTAATTCTGGGTGACTTCAATGTAACATTCAGACTGTCCAACACAGCAGGGAATCCTTAAGAGGAATGGAGTTGGAAACAGCAAGCAACAGTCACATACTGCTGAGAACTTGTGCATCTCATGACTTTCTCATCCATTTACCTAAACACAATAAAGTTTCTTGCAGCAAACCTTGACATCAAATAGACTATGTCATTGTAAGGAGAAGAAATAGGATGTGAGAGTGATAAAATTGCTATCTGGCACAAAGTGCTGAACTAATCATACTTATTCTCTCCAAGTTAAACATTCTCATTCAACAAAAGCTGTGCCCCCAAGGCAAGACAACTACCAGAAGACTTAAAGTCAACAGTTTAGAGCATTTCTCTGAGCCTGCTAATTTGGAGGGAAAGCTGAACCACTTTGTGTTGCCAACCACTGTTGGCAACAATAGAAGAGAAGAGGAAAGGGCAGCTTCCAGAGATTTGGTGTACAACATTGCATTTACTTATCTGGGCCAGAATCTTGACACAGAAAGACTGGTTTGATGAAAATGATGGGGGAAAATCAGATGCTGCTAAATCAAAAATGAGAACTCCACAGGGTTGATCAACAAGAGAGTGCAGAGTTTAAGTTCATTAAAAGCTAGGTGGTGCAGTGGTTAGAGCACCAGCCCTGGAGTCAGGAGTACCTGAGTTCAAATCTGACCTCAGATACTTAATAATTACCTAGCTGTGTGGCCTTGGACAAGCCACTTAACCCCATTACCTTGCAAAAACTAAAAAGAATTAAAAAGTCAAAGAAAAAAAGTTTAGTGCAAGGGAACTTAGAGAGATGCAGACTCAGTAAGAAGACAGATGACAATCAATACACTGATAGTAATAATGCATAATGCTTTTATGATGTCCTGAAGGCTATTTAATGATCCAAAGTCCTATGGTGCATCTCAATAGAGCTGATGGAATTATATTGATCAGTGATAAGGATGTGATCCTGGAGAGATAGGCTGAACACTTCCATAATGTTCTCAACAGGCTGTCATCAGCTAATGCTGAAGTCATTGTTCATATTACTTCAAGTTGAAGTCAATCCCTCCCTAGCAGAATTTAAAAAAAAAAGTTTTTGTTGTGGTGTAGATTCTATTCCATCTGAGATTTACAAGGCAGGAGATCCACTGACTGAAATTTTCCAGCTCACATGGTGGTCAAAGATGCCTCCATTGTCCATCTCTATAAAGGAAAAGGAAATAGGTTATCTGGTGACAATTACAAGGGAGACCTCTTTCTTAGTCACTGCTATCAAAAGTCTTGCCAGTGTCCTTCTTAATTGACTAATGCTTCACCTGGAAGATAGTGAGAGTCAGTGTGTCTTCAGAAAGGGCTGAGGAACAAATGACATGGTATTTTCTGACTGACAACTCTAGGAGTAATGCTGAGAGCAGAACAGAGATCTGTACACAATGTCTATTGATCTGACTGAGGCCTTTGACACTGCCAGTTGTGGGGGCTCATGGAAAATCATGGTAAAATTTGGTTGCCTGGAGAAATTCACCAATATTGTATGTCAGTTTTATGATGGCATGGTCAACTGAGTTCTGGAAGATTGTTTTCCCCTTTCCCCTTCACCAAAGAAGTAAAGTAAGGCTGTGTGCCTGTTTCTATATTTTGTAGAATGATGTTTCCAGCAATATTGTCAGATGCCTTCAATGAGGACAACAATGACATTAAGGTCAACTACTGCACTAATGATAAATTATTTAACTTGAAAAGACAATGTGCCAAGGCTGAAATGGAGGGATAGTTGACCTAACACTTAACAAGAAAATAGAGGTTCTCCACCAATGATCACCACACTATCTATACATGGAACTATTGGTTATGGCAAATGGAGAAATTTTGAATGCTGTAGATAAATTTATTTATCTTGGCAGTTTACTTTCCAGTGATGTACACATAGATACACATTGCCAAAGATAGCTCAATGTTCTGGAGGCTCTAAAGGAAAGAGCGGGAAAGGAAAGATATTAGATTTCTTACCAAAGTGAGGGTCTACAGAGCTGTTGGGCTGACCTTATTATAGTATGTCTCTGAAATCTAGATAGTCTACTAGTACTTTGCCAAGAAAATGAATTGCTTTCATTTGAATTGTCTCAGCAAGATTCTGAAAATCAACTGGCAAGATAAGGGACTTGGCACTGAGATCTTTTCTCATTCTAATCTACCAAACATTCAGACTCTACTGCAGAGAGCACAACCTTGGTGGACTAGTCATGTTGTTGGAATGCCAAATGTACAGTTTCTTAAAAGACTGTTTTATGGAGCATTCATACAAGGTAGGTGCTCAGATGAAGATCAGAAGAAGTGATACTAGGATACTCTCAAGATCTCTTTGAAGAATTCTGGAATCAATTGTGAGACAGGTATAGGACTGGTACAGGACTGCCCATCATGGCATGCCTACATCGAAGAAGGTACCAGGCTCTATGAATAAAATAGAATTGCAGTAGCTTTAAAGAAACATGAGATGCACAGATTTAGATCCATCTTCACTTCAAATGTTTAAATGGACTATCCATGCCTGAACTGTGGTAGAGCCTTCCAAGCTTGTATTATCCTGATCAGTCATAGTGAGACACATTGTATTTTGACTGCAACATAGTGATGTCCTCCTTTGCTCCTCTGAAAATGAAAGGCAACAACTAACTAAAACCAACTCCAGTCACTTCCTTGTCATTTTCCAGAATTACTTTAAGAACTCTTAATTGCCCTCCCTGCATCTAATTCTTTCTTTATCTAATCCATCCTCCATACAGATGCTAAATTGATGATTCCCCCCAAAATGACTATGTTTATTCCTTTCCTCAAGTAACTCCAATGACCCTCCATTGACTTTAGGATCAAATACAAAGTCAACTGTTTGGTGTTTTAAAATCCTTCTTAATTTCATAACTGACTGATGACCTATTATTGTTTTTTCCCTTATGCATTAAATGCTTCAGGTATTCTTAGTATTCTTCATTCATGATATCCATATTTTTTTCTATCTTTGCACTGCTTTTTGTTTCCTTTGCCTGGGACTCTATCCTTACTTACTTAGTATCTTTCTTTGTCTCATCTCAAGAGCAGCCTCCTTCAAAAAGCTTTCCACTTAATGTCACTGTATATTAATTTTTTATATAACTTGAATTTACTCATCTAAACTCCCTTAGTAAAATATAAACTCTTATAGAGACTTCACATTTTTATATTAGTATTTCTAGCACCCTGCATTTACTTGACACATGTTATTGTCATTCAGTTGTTCAGTCATGTCCGGCTCTTCATGACCCCATGGACTATAATATGCCAGACCCTTCTATTCTTCTCTAACTCTTGAAGTCTGTCCAAGTTCATGTTTGTTGTTTCCATGATATTATTTAACCATCTCATTCTTCTCCTTTTCTCTTTGATCTTTCCCAACATCTAGATCTTTTCCATGAGTCTTAACTTCCATTACATGACAAAAGTATATAAGCTGCAGCTTCTGGATTTGACTGAATTAATTTCTTTACATATTGACTTATTTGACCTCCTTGTTGTTCAATGAACTTTCAAAAATCTTCAGCACCCCAATTCAAAAGTGTGAGTCCTGTGGTACACAGATTTTCTTATAGTCCAACTCTCACAGTCATATATTGCTACTGGGAAAGCCACAGCTTTCACTATACAGACCTTTCTTTCTTTCTTTTTTTTTATTTTTTATTTTTGCAAGGCAAATGGGGTTAAGTGGCTTGCCCAAGGCCACACAGCTAGGTAATTATTAAGTGTCTGATACCGGATTTGAACCCAGGTACTCCTGACTCCAGGGCTGGTGCTTTATGCACTACACCACTTAGCTGTCCCCAGACCTTTATTTCAAGATGGTGGCTCTGCTTTTTAGCATGCTGTCCAGATTTGTCATATCTTTTTTCCAAAGAGCAAGAGGCTTTTAATATTATGGCTGCAGTCACTATTTGCAGTGATCTTTGAATCCAAGAATATTAAATCTAAAATGGCTTCTATTTCTTCTTCCTCTATTTGCCAGGAGATGATAAGACCAATTACCAAGATCTTAGTTTTTTATTTTTATGTTGAGCTGTACTCTCCTGTTTCACCCTTATCAAGATGCTTCTCAATTCTTCTCTATGTCATCAGAGTGGTATAATCTGCATAACTGAGATTATTGATAGTTATCCTGGGAACCTTCCAGTTTTCAATTCATCCAACCTGGTATTTTTCATATTGTATTGGTGACAATATACAGCCCTGTCGAACTCCTTTTCCAATCTTAAACCTATCAGTTGTTCTGTGTTTGGTTCTAATTGTTGCTTCTTGACCCATGACAGTCTCTACTATTGACGAGACATTGGCACTACAAAGATAAAGATACAATATTTGTACTCATACAGTTTGCACATTATCATACATATACAAATAATTATAATACAGAATAGACTGTGATGAGTGTAAGGTTATGATGAGTGCAAGAGTTCAAGAATAGCTTTGGATTATGGTGGGGCAGAGTCAAGATGGTGGCATGAAGGCAGGAATTCCCAGAAACTCATTCCCCAAAAAACTCCAAAAGCCATCAAATTATAATTTTAGCCAAAATCTAGAAGGGGCAGAACTCACAGAATGAGTGATACAATTTCCCAGTCTAAGACAACTTAGAAGATCTCCAGGACAGGTCTGTTCCACTGGGACTGGAGGTTGGAAAAATCTGCAGTGCAGCTACAGCATAGTTGGGCTGGACACCCGGATCCATGGCAGAGGGGGTGGTTTAAGCATCAGGAACAGCTGGAAGGAATGGTGAGAGAACTCTGCCATACCAGAGTGAGTAAGGAGCAGAGTTCCTGCCTCAGAGCAGCCCTGCAGTGGGAACCTGCATCAGGAGTTGGCAGAGCCATGCAGCACATTTGGAGCTTTCAGCCCATAGATGGTAAGGGAATGGGGGGAGACTGCAGACATTTCTCTGTTCTCCCTGGGTCAGGATTCAGCTATTTGCCCACACTCAGATCCAGGTGGCAGTTTGGGTTTCCACACTACCATAGCTTAGCAGGGACCATCCTCACAGCTCCAGGGTAGAGGGGAGGGCCTGAAGCCTCTCATAAAACCTTGGAGGTATTAAGATTCCTGTGGATTGTCCCCAAACCTCCCAAAGCCCTGGAAGTGCCATAAATCAGTCATAGGTTGAGGAAATGAGCAAACTACCTCAAAAGAAGAATCAGACCATAGAAAATTACTTTGGTCCCATGGAGGACCAAAATACATACTCAGATGATGACAAAATCGATGCTTCTGTATCTAAAACTTCCAAGAGAAATAGAAAATGGACTCAGGCTATGAATGAGCTCAAAAAAATAAAAGCAATTAAGGGAGGTAGAAGAAAAATTGGGGAGAGAAATGAGAATAATGCAGATAAATCATGGAATCCATGTCAGCAACTTGGTGAAAAAAATACAAAAAAAATACTGAAGAAAATAATATGCTAAAAACCAGTTTAGGAAAAAGTGACACCAAAGGGGAAATGAGGAGAAGAATACCTTAAAAAAGTGAAATTGACCAGCTGAAAAAGGAGATATAAAAGCTCTCTGAAGAAAAAAACTCCTTCAAATTCAGAATGGAACTAAAGGAAACTGATGACTTTGTGAGAACCCAGGAAGAAATAAAACTGTACTAAAAAAAAAATAGAAGAAAATTTGAAAAATGTGAAATATCTCATTGGAAAAACAACTGTCCTTGAAAACAGATCCAGAAGATATAATTTAAAACTTATTGGGCAACCTGAAAGACATGAACAGGAAAAGAGCCCAGACTTCATTTTTCAAGAAATAATACAGCGAAATTGCCCTGAGATCCTAGAAGCTGAGGGTAAAATAGAAATTGAGGGAATTCCCCGGTCACTTCCTGAAAGAGATCCCAAAAGAAAAACTTCCAGGAATATTGTAGCCAAACTCCAGAACTCCCAAGTCAAAGAGAAAAAACTAAAAGCTGCCAGAAACAAACGATTCAACCATTGTGGCTCTATAGTCAGGATTACGTAGGATCTGGCAGCATCTACACTGAGGACTCAGAGGGCTTAGAATATGATATTCTGTAAGGCAAAAGATCTTGGTTTATCACTGAGAATCAGCTAGCAAAACTTAACATCCTCTTTCAGGGGAAAAGATGGACTTTCAATGAAACAGGGGACTTTCAAACTTTCCTATTGAAACAACCAGAGCTGAACAGAAAGTATGATCTCCAAATTCAGGATTCAGGTGAACCATAGAGGAGGTAGATGAGAAGGACTAACTATGAGGAACTTAATGATGTTGAACTGTTTGTATTCCTGCATGGGAAGAAGATACTGATAACTCATATGAACTTTCTCATTCATAAGAGCAGTTTGAAGGAGCATATATAGAGAAAGAATAAGAAGGAGCTGAATATGATGGTATAATATAGTAAAAAAAGATGGAGTCAATGAGTGATAAAGGAAAGTACTTGGAGGAAGGGAAAAGGAGAGGAAGAAGGGGCTAAGATATTTCACATAGGAGTCAAGAGGAAGCTCTTACAATGGAGTGGAAAAGGGGGAAGGCAAGGAGGAATGAGTGTACCTTCATTCTCATCAGAAATGGCTCAGAGAGAAAATAACATACACACTTAATAGGGGTAACTCTTACCCTAAAGAAAAATGAGATGAAAGGGATGGGATAAGGAGGATGTGGGGGGGGGATGGGTAACAGAATAGAGGGAAGATCGTGGTAGAGGGTATTCAGATACAACACACTTCTGAGCAGGGACAAGGTGAAAGGAGAGAGAGTAAATGAGAGTGGGAAGGAAGAGTAGAGGGAAATACAGCTAGTAATAGTGACTGTGGGAAAAATATTGAAGCAACTTCTCTGGTGGACTTATGATAAAGAAGGCAACTCATCCCAGAAACAGAGCTGTTGGAATCTGAACATAGACTGAAGTACATTTTTTCTCTCTTACTATTCTTGGGTTTCTCATCCTTTTGTGGGCAGGGGGGTTATGATTACTCTTACAACAAGATTATTGTAATATCATAAAATAAAAATTAAAAAAGAATAGCTTTGAAGATAAAGCTAAGATTAAGGCATCTAATTTGAACCTTAAGAAAAAAATAGATTGGAGACAAAGAAGAAGTACATTCTAAGCTTGGAGAACAGGCTACACAGAGTCAGGAAATAGTTGGAGAATAGTTTCTAGTCTTTTTTGGTTGGAATATAATTGTTAAACAACAAAATATAATTGTATCAATAGACAAACTCAAGTAAAATAAGAGATGAAATAACTCTACTAAGGAAATTATCCAAAGAGCAATAAAAATGATGAGAGGTCCTGTGACATAACAACTAGAGAACTGACCTTGGAGCCTGGAGGACCTGGCTTTCAAGTCTTGCCTGTGACACATACTCAGGCTACGTGACCCTGTGCAAGTCAAAACTTCTAGGTAACTAGAACTCTAGGTAACTCTTTCAGTCTATAAATTGCAGTGAAGATGCAGGTTTATATTGTTAACAAGAATTTTTTTTTTGCTTTAATGCAAAGACATGCAATAAATATACAAGGGAATTGAGCTTCCCTGGATGTGGTCCCCTCATCTCTACCTTGTCTAGTCAGCAGGATAATATTTTGTGCCTCAGAGAGTTTTTAGAAATTCACCATGTCACATGGTGGGCGAAGTTCTTTATACCTTGAACTGACCAGAGTCAATCAAGTCCCTATCAGGTCAAATTTTGTTGCCTTTTTGGGAAAACTAATCCTAGTTTTGGGGAATTGGGAACACTGTTAGTCTTTTACAGTATTATTCTATCTCCTTTTTGGTGTTTTTTTCCTTTTGGTTTTTTTTTCTTTCTGTACTGACTTTATTATATATATTGGTTTTTGCAAGGCAAATGGGGTTAAGCAGCTTGCCCAAGGCCACACAGCTAGGTAATTATTAAGTGTCTGAGGCCAGATTTGAACCCAGGTACTCCTGACTCCAGGGCCGGTGCTTTATCCACTACGCCACCTAGCTGCCCTAAACCCACATTTTTCAAAGAAGAAAACTGAGACCCAGGGTCTCTCAACTAAACTTCTGGGGCAGAATTTGAACTCTACTGCATCATATCACCTCAAACATTTCTCCTTTCTTTATGTTAGAAAATAATATGTTGGAATTAATCTAGGGAGGAGAAGCTGCTTTAAAAAATAGAAACTTTCATGAGAAAAGATGGTCTGCTCATAGAGATATTTGGAACCATACTTTAATAAAAAAACACACTTCTTTATATAAAATTGAGGCAAATTCTCATGTCAGAGAAATTTTATATAGACGAGTTAGAAATCATCTCAGACTATCCCTCCAAAGAGAACAACAGTGAATTAATGATATGCCAAATATACTACTGGTAGGTCCCACAATTAGAAAAGAGGGTAGATTTGGCTCTGATCACCAAGCCAAAAGATAAACATATATACAGATGGATGAACCAATAATGATATAATTTTATTAAGAGTTTATTTTGTTTCAGACCCTGTGCTTGATTCTGAGTAATTTCTAAAGGTCAGAAAACTTGGAGAGACAAGCACATGGTTGTGAGATTCAATGGGAAGCATTACATTACTCACTTCTATAATTCACTTTGGAGCAGCAAGGTGACTCAGTGAATAGAATGCTGGGTCTGGAGTTAGGAAGACCAGAGTTAAAGCAAGCCTCAGATACTCATTAACTGTGTGACCCTGGTCAAGTCACTTAATCTCTACCTTAACCCATGAAGAAGGAAACGACAAATCTCCAGTCTTCTTTACCAAGAAAACTCCATGGTCAATTGATATGGTCCACCTAGTCATGAAGAATCAGATGTGAATGAGTAACAATACAGAGCAATCAATTCTATTATTGAGAACAAAAGAGAATAAAGTCACCTGTCTAGTCAAAGAAATCCTTGGTTATAGAGACACCTAGAGGTGAACTAACAATTGAGAAAGCAGATAAGGATAGTATGGGAAAAAAAAGGTCTTATAGACACACCCTCAAGCTGCACCTGCCCATCATTAGTCTAGAGTTCCAATTTCTGACACCAGTTAGCCAAAATTAGACAGATACTGAAGAGATTGCAATTAAAAGTCTGTCTGCAAAGAAGGACTCAACCTCCACTGGCTCATAAGCATCTTTTCAAGTATGGACGCTGGAAGCAAAACAAGGGAGTCAAGCTGAATATACAGATTCAAAGGCAGAAACCTTAGGGGGATTAAATGAGTGATAGAACAGTGCAAATAATTTTTCTCAGAAAAATAAGAGACCAGGGAATGAAAGTCACAGAATTCTTATATAGCTCCCATCTGGACACAATCAGAGGAATAGATCAATCTCTTAAAGTTATATTTTAGGTGGTTACATATATATATTGGATGCATTTATATAAAAAAAAAAATTCAGCCTTAGTTATGTAGAAGCTGAGGTCTCCTAAACCTACATTAGGTAAAGAAATGAGGAGCTTGGGAAATAGATTACCTCAAATCAGTACTTAAGAGAGTTTTTAAACAGGGGAATGGATCCTGAAATATTTGATTCTGGAGACTTCTCAGGACCAGAAGAATAGAAAGACTGGTTGAGGCAGAAGCTCAGAAAGAATACACATGTGTTCTCACTGAATGAAAATGGGAGGTACTTGTGGAGAAGCCACAAAATCCAGCTTACTGACTCATGGCGGTCCCAAACTATTGGGAAATCATCTAAAAGAGTGTTTTGTTTGGCTTCTTCTTTAGGGAAATAGATCACCTAATGCTACAAATGAGGATTGATCTCTCTGGCTATTTCTTATGTACTAATTGTAACTGCTGCTAGGGCCATGCTGGAGCATAGTGACAGAGTTCAGTCCTAGCCTCTTATGGGAGGTTTGAGGTCCCTTTTCTTATACTCTTTACATTTTCCTTCTCTTTTTCTTTCTTTACTGCCTTGGGGAAAATTATTTTGTTTGGGTTTATTTTTTGTCTAGGGTCTCCCCAAGGAGGACAGTAGAAAAGCACTCAATGTACAATAAGAATTTGGTATGGAATTTCCTTTATAAAAGTTGTACAAGGATAAATTGATGAACCTTAAGTAATTACTATTTTATGACATTTTTGACTTTTTTATATTTTCTCAGGAGGTTGAATATCAGAACATGAAGTTGGTACTGCTAAATAGATATTTTATTTTTTACCTTGTTCTGTACTGTACCCCTCAGAGTAAATGATTTCTGGCATGCTAGGTCAGGGCTTGGATTAATCATCTTGTAAATCTTTTCTGATTCAGAAAATCCCTGGAGTATAAATCAGTTCCAACTCTTGGGACTTAAGATAACCAACCTTTGGAACTCAACAATTTGCCTCCAAGACTTGACATATCCATTCCAGGATTTCTGTTTCAGCATCAATGATTTGGCAAAGAAGCACAAAACAGTAAAAAAATGGCCAGAGGCTTAGGTTGACCCAACTTAGTTGAGTCCCCCTACCCTCATTGCCACATTTATGGTATAGCTGGAAGCCTGTGGAAATAGAACTGACAGTATCTGCTTCTGGAATATGAGATAGTTTAGGGCAGATCACTCACTTTCTTTTAAATATCCATTGAATCAAGGAGTCTCTTGAGATCAGATGTCAATAAGGTCACTTCATTATTCCCCCAAATTCTTCTGAACTTAGACACACATGGCCAGAGGGAAGAATCTATGGACTTCCTAATCTTTAAAACTTGCATGCCATAGCAAATATGGTAGTTATCCACAGAGATGACCAGCTCTGCTCATGCCCTATGGCAGTTATTCAAGATAATCATGTATGACTTCAATTTACTGAACCTGTTTTCTCTTTTGTAAAACAAGATGATTTAGATGATTAAGGGTATATTGGGTCTCATTAACCCATGGCTTCAAGTCAAGAACTTGAACCAACTTGAAGCCACTATTAGGTCCTAGATTGGCTGTATAAATTTAGCAATTTTCGTTCAAATGGTTTAGGCAGAATTATCAGGTGACTCATAAGCACTTTAAAAGTGGAGTTGGGGAACTGAGGTAGAATTGGGGAATGGTTTGCTCTGATCACAGGCAGGTAGCCCTAATACAGAAGCAGTATCTATCCTCAGGTAAGGACTTTCACAAGACTTTCATTCGCGAAAGGGCTCCACCACCTTCATTCTTCCAGTTTCCCTGGGCAACTTACTGACCTGTCCCAAGACTAGTGAAACAGATGCCCCGGGCTCCAGTGTCCAGGCCCGGGATCTTCTCAGGTCATTCCTGGGTGTGTGAAGCTATGTGAGCCTGGGCGCCACCTATCAGGTAAAAGACCCAGAGAGCTGGGAGCCTAGGAAGGAGGAAGAAAGGCTAGGGAGGAGGCGGAGGAGGAAGTAGCCTGAGGGCTCCTGGAGCCGCAGTAGTTGTGCGAGTTCACCTGTGCTTTACCGGGGAGGAGTCGGGCATAGAGTGCTGTCCGCACAGCAGGTAAGTGATACCTGGGGGGGGAAATGAAAATAAAAAGAGACTTACCTGTCCTGCCCGCGGGAATCGAGGGCACAATCTGAGAGCTGCTTTGTGGGTTTGTTTGGATGTCCTGGGTCTAGGCTGGGCTGGAGGCTATTACTTCGAGGGGTCCTGTTTCTCCTGGAATAAACACAGAGCTCCTTCCCAAGCACGCCTGGACAGAATAGGAATTACTTAAAAACCCGACATAATCGCGACTTTGGGGGACGCATAGGTGAGAAAGGAAGGAGCTAGTGGATCGCTTTTGGTGAAATGCGACTATTCTGGTTAAACTTATTCCACTAGTCCCAGACTCGAGGTGCGTAGGCTCAGGCCCTCCCGGTTTTCAATCCCTAAGGGAAGCTTTTCTACCCCTTTTGGTTTTACTGGGGAGGGGGAAGGTGAAAGGAGCTTGCCTTTTTAAAAGCGAAGTTAGTAGGTAGTGGACCCCCCCCCCCGAAAAAATCCTTTTTGTTTCGAGTGCCTTTTGACTGTGAAGATTTTGGCTCTTGCTCTGAGGTAATTTGCAAGAGAAAAAGACCACTTCCTGGTGAATGTGGACTCTGGTGGGTACATTGATTCTTTTTTCCCCCCTCGGTTACCTCTGGATTAGCAACAAGGGTGAGAACTAGATTTTCTGGCTGATCTGGTTGTTTCTTTTGTGGAAAATCTCAGTGGGCAGAGATGCCAATGGATGTTACGTGAGTAACTTTTGCTTTTTAGTTAATACTCTATATAGGTCATTTAGTAACTTGTTTGATGCTATCAGATCTGTGCTTCAGTGAATGGGCAGAAGCGGTCTTGTGAAACGTGTGGCCCCCTTTGAATGGTTCAGTTTGGGTTCTCTAATTCCATGACTAAATAGAAATAGTTTGTGTAATTGTCCTTTGTGGGATATCGTTTGGGGCTAGGTAGGAAGATGTTGGGGATGGTGGTGGAAATAACCCAAAGGATAAGCTTTTGGCTTAGCAGAACAGTTTGAGTCTCTTGGTTCATTTTAAATTCTGAGGGAGCCTTTTAGAGGTGTTTAGTTACTTGATCAAATCAGAGAAAAGGATAGACTGCCAATAAACCAATCTCTGGTTAGAGGAATGCCATTTATTTCAATATGTGTTTTGTCTGAATTTTTTTTAACCTTTGAAACTTAGTCCCTTGAAAAGGGGGTCAGGTTGACTCTCTAAAGGGGGAGAAGACTTGGTGTGGCAGCATTTTGTGAATTGTAAGCCTTCCTCCTTGGAAGAGGAGCCTCGATAGTTATATTTCTGCTCTAGTTTGACTACAGACCCTTAAATCTGATTTTCCACAGGAATAATGTAGCAATCCTGGAGTATCATTGAACATAAGACATGGACACTTTAACTCGAAAGTACTACTGAAGATTGTTTTTCTAAACATCAAAGATTTGAAACTATATAAATCTTTCAGGATCATTGCAAATTCCATTGTTAAAGTACTTTTGGGAATGTTTGTTTCCATGGCTGACTTCAGTTACTCTTTTCACTGGGCTATAGACAAAGCTTTTTTGGAGACTGGGGCATGTGTTTGCATGTACCCTCTCCTCTCTACTCAAACAATGAAACACACTCTCTCCTTCCCTACTCTCCTTTTGTGACCTTCTCAGGAGGATTTATTCTTCTTGACCCCTTGGGTCTTGCTGGGGTTTCACAACCTATACAGAAGAGGAATGGAAGGAATTAAGGAAACGAGTATTTAATCACCTACTTACTATATGCTTTTTGCTAAGGATTTGACAAATACTATCTCATTTTATCCTCATAACAATCCTGTGGGTTTAGCATTATTGTTCCTATTTTGCAGTTGAGGAACTTGAGGTAGATAGAGGTTAAGTGACTTGTCCAGAATCACAACTAGTAAATGTCTGAGACTAGGTTTGAACTCTGACTTTTCCTTCTTAGTGCACTCCCACCATCGGTTACTTTTAGATCTGAGAGGATCCAAGTGAATTGTTTTGAACAGAAATGATGAAATGACCCTTTAGTAAAATCACTTTTAGACATTTTTTTTAATATTAACTGTGATTTCAGTGATATTTGGATCTCTAGGTAAAGAACTTCCTTCATCTGTACAGATCTACAATTTCTTTAATTTGTAATCTTATGCAGGGTCATATGGGCAGGCTAGATATGTCAGAGGAAGAATTTGAACCTTTATGTCCTTTGGACCTTATTCACTTTACCATCTCTTTCTTGAAGGTTGTGGTGCTGGTGTTGATCTTTAATTCTCCTTCAGCCTTTCATTTCCAAAGACATTATTCCCATTGCATTTCATGAGTTTTTTTTCCCAATAGGTAAGATAATGTTAAAGTGATCCTTGGAGAGAGGAGTATTGACCAAATAGTGTTTGTGTGGGTTTGGAAGAAGGTTGGGAGCTTCTAATAGATATTGGAAAAAATAACTATTGTATAAGATTAAGACTTTAGAGTTGAAAGAGACCACCATCTGGACAAATCTCCCTCCTTCAATATGTAAGGGAACTGAGGCTAAAGAGATTAAATGACTTGCCTAAAAGAAAGTATTAGAGTAAGCCTATTGGCATCCAGATCCTTCAATTTCACAATCAGTAGTCTTTCCACAGTATCACAGGTTGAATTAAGTAGTGTCTTGACTTGAGGTTTATAGGCTTGATTGTATATGAACTTCAAGACTTTTCTTGATTCCCAGCTTCAAGTAAACTTCTAAGAAAAAGGTATTCGAAGTGGTTGTGGGGCAGTATAATTTAAGCCTCATTTCTAATAATATTCTATACTTGGTTATTTTGATCAGGCCACACTGTCCATCAACCTTCCTGCCTTTGGCATATCCAATTTCATCTTTTTTCAGCATGCAGAGATATTTATTTTAACCTCAATCACATGCTTTATAGTCCTTTATCAGTGTGCAGAGGTATTTATTATACCATGAGTCACTTTCATTGGGTAAATCGCTCTGTGTTCTATTTCTTATCAGTTCTTTTCTTTTTTTTTGGCAAGGGAATTGGGGTTAATTGATTTATACAGCTGAAAAGGTCAAGTGTCTAAGGCTGGATTTGAACTCCAATCCTGTCCCTGTTCTCTAAGTTTATATTTTTGTTGTTCAATCATATCCAACTCTTCATGATTCTGTTTAGGATTTTCTTGGCAAAGATAATGGAATGGTTTGCATTTCCTTCTCCAGTTCATTTTACAGATGAGGAAATTGAGAGAAACTGGATTAGGGACTTGTCCAGGATTACACTGCTAGTGTCTGAGCCTAGATTTGAACTCAGATAAGTCTTTCTGACTCTAGGCCCAGCACTCTTATCTATTGTGGCATAGAGCAGCTGAGCTAAGGTCTTTTGGGATGTCCTAAATGAAGAAGATTCTAGTTTAGCTGAAAAAGATAGAAAAATTATGGGAAATACTGATAGGTGGGACGTACAAAGCTGTCTCTTTTATGGAGTCTTTTTTTTCAGATTCTCCATCCCAGCTGATCCAGATTGAGGGGATAGTGATTGTATTTCCAGAGCTTTTGGGGTACCTTATCTGTTAGTACAAATTATTTTTTTAGTCTCAGATTCAAACTGTTATTAGTAATGATCATCAGCAAGGAGTTAATAGATACTTTAAAAACAATATTTTCCCAATTACATGTAAAGACAATTTTTAGCATTTATTTTAAAAAATTGAGTTTCAAATTCTCTTAATAGCCCCTCTTCTTCCTCCCCACCTCAATATAGGTTATACATATACACTCATGTAAAACATATTTTCATATTAGTTATGTGAAAGAAAACAGACAAAAAACCCAAGAAAAGTAAAATGAAAAACTATGGTTTAATTTGCATTCTGACTTCCATCAGTTCTTTCTCTGGATGTGTGTAGCATTTTTCACCTTGAGTCCTTAGAATTGTCTTGGGTCATGGTACTGCTGAAAATATTTGCTTACATGTGATCATCATACAATATTGCTGTTACTATATGCAATGGTCTCCTGATTCTGCTCACTTCATTTTGCATTTGTTCTGAGAGCATCTTGCTCATCATTTCTTTTTCTTCCCTTTTTTTTGATGTGAAACAGGATTTTAAAATTCAAAAGGAAAATTCAAATCCTCTTACATATTGCAGTGTTAATCTGCAACATTTATCTAACTTATTTTTCTCAAATAATCTGCACAGTAACTTTCTAAATATTTTTTGCTATTTTTTGTTTGCTTTTTTGCAAGGTAATGGGGTTAAAGGACTTGCCCAAGGTCACACAGCTAAGTAATGATTAGGTATCTGAGGCAGGATTTGAACTCAGGTCCTCCTGACTCCATGGCAGATGCTCTATCCACTGTACCACCTAGCTGTTCCTTATTTTTGCTATTTTTGAAATCATTAGTAGTTCCTTCCATCAATATTTTTTCTAAGGGTTGCTCATCATTTTTTATATCACAATAGTATTCCATTCCAATCTAATACCACAATTTGTTCAGTTATTCCCCAGTTGAAGGGCATTCCCTGAATTTTCAGTTCTTTGCCACCACAAAAAGAACTGAATAGACACTTTTGTATCCCCTACATGTTAGGACATAAGCCCTTGACCCAAAGAGCTGAGGAAATGACACTAAGGTATAACATCAGAGAACAACTCAGTAACATGAAGTTTTACTAGGTCCTTTTGAGGCTTTTCTTAGCTTTAGTATTTTATTACAAAGTGCTAAAACTTAGTAAGATTAAGGTAAGCTATAAGGGAGCCATAATAAAGGAGGTAACTTGAGTATAAAAGGATTATATTGACTTGGTTTTTAATGTCAATTAGTTAAAGTCAGTTTTTGGTGATTTGATAAATATGAAATTAAAAAGTCAAAGAAAAGGTTTTCATCATGTAAATCAGGGGTTCTTAACTTTTTTGAGTATGTTATGGACCTCTTTGACAGTGCAGTGAAGCTTTATGGACCTTTTCTTGGAATAATGTGTGTTGGCTACATTCATAATTTAAGGAAATACTAAAATTTGAGAGGTTAGTGAAGATAAATTTTTTTTTCCAACTTTATGGACTCCAGGGATAACCCTGTATGTGTTTTCATGGTAACAACTCTTTTTCATCAGTCACTTAAAAACCATGGGGACAGCCAAAGAGAATGCTGGGAGATGAGAGTTTTTTTTTTAATAAAACACATGAATTTAATGAAGATGAAATTGAAGGAATTATTATTATTTTTTAAGAAAGATTTATTTATTTTGAATCTTATAATTTTTCCCCAATCTTGCTTCCCTTCCCCCACCTCCCACAAAAGGCAGTCTATAAGTCTTTACATTGTTTCCATGGCTTGTATTGATCTAAGTTGAATGTGATGAGTGAGAAAACAGATCCTTAAGGAAGAAACATAAAGTATAAGAAAGAGATAGCAAAATTACATAAGACAATTTTTTTAAATGAAAGGAAATAGTCTTTGGTCTTTGTTCAAACTCTACAATTCTTTCTCAGGATACAGATGGTATTCTCCATTGCAGATACCCCCAAATTATGCCTGATTGTTGCACTGTTGGAATGAGCAAGTCCTTTTAGATTGATCATCACCCCCATGTTGCTGTTAGGGTGTACAATGTTCTTCTGGTTCTGCTCATCTTGCTCAGCATCAGTTCATGCAGATCTTTCCAGGCTTCTCTGAATACCAATTCCTCCTGGTTTTTAATAGAACAGTAGTGTTCCATAATGTACTTATACCACAATTTGTTCAGCCATCCCCCAATTGATGGACATTCACTGAATTTCCCATCCTTTGCTACCACAAACAGGACTGCTGTGAACATTTTTGTACAAGTGATGTTTTTACCCTTTTTCATAATCTCTTCAGGGTATAGACCCAGTAGTGGTATTGCTGGATCAAAGAGTATGCACATTTTTGTTGCCTTTTGGGCATAATTCCAAATTGCTCTCCAGAAAGGTTGGATGAGTTCATAGCTCCACCAACAATGTATTAGTGTCCCGGTATTACCACATCCCTTTTAACTTTGAGCATTGTCCTTTCTAGTCATATTGGCCAGTCTGAGAGGTGTGGTACCTCAGAGTTGCTTTAATTTTGCATTGCTCTAATAATCAGTGATTTAGAGCAATTTTTCATATGACTATGGATCGCTTTGATTTTCTCATCTGTAAATTGCCTTTGCATGTCCTTTGACCATTTGTCAATTGGGGAATGGCTTGTCTTTTTAAAAATTTGACTCAGTTTTCTGTATATTTTAGAAATGAGTCCTTTGTTAGAAATACTAGTTGTAAAAATTGTTTCCCAATTTACTACATTTCTTTTGATCTTGGTTACAGTGGTTTTATCTGTGCAAAACCTTTTTAATTTAATGTAATCAAAATTGTCTAGTTTGTTTATAATGATGTTTGTAGTGTATTGCTTATAGAAGAGCATGGATGTCGATGTCACTAGATCAAATAGGATTTGGAAAGTGGGGTGTAAGAATAATGAAAAGTAAGAAGGCAGCTCAGTTGTGAAGAATTTGGAATGCTTAAAAGAAAAATTTTTATTTTCTTTTAGAGGCAATAGGAAGTCCTGGAGAGAGAGAGAGAGAGAGAGAGAGAGAGAGAGAGAGAGAGAGAGAGAGAGAGAGTGTGTGTGTGTGTATGATGATTGGACCTGAATGATGGCAGTGCCAGAGGAAAAAAGGGGGAGTATTCAAGGGATGTTGTAAAGGTGAAATCAATTGGCCTTGGCAATAAATTGGATATGGGGAATGACAAATAGTGAGGACTCTTGGGATGACTGCTAGTTTTGGAGCATGAGGGATTGGAAGTATGGTTTTACCCTATACAGTATTGGGGAAACTTTTCCTTTGAATTCTTATGGGGTATAGATCTAATAGGGTCAAAGGGTATGTGCTATTGTTAGTATAAAAAGAATATTTCTTACTAACTTTTGAGTTATGTGGCCTAATATAAGTGGAACTATAAGTGGATAGGATGTATGGCAGAAGGAGAAAAAAACAGTTGTTTATAACAGTTGCAGAGATGAGAAGGATAAATCTCTTTCCTTCTCAGGGAAAGATATGGAAGTGTCCTGCTGTGTCACAATTACCATTCCATAGCTTTACTGATACCCTTGATATCTCTAAGTTTTTAAACAGTATTTTATTTTTTCTAATTATGTAAAGACAAATTTGAACATTTGTTTAAAAATGTTGAGTTCCAAAGTTTCTCCCTCCCTCCCTCCCAATCCTCCCTCCCTCCTAGGAGAGTAGGCAATTTGATTAATGGTTTTATATACATATGTAATCATGTAAAGCATATTTCCACATTAGTTATGTTGTTTTTCATATCTTAATAGTATTTTTCCTAATTTCAGCATTTGTTTTTGTAAAATTTTGAGTTCCAAATTTTTCTCTCTCCTCTCCAAGATAGTAAGTACTCTGATACAGGTTATATACATGCACAACCAAGTTAAACATATTTCTATATTAGACTTATGAAAGAAGAATAAGAATAAAAGGGAAAACCACAAGAAAGAAAAACAAGAAATAAATTTTAAAAAGTGAAAATGGTATGCTTTGATCTATATTCAGATTCCTTAGATCTTTTTTCTGGATGTGAATAGCAGTTTTCCTGGAGTCCTTTAGGATTGGCTTGGATCACTGTATATCTAGGATAGCAAGGAAAAAGTAAATTATGCAGAATTGTCAGTTTTATTATATTAGCTTAGCCTATCAATAAATTATATCAGCTTAGCCTATCAATAAGTAATTGTTATTTTCCCAATAGTTTATTTGTGTGAAAAATATTTTGTAATTGTGTTCACATATTTCCTGGGTTTGTTTTGGCAGGTAGACTGTCAAGTATTTTACATTGTCTATAGTCATTTTAAATGGAATTTCTCTTTCTACTTCTTGCTGTTCTTGCTCATGAAATATGGAAATGCTAATGATTTATGTAGTTTTATTTTATATCTTCCATCTTTGCTGAAGTTGTTAATTATTTCAGTTGGTTTTTTAATGAGTCTTTAGGATTTGGGGTAGTGAGGTAACATAGTGGATAGAACACTAGCCTTGGAGTCAGAAGGTTCTGAGTTCAAATGTAGCCTCAGGCACATACTAGCTGTATGACCTTGGATAAGTCATTAGCTCTGATTGTATCACATCCATATGGCTTTGGAGGAGAAAGTGAGGCTAGTGACTTAGCACAGCACCCCTTCACTCAAATCCAATTCATGTGCTTTTCATGGTATCACCTCCCATAATATCACGGGCTACTTTGAGAATGAATCATCATCATCATCTTTAGGATTATCCAAGTGTACCATCCTATCATCTGCAAAGAGGATAGTTTTCTCCTCTTACTGCTAAGGTCAACTTTTTTTAAACAGTATTGAATAATAGTGGTGATAATGAGCATTCTTGCTTCACCCTTGATCTTACTGAGCAGCCTTCTAGCTTATTCCCATTGCAGATCATGCTTACTGATAACTTTTTTTTTTTTAGGTTTTTGCAAGGCAAATGGGGTTAAGTGGCTTGCCCAAGGCCACACAGCTGGGTAAGGCCGGTGCTTTATCCACTATGCCACCTAGCTGCCCTACTGATAACTTTAGATAGATAAATAATCATTTTATGGAAATCACCCTTTATGCATATGCTCATTAGTAATTTTTGGAATGGGTGCTGTAATTTTGTCAAAAGGTTTTTCTGTATTTATTGAGATAATCATATGACTTCTGCTGGATTTGTTATTGATATAACTGATATTTTTGTTATTGATAATATTGATATTTTTCCTGATATTTAACTGGCTCTGCTTTGCTAATATAAATCCTATTCATCATCATGCATATTATCCTAGTGATAAATTGCTGTGATCTCTTTGCTAATATTTTATTTAAAATTTTTTGCTTCAGTATTCATTAAGGAAATAATTTTCCTTATCTCTTTTGGTTCTTCCTGGTTTAGGCATCAGCACCATAATTGTGTCATAAAAGGAATTTAGTTGGACTTCTTCTTTGTCTATTTCCCCAAATAGTTTGTATAATAATGGAGTTAATTTTCCTTTAAATGCTTGGTAGAATTCACTTGCAAATCTATCTTACCCTGGGGAATTCACTTCTTATTGAATTCTTTGATGACTTCTTCAATTTCTTTTCCTAAAATGGAATTAATATTCAATTTCTTCTTTTGCTAATCTGGGCAATTTTTTGTTGTAAATATTCATCCGGTTCATTTAAATTGTCAGATTTATTGTAATATATATGTGCAAAATAGCTCCTAATTATTGCTTTAATAGCCTCTTCCTTGGTGGTGAATTCACCCTTCCATTTTTGAAACTGGCAATTTGGTTTTCTTTTTAATCAGATTAGCCAGATTTATCTATTTTTTCCCATAAAACTAGTTCTTAATTTTATTTATTAGTTCAGCTGTTTTCTTGCATTCTTTAAATTCTATAAATCCTTTGATTTTTCAGGATTTCTAATTTGGTATTTAAGTGAGAATCTTTAATTTGTTCTTATTCTGTCTTTTTTAGTTGTATGCCCAATTTATTTATTTAAGAATTTAGAGGGATGGCTAGGTGGCACAGTGGATAGAGCACCGGCCCTGTAGTGAGGAGTAACTGAGTTCAAATCCAACCTCAGATACTTGGGAATTACCTGGCCGTGTGACCTTGGGCAAGCCATTTAACCCCATTTGCCTTGCAAAAACCTAAAAAAAAAAAAAAGAATTTAGAGAAATGAATTTTTCCTTACTAGTGCTTTGACTATATCATATAAATTTTGATACATTGCCTAATTGTTCACATTCTCTCTAATCTAATTATTGATTTTTTTCATAATTTGTTGTTTGATCTACTTATTCTTTAGGATTTTTTTTAAATTTCCAATTAATTTTTAACCTGTATTTCCATGACCTTTTATTAATTTTTTATTAAATTTTGATCTGAAAAGGATGCATTTAATATTTCTACCTTTTTGCATTTGAGTGTGAGGTTTTATACCCTATCTAATACAAGGTCAATTTTTGTGTAGGTGTCATGTAAAGCTGAGAAAAAGGCATATTTCTTTCTATCCCTATTCAGTTTTTTTAGACATCTGTCACATCTAACTTTTAAAAAATTTTCCTTAACTTCTTTCTCATTTATTGTTTAGTTTCTGAGAGGAAAACTATTGACAACCCCCACTAGTAAATTTCCTGTTTCCTCCTGTAATTTATTTAGCTTCTTTAGAAATCTGGATTTTTAGTAATGATTATACTTCTGTCTATGGTACCTTTTTAGCAATATGTAGGTTATTTCCTAGACTCTTTTAATTATCTAATTTTGCTTTTGCTTTGTCTGAGATCATGATTACAACCTCTCTTTTTTTCCCCTTTAGCTGAGGCATAATATATTCTGCTTCAGACTTTTACTTTGTGTATGCCTCTCTGCTTCAAATGTTTTGGTTGTTGCTGTTGTAAACAACATGAAGTAAGATTCTGGTTTTTGATATACTTTGCTATTTGCTTCTGATTAATGAGAAAGTTAATCCTATTTGAATATATAATTTACTTTTTTACTTTTTTTTATTTTTACAAGGCAGTGGGATTAAGTGACTTGCCCATGGACACATAGCTATCTTGGGGTTAGATTTGAACTCAGATCCTCCTGACTCCAGAACTGATGCTCTATCCATTGTGCTACCTAGCTGGCCCCTCTTTCTTTTAAAATGTTATTTTATTTTACTTTTTCCAATTACACGCAAAGATAGTTTTCAACATTTATCTTTTTGTGTGTTTTTGAGAGGCAGAAGAAAAATTGGGAAAAGAGATAAGTGATGCAAGAGAATTATGAAAAAAAAATCAACAGCTTGGTAAAGGAAACATAAAAAATGGAAAAAGATGTACCAAAAAAAAAATCACTGAAATCAACTCCTCAATAAGGAGAATTGGCCAAAAGGAAAAGTAGATACATAATTCCACTGAAGAAAACAACTTTGAGGTACATTACTCTTATTAGGGATATGGAGCAATGTTTCATATTCATTATTTACAATTTTCATTTTGAGAATGTTCATTTATCCATTGGGGAATCATATACATATATATGTATATATATGTACACATATATTCCTTATATCTGTAAATATTTATTAAATATCTACTATATGACAAGCATAGTGACAAACTCTGGGGAGCTGAAGAAAGGTTAAAAGATGGTCACTAATGTCAAGCAGCTTGTGATCTAATGAAGGACATGCTATGAAGGCAACTAGGTACAAACAAGTTATAACTAGGAAAAATTTAAGATAATCAACAGAAGATATTTTGAATTGTAGGGGATTGACCTGTTCTTCCATACTATCTCAGCTATACATAAAAGTAGTCATATCCTTGATCTTGGTATCCCCTTCAAATACTCTACTTCCATATTCACGTTCTCTAAAATTCTCTTATCTGATCACAATCTATTATTATTTCACTTCTTACTCTGCTTTTCAACTTGAAGTCCTATTTTTTGTTTAAACAATAAGGTGCAATGCCTTGACCTCTCATTTCTCTCCTGGATCATTAGCTCTGCACAAGCTACACTTAGCTCCTTTCTCTACCTACATTGAACTCTTGGTGAACCAGTTCAATTCTATACTGTGCTCTTCTCTTCAATCTCTTGTCCCTTATAAAATGTTGGATCTTACCTGCCTGTGCCTCAATCTTGATTCACTCCCACATTCTGTTGCCTTTAGTTTAACACAAGTGCTACTAAATGAAGTTACAGAAAATCACAAAATCATTCTGACTGGTTCACTACAAATATATGTTACAAAACCTCAACTGTTACAAGTTATTCTCCATAATTAACTGGCTATTTCACTCACTGTAGTGGTACTTAGAAACTTTTTTTCATCCTCACACCTCCCCAGCCTCTCCACTAACCTTCTCAACTGATAATCTTGTCTCATTTTACTGAAAAAGTTGAGGCCTTTCACCAAGAGTTCTCTCTTCTCCCTTATTCTTCATCTTGAAATCATTCTCATATCTTCTGTCAGTATGCCCTTTGTCTTATCTTATATGAAAAAGAGGCACTTCTTTGTCAGGGCTAAACCCTCTATCTACAAGTGATCCCATTTTATTCTTGCCTCCTCTAAAATACCTATTATTTTCTCTCTCTCCTGGTTATTTCCTGAGCTTGTTTGGTTGGTCCTTCTGACTCAAGTCTCTCCTTACTCCAATTCATCTTCCATGCATCTGCCAAAGTGATCCCCTGTAAATGTTACTTCCCTATTGCCTCTATGATCAAATATAAAATCTGGCATTTAAAACCCTTCATTAACTAATGCCTCACTCCCAGTCTTTCATACAATATCCTCTTCCTCTTTATCCCTACCTCATATTATATGATCCAGTGATCTTGGCTTTTTTTTTTTCTATTCTCCATAGTAGATATTCAATCTCTTGACTCTGGGTATATTCATTGGCTTTCTCCCATGCATGAAATTCTCTCCCTTTTCATCTCTTAGACCTCTTGGCTTTTTTGGCTTATTTCAAATCCCAGATAAAATTCTGTCTGTTACAGGAAACTTTCCCCAATTCCTTTTAATTCCTTTTGTTATTCTTTATATATGTTGTTTGTACATTGTTATTTCCATATTGTTTCTCTATTAAGACTGTGAGAACTGTGAGAGCAGAGATTGTCTTTTACTTTTCTTTGTATACTGATATCTTTGTACAGCAACTTGTACATAGTAGAAATTTAATAAATGTTTAGTGACTGACTGAATTAGCTGAACATTCCTGTATTACCATATTAAACATTGCTTGAGCTCAGCAGGAATGCAGTAGAATTCTGAAGGAATGAAGTTTTCACCAGACAGAAGACCAGGTTGGATGATGATGATGATGATGATGATGATGTAATGACTTTTTCATTTTTAACCTCATATTTTTATGGCATAGAACCACATGTTTTAATTCATTCCTTACTTTGAAAGTCTTTAGAATGCAAAAAGCTGTTGATAACAGATATGGAAAAAGTCATGAAATATGAAGTAGAATTATATTTTTCAAGTGCATAAAAATATTTTTGTGTCAGTTGACATTTGGTTGTGTTTTACTAATGTTGACTAATTCTTGCATTCCTCCTACAATATCTAGTTGATACAGGTCAATAGTTTTTTTTTAATTAAGACTTCCTTTAAAATATTTAACTCTGGATTAAATTTTTTTCCCTTTGGTAGCTCCTATAAAGCAAATTAAATTTCATTTGCAGAATTTGGGTTCTTGAAGATTTTTATTTTATTTTCTCTTAATTTAAGTAACTTAATTTTTTTTTACTGAATCTGCCTTTTCTTTTAAATTCTCAATTGTATTACATGTAGTAGATTCTATTAATAGTGGCAAGTTATTCTCTAAGGACTGCTTTGCGTGACATTTAAAAAGATTGACAGATTTAAATAATGCTAGCTAACATTTTATTAACAAAAGAAATGGTCATGACTGTCTTTCTTGGACTAAAGATGACTTATGGTGTGGATTCTGTTTATATGCCCTTGGAAAAGGAGGTGCACCTGAGGGTGGAAATCAACTCTTTTTTTTTAAAGATTTTATTTATTTTGAGTTTTACAATTTTTTCCCTAATCTTATCCCCCCTCCAAGAAGGCAATTTGCCAGTCTTTATATTGTTTCCATGGTATACATTGATCCAAATTGAATGTGATGAGAGAGAAATCATGTTCTTAAGGAAGAAACACAAAGTATAAGAGATAGCAAGATCAGACAATAAGATTTTTTTTTTCTAAATTAAAGGGAATAGTCCTTGGTCTTGGTTCAAACTCCACAGTTCTTTCTCTGGATACAGATGGTATTCTCCATTGCAGACAGCCCAAAGTTGTCCCTAATTGATGCACTGATGGATGGAATGAGCCAGTCCATCAAGGTTGATCATCGCCCTCATGTTGCTGAAAGGGTGTATAGTGTTTTCCTGGTTCTTCTCATTTCACTCAGCATCAGTTCATGCAAATCCCTCCAGGCTTCCCTGAATTCCCATCCCTCCTGGTTTCTAATAGAACAAAAGTATAGAAATGTACTCTTAGCAACTAATGACAGATTGAATATAATGAGAGGTGGTTTATTCCAATGTGGGTCTTGGTAATTGACACTGAGCCACCCAGATCTTGGTTAAGAGAAACTTAACAATTTTCACATCACCTGTCTGACAAAACTGAATATCCACATTTTCCCTGACTTGTCTGAGTAAACACTATGAACTAATATCCACCAATTTGCCTAAACTTTGAATTTCTTTACTGCTTTGAATCGATCTTTACCTGAGGAAGGCTTTGTTCAAAATTAGTTTTTGCAAGGCAATGGGGTTAAATAGCTTACCCAAGGCCACACAGCTAGGCAATTATTAAGTGTCTCAGGTCACATTTGAATTCAGGTACTCCTGACTCCAGGGCAGGTGCTCTATCCACTGCGCCACCTAGTTGCCCCTCAGAGTTAAATATTTTAAAGGAAATCTTAATAAAAAATTATTTTTGTCACTTTTCTTTTACTCTTTTCTGAGGAGTTTTTCTTTGTTTTTACCTGTATATGATTTTTCTTCCCTTTTAGTTTTGATTTTCTTAATAATTGTTTACTTGAGCATCCTTTATTTTCATGGTCTTTATGAAGGAAAATCTTCTGAGATCTCAGATTTGAGGTTTTAGTTTTATGCTGACTCTTCCCCCCCACCATTCTCTCTCTCTCTCTCTCTCTCACTTTCCCTCCCTCTGTTTCTTTCTTCCTCCCCTCCATTCTCTCTCCCTCTCTCCTTTTCTCCCTTTCTCCTTGAGTCTTATACTTTCAATCACTGGAAATAGAGAAGGATAGTAGACCTCTGTATCTTAGATCCCTACTCTCTCCTAGATTATGGTCAGTCTCCATTCCTAAGACAAAACCACCTCATCTTTTGCTCTATATCCTTTCTTGCCTCTGATTAATCCAAGTACTAGTTGTGCCTAGTATCTCTCTAGGGAAGTATGCTACCCAGACAGTGTAACTCTCTCTAAAGTGGCCAGTAATGGCCCAAACTCCTTGATCCTCATACTCAGGAAGTCAGTTTCAGGTCACTGTGAAGCCATACCAATATATAATTAATACTAAATATCTTTGAGTTATTTATTTCTTATTTTTAAAAAGATTTTATTTATTTTGAGTTTTACAAATTTCCCCTAATTTTACTTCCCTCCCCCCACCCCCCACAGAAGGCAATCCATCAGGCTTTACATTGTTTCCATGGAATACATTGATCCAAATTGAATGTGATGAGAGAGAAATCATATCCCCAAGGAAGAAACACAAAGTACAAGAGACAGCAAGATCAGGCAATAAGACATCAGTCTTTTTTCCCCTAAATTAAAGGTAATAGTCCTTGTTCTTTGTTCAAACTCCAAGTTCCTTCCCTGGGCACAGATGGTATTCTCCACTGCAGACAGCCCCAAATTGTCCCCATCTGTTGCACCGATGGAATGAGTGAGTCCATCAAGGTTGATCATCACCCCCATGTTGCTTCCAGGGTGTACAGTGTTTTTCTGGTTCTGCTCATCTCATTCAGCAATCAGTCCATGAAAATCCCCCCAGGCTTCCTCGAATTCCCCGTCCCTCTTGGTTTCTAATAGAACAATAGTGTTCCATGACATACATATACTACAGTTTGTTAAGCCATTCCCCAATTGAAGGACATTTACTTAATTTCCAATTCTTTGCCACCACAAACAGGGCTGCTATGAATATTGCCGTACAAGTGATGTTTTTACCCTTTTTCATCATCTCTTCAGGGTATAGACCCAGTAGTGGTATTGCTGGATCAAAGGGCATGCACATCCTTGTTGCCCTTTGGGCATAGTTCCAAATTTCTCTCCAGAAATGTTGGATGACTTCACAGCTCCACCAACAATACAGTCGTATCCTAGATTTCCCATAACCCTTCCAAAAATGATCATTATCCTTTCTGGTCACATTGGCCAGTCTGAGAGGTGTGAGGTGGTAATTTGCATTTCTCTCTAATAAGTAATGATTTAGAGCATGAATTACTTATTTTTTAAAGTCCTCACATCTTTCTTTTAATAGTTCTATTTTGGTCATTTTTTAAAAATTTAAGGCAATGGGGTTAAGTGATTTGCCCAAAGTCATACAACTAGGCAATTATTAAGTGTCTGAGGTCAGATTTGAACTCTGGTCCTCCTGTCTCCAGGGTCTGTGCGCTATCCACTTCACTGCCTAGCTGTCCCTTAGCTGTCCCCACATCTTAAAAAGATGAGAGCTGCAAGTCCCACTTTCTCCCAACTTCACATTCTCTGATTCTTTTAAGTTCCCTTTGTATTTTTATCCCCTAGTGTCCTTTTTAATTCCTTGAAAGTACTCTTTTGTCCTTGCCTTTGAGAATTCTTTCTGTTCTGTCACATTCCCTTGTGTGACTGGATTATTAGGTAGCAAGATCTTACTTGCCTTGGGAGATAGGAAGATAAACTATTTGACAGGACAGGTTACCTAAAGTTATCTTTATAAGATCACTACCTCCCAGCTTGATTTCCAGTTCCCTTTCCCTCAGGGCTGAGGCTCTGTTCCCCTATAGCCTACAGCTCTGAGTGCAATGCAACATTGGGCATTTTTATTTTTTTACTTAAACCTTTTACCCTTTTCCAAGATCTCTGTTCATTTCTTCTATTCCTTGCCTTTGAGCAGAAAGAAAGAATTTGTGTTATTTTTAAAAAATAAATTTATTTTTTCAACATTCATTCTTTTTCTTTGTTTCTTTTTTTAAAATTTTATTAAGGCAGTGGGGTTAAGTGACTTGCCCAAAGTTACATAGCTAGGTAATTATTAAGTGTCTGAGATCATATTTGAACTCAGGTCCTCCTGACTCCAGGACCAGTGCTCTATCCACTGCACCACCTTGCTGCCCCCTAACATTCATTATTTTTTTAAAGATTTTGAGTTCCACATTTTTCTTCTCTCCTTTCCTTTCCCATTCCCCTTAATAGTGAGAAATCTAATATAGGTTATACATGTATAACTATGTTAGATATATTTCCATATTAATCATGTGAAAAAAAGAATCAAATCAAAAAGAGAAAAAATTAGAGGGGGAAAACTATAATACATAAAACAACTTTTAACAATTGAAAATAGTGAGCTTTGATTTGTATTCAGACTCGATAGTTCCTTCTCTGGATGGGGATTTTATTTTCCATCACAAGTTTAGAATTGCCTTTGATTATTGTACTGCTGACACGAGCAAGTCCATCATAATTGATGATCACATAATGTTGTTATTGATGTGTACAATGTTCTTCTGATTCTGCTCACTTCACTCAATATCAGTTCTGGTTCCTCATGATTTCTCACAGAACACTAGTGCTCTAGCACATTCATTAACCACAATTTGTTTCGCCATTCTCCAGCTGATAGTCATCATCTCGATTTCCAATTTGCCACCATGAAAAAAGCTGCTATAAATATTTTTGTACACATGAGTTTTTTTACCCCCCCCTTTTTTTTTTTATCTATTTTGGGATACAGATCTAGTAGTGGTAATGCTGGGTTAAAGGATATGCACAGTTTTATTGCCCTTTGGGTGCAGTTCCAAACTGCTCTTCAGAAAGATTGGATCAGTTCACAGTTCCTCCAACAATGCATCAATGTCTGATTTTCCCACATCCCCTCCAGCAATGATTATGGTATAAGCTATTGTTTCCACCATTGGTAGACTTCTGGTAAAAACATTGGCTTATGGAATCCCATCAGCTGGCTGTGAGTTACAAACTTGTGAATAGATTTGAGGTTGAATATATAGTGTCATCTGCCATAGGGATGATATATGAGAGATGAAAGTATTTGAATTCTACAAGATTGATGTATAATATTTTTTATCTCATGTGGTGATTGTAATGCAAAAATTCCATCATGTTATCTTGTGAATTCAGCTATAATTACATCTTTTGTATAATTCCTTTCTTTTGAGAATTTCAAGTTAGAAAATCTCTTTATGTCATTTTTTGGTTATATTAAGATCTATTAAAAAAAATTCTTCCAGAAGTGTTACATGGGTATGAATCATGAAATTAGTTGGTGAAATATTTATTATGTGTTAGGCACTGACTAAGCTAAGCTAAGGAAATATAAGTAAAGGCAAAAGATAGTCCCTGGCATTGAGGAAATGAGGGGGGACAGTATACACATTTTTGTTGTTTTTGTTTAGTTATTTCCAATCATGTCTAATTTTTAATGACCCCATTTGGAGTTTCTTGGAAAATATACTGGTTTACCATTTACTTCACCTCATTTTACAGAAGAGGGGACTGAGGAAAACAGGGTTAAGTGACTTGCCCAGAGTTACACAGCTAGTAAGTGTTTGAGTTTGGATTTGATCTTAGGATGAGTCTTCCTGACTTCAGGCCAGCTGCTCTATCTTCTGTGACACCTATCCATCCAATAACATACAAATAGCTATGTATAAACAGTAAATAATCACAGAGAAAAGACCTTAGAATCATTGAGAAAGGCTTCTTGTAGAAAGTTGGATTGATCCTGGACCTGTCTTCTGGAGCCAAGAAGAATAAATCTTAGTCCTTCACAAAGCAAATGACCATGTTTCAGATATCAGCTATGACATTCTATTCCTTGCTCACCCTTCCCTTCCTACTTTGGGTCTTTCTATATTGTAGAACCTGATTTTCTTCCTCATTGTACTCTCCAGTTTGTGCTATTGTTTTTTCACAAAATGTGCTCAGGATTAAAAAGAATGCTCCAGATATAGTCTCTAATGTGGCCATCATTTCCTTAGTTCTTTTTCTTTGTTTTTGCAAAGGAATGGGGTTAAGTGATTTACCGAAGGTCACACAGCTAGATTATTATTAAGTATCTGAGGCTTTTGAGGGATTTGAACTCAGGTTCTCCTGACTCCAGGGCTGGTGTTCTATCCACTGTGCCACCTAGCTGCCCCTCATAGCTAACATAAAATGTTGGTAAGCCAGATTTCATATTTGAGTTTTTTTAAATTTTAGTCCTGAGTGGAGGACTTTATATTTCATTTGGATTTAATAGAGTTTAACAAAACACCGATTCTATACTTGCTGTAAGACATTTTGCCTAATATGAGAAAACGGACGACCATCTGAAGGAGTTTATTTGGGATTATATTCAGTTAGATGCAAATATCTGGAAGCATTCTGTGTGCTGGGGTGTTTGGGAAATTTATTGGGTGTTTTTTCTCAGATGTTCTACATTCATTTACTCAAATTTAATTTAAGAAGCATTTATTTAGTACCTGCTCTGTGACAGAAACTGTGCTAGGAACTAGAAATAAAAATAAAAAAATGCAACAGGTCTGACCCTTAAGGAGTTTACATTACATTGGACTGAAACTAGACCTATGTAGATAAATAAATACAATGTCCATCCAAAATCAGTTATAAATAATTTTTGGAGCCTAATTGCACTTTTGATTATTTAGAGTTCAACTTCCTCTTAGTGAATTAATTTACTATTACTTTAGCTATTCTGTAGATATGGAATATACTTTAGATAAAGCTCTTATTTCAGATATCAGTTGAGTTTTTTTTGCTATTCCAGAAAATTTCTGGGCTATTAATCTTGTCTTTTACCCCCAAAGACCACGAGAGTTAATCTGAATTCACTTAATCATATTTGTCATCTTGTAAGGATATATTTGAATCAGATTCAGTTATGTTGAAACTTATTTTTTGGAACCTTTTTTCTCCTCCTTTGATTGTTTATGGTGTTATTTGTCCCCCCCCCCCCCCCCCCCCCCCCCCCCCCCGGCCATAAAACTAGAACTGCAAGTGATCTCAGAGGCCACATAATCCCATTTATATTATAAACTAAAAAAACTGAGACCAAGGAAAGGGAAGTAGTAAGAGTCAAGAACAGAATTTGAACAAAGATTCTCTGACCTTTATTTCCACTATAGCAGGCTTCACTTGTCTTAGCTACTTTTTCCCTTTATTATTATTTTTTTATTAAAGATTTTATTTGAGTTTTACAATTTTTCTCCCAATCTTACTCCCCCCTCAGAAAGCAATCTATCAGTCTTTATTTTGTTTCCATGTTGTACATTGATCCAATTGAGTGTGATGAGAGAGAAATCACATCCTTAAGGAAGAAACAAAAAGTATAAGAGATAACAAGATCATACAATAAGATATCTGTTTTTTTCTAAATTAAAAGGAATAGCACTGGTCAGGCATACCTGGGTTCAAATCCAGTCTCAGACATTTAATAATTACCTAGCTGTGTGGCCTTGGGCAAGCCACTTAACCCCATTTGCCTTGCACAAAACTAAAAAACAAAACAAAACAAAACAAAATATATTAAAGGGAATAGTCCTTGTACTTTGTTCAAACTCCACGGCTCTTTATCTGGATACAGATGGTATTCTCCATTGCAGACAGCCCCAAATTGTCTTTGATTGTTGCACTGATGGAATGAACAAATCCATCAAGGTTGATCATCACCCCCATGTTGCTGTTAGGGTAGACAGTGTTTTTCTGGTTCTGCTCATCTCACTTAGCATAAGCTCATGCAAATCCCTCCAGGTCCACTGAATTCCCATCCCTCCTGGTTTCTAATAGAACAATAGTGTTCCATGACATACATATACCACAGTTTGCTAAGCCATTCCCCAATTGAAGGACATTTACTTGATTTCCAATTCTTTGCCACCACAAACAGGGTTGCTATGGATATTTTTGTACAAGTGATGTTTTTATCCTTTTTCATCATCTCACCAGGGCATAGACCCAGTAGTGGTATTGCTGGATCAAAAGATATGCTCATTTTTGTTGCCCTTTTGGGCATAGTTCCAAATTTCTCTTCAGAAAGGTTGGATGAGTTCATAGCTCCACCAACAGTGAAATAGTGTCTCAGATTTCCCACAACCCTTCCAACAATGATCATTATCCTTCCTGGTCATATTGGCCAGTCTGAGAGGTGTGAGGTGCTACCTTAGATGCTTTAATTTGCATTTCTCTAATAATTAATGATTTAGAGCAATTTTTCATATGGCTATGGATTGCTTTGATCTCCTCATCTGTAAATTGCCTTTGTATATCCTTTGACCAATTGTCAATTGGGGAATGGCTTTTTTTTTTTCAAATATGACTCAGTTCTCTGTATATTTTAGAAATGAGTCCTTTGTCAGAATCATTAGTTGTAAATATTGTTTCCCAATTTACTACATTTCTTTAGATCTTGGTTACAGTGGTTTTATCTGTGCAAAAGCTTTTTAATTTAATATAATTGAAATCATCTAGTTTTTTTTTTTTTGGTGTTGTTCTCCATCTCTTCCTTAGTCATAAACTGCTCCCCTTTCCATAGATCTGACAGGTAAACTAGTCCTTGATCTTCTAATTTGCTTATAGTATATTTTTTTATGTCTAAATCCTGTAACCACTTGGATCTTATCTTGGTATAGGGTGTGAGGTGTTGGTCTAATCTAAGTTTCTTCCATACTAACTTCCAATTTTTCCAGCAGTTTTTATCAAAGAGAGAGTTTTTAATCCCAATAGCTGGACTCTTTGGGTTTATTAGTTACTTTTTTCTAAAACGAATTTTGACTACATAGCAAAAGTAGTTTTTGAATATTCATTCACAATACCTTTTAAGTGGCCACCCAACTTGGAAATGTGCCAATGAGATCAAATTTATATTTCCTGAAATTTCACCCAAACATAAACCTAGTGAGATACCTTAGAACAGGAAGTATATTTTCATTGAATAGAGAGTGTCAATTCTGGTAACAAATGATCAAAGAATCATAGAGGTTTTGCAACCACTGTTAACTCCCAAAATGCCAAAAAGCTCACATGGGTTCAAAGTAAAAATCTTTCTTTATTCCTTTATTCTTTATTGGGGAATTAGATACATATGTCAGGGGCCCTCTCTGGTGGGAGACCCAAGGCAGTAGTACGGGCTGACCTTTGGTTTATATATTTGTGGCTAAAGAATCAAACAGTGTGGTATAGCAACAATGGTGAGGAACAACAGCAACTGTGAGACAAGGTTATTTAGTGACAAAATGTCCAGTCATAATAGGACTTCAAATCTGGATCTGTTGGTGCTTGCCCAAGCTTAGGGACCATCAGTTCCCTGATTTAGTTGCAGCAAAGTTCATTTAGAGCGCAAAGGCTTATTCCAATGCCAAGCTCTGGAAAACAGGGTCTCTAAAATGAGAGAGATGGTATTGTATTGTGACAAGAGAAATTAGATTAATGAGAACTATTTGTTTACTTCTTTGGCCTTATTGTAGGCATGAGTCACTGAATATTTAACAAAGAAGTTTTACTTTGCTTAAGCATAGCAAGAGTATGCTACAGGAATACAGTATCACTTAGTTTCGATACATATAACCCTTCTCATCTCTGACTGGAAACGTGTCTGATAAGTTAGTCATCCAGGAGTCAGTAGGATATAGGGACTTAAACATCAACTCTGAGAGACTCAGATATTTCCTTGTAGCTAAAGTATCTCACTATAGCTTGTACTTTTTATCAATTTCATAGGCCAAAAAGTTGTCAGGGTTTAATGGATGTTGAAGAGGGGTGGAGGAAGCTTCACCAGAGAAACAATCAGGGAAACTGGACTGAAAGAAGTTGTGTGAGGAGGAAGAATCAGGGTAAGGGGAGCTATCAGGAAATTCCTGTCCTATCACATACCATCTCTCAGCGGCAAGGGCCTAATGATCTTTTGTGTGATCTTCCATCATTTAATAACTAGACTCTTTTTTTTGTAGTATAAGTATGGTGGAAAAGTGTAGAAAAAGAAAAAAATATATAAAAACTAATGAAGAAAAAAACCCAGAATTCCTAAATTCAAACTCCTATAGTCTAGTTTAACAAGGTTTTCCTTTTCTACCATCTACTCAGTATTTCCTGACCTACCTGCCAAAGCCTTCCCCTCCCTGAGACCTCCCTGAGACCATTCAGAGGAATGAAACAAAATCTTTGCTTACTTAAGAGTCCTCTGGAAGAGCTAACCCCTTTTCCCACAGTGACTAAGGGCTCCCTCTCACCCTTATCCAGTGACTAGAATTACCACTAAATCAACTATGGAATCTTGTCTGTTCTGTGTAAATATGTATTCATCACAATTTCCCCTCATCTATACTATTAAAAAAGAAAGATGCTTCCCAATAAAATCACTACTTAATCCAAATTTTTCTGGAATTATTTCTATGAACCATAAGGAGCTCTGTGAGGTTGAAGTGAATCTGTACTTCTCCCAGAAGCATTTCAAAATGGAGCTATCTGAGAGGGGAAGAACCATGAGTTTGAGGAAAGGTCCAAGAGGATCACTAAGAACTATATACAAAAGCAGTCTGTTTTTGTTGGGTAGATCTTCCTGAAAACTGGGAAGGGAGCCCTTTCCCTTTTCAGGGTAGCATGAGTTTGTCATAGACATGGCTTCTAGGAGGTTGGAGATCTGACTTGGATGATCAAGATATATATATACTTCATTGGGGCAGGGTCCAGAGAATTGGTTAGCATCCTGCAGAGGCTGGTCTTGGAGATATACAGCTAAGAGAAACAAAAGTCAAGGGAAAAAATTGAGCAAGTAAAACCCAGAGATATTGTAAGAGAAGGCTATTTAACAGAGGTCCAATAATTACGAAAAACTAGAAGGTGTAAAAAGAGCAAGAATTATACTTTATGATCCTAAGCCAGTAACTAAATACCTTTTATAAGAACATGGGTTCCAATATAACACAGATTCATTGATGGATGCCACATAAATTGTAAAAAAAAGCTCAAAAATAGTATAAACAAATGTACTAAAAAAGCATTTTAAAACTGCATGTCCCCAAAAAGTAATTTGCAACAAAATTTTCTATTTTGCTTTGGCCATATTTAGAATGAACAAAAATGCTAGTTGAAGAATGGATCTTTCTTTTAAAGCAGTTAAAAATAGTTTAATAGGCATTATCCTGATATAAGTAGTCATACTGATATTTCTTTTCCTTACAGAAACTTGTGGTAAAAAGTCACATCCTATGTTAAAAAGCCAAGACAAAAATACTTGCCAATTATTTAAAATTTAGAAGATAGAGTTCCAATGGCTCCCTCTTATATTTAATTATGATGTACCTGGAATAATCATGGCAATTTGCTATTATAGAGCAGAGAGGGACATGTTCCCTTATGAAGTCATACAGACAATTCTTTTCAATGAGCCAGGTGAGGGATTCCTTTAAGAGAATCCTATACCAGTTGAAGACAGGGCCGTTCTTTCAAAGTTCACTTAGTCCATCTGTAGCAATTAACATCAAACTCCATAGGGCTAAATGACTTCATTGGCATATTGTTTTTGTATTTGGACCTCCCTGATATCAGGCAGATCAATTATCAATCTGTTGTAATATAGTAATTACCTATAACCAGAGCTTCAGGTGGCTTGAGCACTAAGGAGAACCAAGAATGTGCTAGTCTGTAATTTGGTATAAGAGATCCAAGGGGAAAAATCATAATTCAGTTGTTGTTCATGTACCTAAGGACAGTGCTGAAAATGAAATGCAATAAAACAGATTGAGATGTGAAAATGCCATAACTCTAATTCATATTTTTTATAAAATCAACTTTTTGCAATGAACCCATTTAGCTATTAACTAGGTTTAAAATGACTAAACATTTCCTTCTGGCTAGGAGGTTGTCCATCATCTCCAGACTTTTTCATGTAACAATTGGCTAGGGATTGCCACAGAGAAATCTCAAATATCACCATTATTTTATCTTCCTCATGTTATTTAGGTGTTTTCCCTCAAAGCAAATAACCACAGTTTAGTCTCAGTTTACATATATAGTTGGAAACTTCTGTACACTAACTTCTACAAATTTTTATTTTCAGAATTCTTTAAAAACCATTAGAACATCTTAAGTAACCTTAAATTTCTAACATGTGTTATTGATTCCAATGCAATTTAACAAAAGTAAAAATAACCAGGCATTCAAGTCAATTAACAACATAAGTTATTATGCATGAATCCACAGATTTATCCCAGAAGGGGTCATAATTTGTGATACTGCTTTTACCACCCCTTCAAAGCAATCACATGCTAATTCCAGACTTTAACATTACAATAATCAAATAGCTTACATGCTCACAAAAGATAGCCAAACACCGTAAATATAATTTCTTTTGAAGTTTCAAAAGAATATTATATAACTGATAAATATATCCTATTCATCAATAAGTTTTCTTACAGAGGGACCACACAATTGCTATGTTCAGTTAGTCAGAGCTGCCTGCAGTTACCATGAGAAAATCCCTATTCTAGGGGTGGCTAGGTGGCACAGTGGACAGAGCACTGGCTCTGGAGTCAGGAGTACCTGAGTTCAAATGCGGCCTCAGACACTTAATAATTACCTGGCTGTGTGGCCTTGGGCAAGCCACTTAACCCCATTGCCTCGCAAAAACCTTAAAAAAAAAAGAGAAAAAAGAAAGTCCCTATTCTTGACTTCTTTAAAATTAAGCATACATTATTAATTTATGTTCGACATAAGATTCTTATTTAAACATCTCATTCCCCTTAGAACAAAAACAAAATGCTATAAATACTAGGCAATGTTAATATATTTTTTTTATTTTCCAATATCAGATGTTAAGTAGATTTTACTTTTAGTCACATATATATAATAAATAATATATACATAAAACATATACTCCCTTCCATAAACATGTGATAAGAGAAAAAGATTATTACAAACTTTCTTCCTTTACCAACAAAAGACCTTATGAGATTGTTGACAATGTATATCAATTTAACATCAAAACAGATCAGATAACAAAATTTAGTATAATATTTCTTTCCCAAAAGAAATCAGTAAATATATGATTCAATATTCCAAATTCCTTGACATACAATTTATTCCAATTATATTTTTCTTCTTAATAACATACAAATTCTCAAGACTGTTAAAGAACTTTTAAAGGTGACTAAATTACTCTCATTTAGCTCTCAGTTTCTTTTTTAAACACAAGGTGGTGGCCTTTTCCTATCAAAGGCCTTCCCTCCCTTTTCAAAGCCTCTTGAGGGCAGGAAGTCTCATAAATTTTTGCAACTTAAAAACTTTCAAATGGTGTAAGGGGATAGGCTCAGATCCCAACTTCATTAATTACTTAAAATTAGACCTTTTTAAGTATTTAAATTCAAAACCCAAACTAAAAGGAGTAACAGTTAACTCAGGTAACTATTTCAGATCTGAATTCCACACACACACACACACACAGAAACAACTCTTTATTTGTATAAAGGTTTCAAATTTACCAAAGTGACATTGTTGGATACCCTGGCCGGTACCAAATCTCAGAATATAGAAACATTTTCCCACCTCTCCAGGCCAGTAGAGAGATGTGAAAACATGCCATTGATGTTTAAATACACACATACACATGTATACATAATATATTTATATTATATATTTTTAAATGTACCAATTAAGACCAGTCAGAAAAATAACTTTTAGAATCAATCAGAATTTCTTGAGGAACCTCATATATATTCATTATGATTTTGAAGTAGCCAACCAATAGTTAAAATTGAATGCATTCTTAAGTAACTCTTTAAAGGTAAAATCCAGTTACTGCATTACAGAGATATTAGTTATTAGCACAGGCTTAATTAAAAGATGAAATCTGAATTTTCTAGTCCCAGAAAAAGTTATTTTCTTTTTTTTTCTTAACTAAATGACCACGAGGCTTCTCAATCTGTCCATTTCCCCTTCCCCTTCCCAAGGGTGAGGCTTTCTCAGCCCAGATAATGTCTTTAGGGAATGGGGCTTGGCTAAAATAAGTTTTGGGGGGATCTTACCCTTCCTACAGTGAAGTGTGCATTTCATCTGAAACATAGATTTGAATTTTGAAGTTCTAAAAAGGAAGATTTCCTTCTCCCTCTCCCCTCCCCCTACAGAGGGTGGGGGTGGCAGAGAATGAGAGAGGGCATTTCAAAGAGAGAAAGAGTTCCACCCAAAGATACTTTCCAGAAGCTCAGGTGTTTTGCTTTTGTCAAATCTAATTCCTTCCAAGGAACTAGCACACAGCTGGGGAATAGGCGTATTTGGTACCAAATTTTCTCCATGTTTTAATTCTCCTAAACTTCTAGATAAGCAACACATCAATTGGACATCCACCAATCGTTCTTCCTTAACAACTCTCACTCCACAGTGGGATGTAAACTAAACACCTCAGTTCTGCCAACACCAGTCAGCCTGAAGAGAACAGAGGGCAGGCCTACAAAAGGGCTACTGCAAAACACCACATAGGATCAGCGTATGGGCCATGTCTGACACCACACCTTAGCTGATTCTCCACAAAACTTAACCTTTTTCTGTTTTCCTGAAAAGGGGAAATATAGTTGGAGGGCTAGAGGTCCAACAATTTTCCTACTTTTTTGAAAATCTAGGATCAAAAAAAGGGGTATGTTTCTCATCTATGGAGCTTGATTCTGTTTCCCAAGTCTGGGCAGAGATTTCATCCTGGCTGGCACACCATTATGTATCCGCTGGTTACTTGTGTTCAGTTCTGCCTATAAGGATTCATTATTCAGACTCGGAAAGAACCAGGGTGGAAATAAAACAAAAATTTATCAAAGAAATTACAACACATAAGAAAATGGTAGGTTAAAAAAAAAGAGACAAAAGAGCAGTCAAGCTGAACTTGACTGGGTCAGCAAGTCAAAGAAGACTGACTACCTTGAGTGAAATTTAACCCAGGTTTTCATGTCTTTGCCCCTCATCCAGAGGGCAAAAGGTGAACTCCCTTCCCATTCTTAACAACCTGGAATTAGGTAGAGGGTGAAACCTAAGGAGATCAGGATACAAATTTTACATTAAACAATAGAGCAATGGCATCTATCTACATATCAAGAGTAGGGAGACCTCCACCCAATTTAACAAGATTTAATAGCCCTTTAAGATTACAGATTTAGTTTCTGCTACATTCATAGTGCTCTATATATCTTTTCCATGGTAGTCAATTTACATCAAGAATTGGGATTTCCACCCCATTTGACAAGATCTAGTAGTCTTTAAGATTACAAATTAGTTTCATAATTCTGTTCTAGTCAGTTGTTTACATCTCAAGAGTAGGAAAACTCCACCCAGTTTTCTTTCTGTTACATTCACAATTCTCTTCCTCTTTCCCCTGGGTCACTTTAACCATTTATCAAATGGGGAATGACTTGTACTCTGATCAGTTTAACTAAGTTTGCTATATATATGAGAAATCGGACCTCTATTAGAGACAATTACTGTAAAAATAATAGAGAAAATATATTTCATAATGTTTTCATCTCTTGTTTGGTCATAAATTCTTCTCCTTTATAAATCTGACAGCTTATTTCTTGCCCTCCTAATTTGCTTATGACATTATCCTGAATGTCTAAATCATTTAGCTGTTTTGATCTTATATTAGAATATGCTGTAAGATTCTGGTCTATATTTAATTTTTGCCACATTGTAATTGTTTTCTCAACGGTTTTGGTCAAATAGTGAGTTCTTATCCTAGAGACTGCAATCTGTGTTAATCAAACCAGGTTAAAATGGTTATTAGCTACTGTTTCTTGTGCACCTATTCTATTCCACCCATCCACCACTATTTCCTAACCAGCATCAGATAGTTTTGATTATTGTTGCTTTATAATACAGTTTCATATGTAGTATGACTAAGCTACCTTTCTTTGAATTTTTTTTTTTGGTAAGGCAATGGGGCTGTGACTTTCCCAAGGTCACACAGCTAGGTAATTATTGTCTGAGGTTGGATTTGAACTTGGGTCTTCCTGACTCCAGAGTCCATGCTCTATCTACTACTAGCTGCCCCTCTCTGATTTTTCTTCATTAATTTTCTTGATATTCTTTTTTCCCCCTAATTTTTAAAATTTTATTTAAGGCAATGGCTTAAGTGACTTGCCCAAGGTCACACAGCTAGGCAATCATCAAGTGTCTAAGATTGGATTTGAACTCGGGTCCATCCAATGCTCTATCCATTGTGCCATCTAGCTGCAACAATTTTCTTGATATTCTTGTTATTTTTGTTATTTCATTTGAATTTTATTGTTATTTTTTCTAGCTCTATAAAGTAGATTTTGGTAGTTTGATTGGTATGTCACTGAATAAACTAATTTAGGCAGAATTGTCAGTTTTATTATAGACTCGGCCTACTCAAAAGGAATTGATGTTTTTCCAGTTGTTTAAATCTGAATTTATTTATGTGAAAAGTGTTTTGTAATTGTGTTCATTTAGTTTCTGGGTTTGTTTGGCAGGTAAACTACCAAGTATTTTATAATGTCTATAGTTATTTTAAATGAAATTTCTTTTTCTCTTGCTGCTGGGCTTTGTGGCAATATAGAGAAATACTGATGATTTATGAGAATTTATTTTATATCCTGTGTCTTTGCTAAAGTTGTTAGTCTTCAATTTTATTTATTTCTTTTTATTGGCTAGGCAATGGGGTTAAGTGACTTGCCCAGGGTGACACAGCTAGGTAATTATTGTCTGAGGCCGGATTTGAACTCAGGTACTCCTGACTCCAGGGCCAGTGCTCTATCAACTGCACCACCTAGCTGCCCATTGTTAGTCTTTTTGAGAACTAGACTCTCTAAATATATCATATTATCTGCAAAGAGTGATAGTTTTGTTTCTTCTTTACCTATTCTTCCTTCAATTCCTTCAATTTTTCTCCCATTATTGCTAAAAATAACATTTCTAGTACAATACCGAGTAATAATTGGGATGATGGCTCTCTTTGTTTCTCCCCTAATCATAGTGAGAAAAATTCTAGCTTATACTCATTATGGGTAATACTGTTGGCTTTATATAACTACTGTTTATTATTATAAAATATTTTACATTAATATTTATTAGGGAAATTGGTCTATTGTTACCTTTTTTCTATTTTGACTCTTTCTGGTTTAGGTGTCAGCCATATGTTTGTGTCATAAAAGGAATTTGGTAGGACTTCTTCTTTGCCCTTTTCTCCAAAAAGTTTATATAGTATTGAAATTAATTGTTCTTTTAAAAGTTTGGTAGGGGCTAACTAGGTGGCACAGTGGATAGAGCAGCAACCCTGGAGTCAGGAGTACCTGAGTTCAAATCTGGCCTCAGACACTTAATAATTGCATAGCTGTGTCACCTTGGGCAAGTCACTCTTAACCAACCCCATTGCCTTAAATAAAATTTTTAAAAAACCCACATGTAAAAAAGAATTTAAAAAACTTTTTTGTAGGATTCCGTTGTGAATCTATTTAGTCTACAGGAAATTTTTCTTAGGGAGTTCATTAAAAGTTTGTTTAATTTCTTCTTCTAAAATGGGATTATTTAGGCAGGCTATTTCTTCTTCTGTCAATCTTGGTAATTTATATTTTTGTATTCATTGATTTTCCTGATATTGTAAGATTTATTGGTATATAATTGGGCAAAATATTTCCTAATGATTGATTTAATTTCCTCTTTGGTGAATTCATTCTTTTCATTTTTGACACTGGAAATTTGATTTTCCTTATTTTTAAAATTAAATTACCAGTGTTTTATGTATCATTGTTATTTTTCATTAAAATAACTCCTACTTCTATTTACTAGTTTAATAGTTTTCTTACTTTCAGTTTTATTAAGCTTACTTTGTGGTTATCAGAATTTCCAATTTGGTGTGTGTACTTGTAGATTTTTAATTTGTTCTTTTTCTAATTTTTCAGCAGCATGCCTAATTCATTGATATTCCCTTTCTCTGTTTTATTTTGTTTTATTTTCTCTGTCTCTCTCTCTCTCTCTCTCTCTCTCTCTCTCTCTTTCTTTGCAAGGCAATGGGGTTAAGTGGCTTGTCCAAGGCCTCACAGCTAGGTAACCATTAAGTGTCTGAGGTCAAATTTGAACTCAGGTACTCCTGACTCCAGGGCTGGTGCTCTGTCCACTGTGCCACCTAGCTGTTCCCTTTCTGTTTTATTTTTGTAAGAATTTAGAAAAATAAATTTTCCCTTAAATACTGCTTTGGCTGTATCTTATAAATTTTGGTATGCTGCCTCACTTTGGTATGTTGTCATTTTCTGAATTGTAATTACTGATTGTTTTTATGATTTGTTTTTTGACCCATTTATTGCTTAATTTTAAATTTGTTTTTCACTGCCCTCGTTGAATGTAATTTTTATTGCTTTTTGATCTGAGGATTTCTTTAATCATTCTATTTTTCTGCATTTGATTTTGAGTTTTTATACCCTTGTAAATGGTCAGTTTTTTAGGTGTCATGTATTACTGAGAAAAACACATTCTTCTCTATTTTCATTCAATTTTTTTCTAAAAGTCTGTCATCTAAATTTTTAAAAATGCTATTCTGCTTCTTAGTTTCTTTATTTTTTCTTTTAGGTTTTTTTGCAAGGCAAATGGGCTTAAGTGGCTTGTCCAAGGCCACACAGCTAGGTAATTATTAAGTATCTGAGGCAGGATTTGAACCCAGGTACTCCTGACCCCAGGGCCAGTGCTCTTTCCACTGCACCACCTAGCTGCCCCCTTAGTTTCTTTCTTATTTATTTTTGCTTGTCTTTATCAAGCTCTTAGAGGGGGCAGTTTACATATCACATAAATATATCTATTTCCTCCTGTAAATCATTTTTTAAAAGAATTTGGATGGTATACTACTAGATGCATATATGTTTAGTATTTACTGCATTGTAAATACTAACAAGATGTACTTTCTTTTTAGCAAGATGTACTTTCTTTCCTTATCTCTTTTAATTAGATCTATTTTTGCTTTGCTTTGTCTCAGATTATGATTGTTATTCCTGCTTTTTTAACTTGGACTGAAGTGTAATAGATTATGCTTTACTTTTACTCTATTTCCTCTGATTCAAATATATTACCTTTAACCAACATATTGTAGGATTCTGATTTTTGACCCACTCTGCTACTTGCTTCGTTTTCTGTTTTTTTTTTTTTTAAGTTTTTTTAAAATTTATTTAAGGCAATGGGGGTGTTTAAGTGACTTGTCCAAGGTTTCACAGTTAGGCAATTATTAAGTGTCTTAGACTGGATTTGAACTCAGGTCCTCCTTCCACTGAACCACCTAGCTGCCCCCCTGCTTCTGTTTTATGGGACAGTTAATTCAATTCACATTCACAGTTATGTCTACCTATGTATTTTCCTCTATTTTTTCCTTTACATAGAGGTCTGTTTGCTGGCCTCTGCCTGTGGCCTGAGGCATGTGAGGTGTCAGGATTTTGGCAACTATCCTTTTGCTGAGGCATATGGGGGTGTGGTTCAGGCCCTTATGACTGCCCATCCCTAGGACTATGCTGTCCAGAAGGTCTGACACTGGCATCTACTTATTTGACTGTCCTAAGGCAAATGGGGGATCCTGGTATTGGTATTTGCTTCCTGGCACCTTGTGGGGTTTCAAAACATTTTGCTGGGTTGACTTGCTGGTGTTCTTCCTATCTTGGACTGCCCTCCCCTTTTACTCAAGTGGGATGGACCTTCCCTCTTGATCTTCCAAATTTCTTGGCCTAGAAGATTGTTCCATCTTGACTTGCTGGTTCTGCTGTTTCAGAATTTGTACTTCCTACTTACTCCACTATCTTAAAGGCTTTTCTTGAAGACATTGCTGTACAACATTATTTGATGACACCAGGTCAGAGGAAGCCATCATTGCAAAGATGGTGATTCAACTGAAGGACAATATCTAAGAAATCAACTCTTTAGAAAATCATAGAACTAACTTAAAAAAGTTTTAAGGAATGCATCTGAGGAGACATTATTTATGGCAAATGTGAAATAAGCTACTGATAGCATTATGTTCTCATAATCTAAGAAAGAAACCCGGAGACTTATTGAAGTTCTGTAGAAACTACTTTCTTGAGTATACTGATGGTCCCTACTTTAGTGAGTACTTGCAAGTCTGCTTCTTTCAAGTGCAGCTTAGATTAGGTTACAGCCTCAGAAGATTTAAAGCAGGTCATCTAGTAGTCTGTCCTCTTAGGAACTTTATGACTCTAAATTTAAGCCCCATGTTTTGGGGGATTTCTTTCCCTAAAGACCAGGAGGAGTAGAGATTTGGGCAGGCATCAAAGTGAGACAGGATAAGTAACCCTTAGGGTACTAAGGGAGTAGCTACTAATACTCCTTTTGAAAAGCAACTACTCAGCAGTTAACTGTTTCAAGATTATCTTCCACCAACATCAATCAGTGCTCTGAACAGTTTAGAGAGATCTGGAAGTAGTATGTTCTCAACATTTTTGGATTATTTACATCAAATAAATCAGTAGAAAGTCCCAATTAGCAATGAATTATTGCCTTTACTTTTTGCTTCTGAATGAGAACAGGCATGAAAAGATTGTTATTTTGTAATATAGCTTGATGAAATGAATCTTTTTCCAAAGCTTTGAATGGATCAACTTTGTGGGGAAAAAATGGTTCAGTCTGCAGAGACTTCTTCAGATTAATTCCATGATGCACAGAATCATCCATACCAGTTCTATCTGAACTATATAATGTGATTCCATTTCCCTCATTTTTCTTTAGTTCCTTCAAGATCATTTTGTTTTATTCTTTTTTTTTTTTTAGGTTTTTGCAAGACAAATGGGGTTAAATGGCTTGCCCAAGGCCACACAGCTAGGTAATTATTAAGTGTCTGAGACAGGATTTGAGCCCAGGTACTCCTGACTCCAAGGCTGGTGCTTTATCCACTACCCCACCTAGCCGCCCCACCTATTGTTTTATTCTTAAGGCTATTTACTCTGAGTTTCTAAGCCACACTTCAAAGTGTTAATAGAGCTAGACAATTCAATATTTTTGTTAGTTTTATTTGATCTTTTTAATATTTCTGCTTCCAGATTATCAGGTTCATCCAATTTTTCTTCTATCACAACTGGTTTTAGTGCCATCTGTAAAAATTTATGGGTTTCCTTAAATTTTGACTCTTCAACTACAGCTGAAGAATCTATCAACAGGAACAAATTGTACTTCTTTCCCTCTTATGACTAAGGTTTTGTAGTTTTTTTTTTCTTCAGAGGCTTCATTTTTAAGTGTTATCTTATTCTGACATTGTGTCTGAAGTTGTAGCTCAGTTTCTCGAAGAATCTGAAATGCTCCATGACTAAATTCTTTTGCAAGAAGCTCGGGTTAAGAAGAACCACTAGACTCTTCTGGAAGATGCTTTCAATATCTAGTATAATAACAACGTGGCCCACTGTAAATTCTGCAGAAAAGGTCTTCCATAGTTCACTTGGCTAGAAGAAGTCCTACCTCTCATTTCTTGCATTCTGATGATACAGAATTTTCTTCCTGATGGTCCTTAATGTCTTTATTCATAGTTATTGTACAAATTTCAGAGGTTTGTGTCTTCTTTGTGAGCTTTGAGTTTAGTCTGGGCAGTATCTCTTTTATTTGAAAGGGCATATTCAATCATTTTCATTTCTTCAGAAGTTCCCTTGAATGTCAATTTAACTTGTCCACACCCACTTCTTTCAAAGCTGATGTGATGGAGATAACTGGCACTTTAGGCTTTACCTGTAACTGGGAACAAGAGCTACCTGGTTCATGCTGTTCCTGGAAATGACTAGGGGCTGCTGCTCTCATTTGAAGGTACATTAGCAATTTTTATGCTTTTAGTTGCCATATATTCTTTCCAAGTTCACTTATCTCTCACTCTCTTTTTCTTTTGTTCTAGTTGTCCTTTCAATAGAGTAGCTGGAGTGTTTGCTGGACCTTTAGTGTTTCTATTTTTTTTCTTCTAATTTCTATTTCTTCTTTTCTTTGAAGCCATCAGAATCATTCTTTTCATCATGAAGGTTGACTTTAATTTGTTGGCATTCATTGAAGTTTTGAAATCTTATTTATCTTAATCTTGCCAAGTACTCCTTGTGGCCTTTAGCTCCACTTTTATTTTGTATAACTTCATGTTTTCATTGTAGGGATTTTTTTTACTTCTTTAGTCTTTCTTTTTACCTGTTTGAATTGGCTTGTTTAGACATGGTCGTCATTCTTTTCAATGTTTTCCTAACTTCATCAGCATCAGAAGACTGGTGATGACTTGTGGCCCCATTAGGAAATCCTGGACATATTCCAGATGGAACACTTCTTTGAGGAAGGCAGTGGCAAAGTGTTTCATCTTTCCAACTGGCCTCTTTGTCTTCTGTTTCTTGTTGTTGCAATTGAGCAAAAATGGCACAGTATGTTCATATGGTTCTCGAGAAGGTAAAGGACCTGGTGGCACTGTCCTTCCATCAATTTAGAAAGACTTCATCATTTCCTTCACAGCTTAGAACACTTCTCCATCCTTGTTCATTGGTCCTATTTATTTGCTCCATCCTTTCCTTTTCATATGTTTTTGTTTCAATAAATTAATTTGCTCCCTGTGCTTTTTTTCCCCTTTTTCATGATATTTCAACTTGCTTCTGCTGGCTAACTCCTTTTATATTTTCCTCCTTTCTCCTCCAGGATTCACTTTATTTAGTGCAGTTTGTTGGGTCTGTTTGTATCTTGAAGGTCATTTCTTTTCATGGAATTTTTAGGCATTTTGATCACTTTTTTATATGTAAAAAATTTATATATAATATATATTTAATATATAATATTATATATAATATATATAACATATTTATATATATAATTTTCTGAGTGGAAGCAGAAGATGCAAAGATCTGTCCTTGAGTTAGTCTTTTGACTGCTATAAAACTTTTCTCCAATACAGAATTGCCTGATGGTCTATCCCTATGATTCTTAATTTTTTTTTTGTTTTGTTTTTGCAAGGCAATGGGGTTAAGTGACTTGCGGAAGATCACACAGCTAGGTAATTATTAAGTGTCTGAGGTCAAATTTGAACTCAGGTCTTCCTAATTCTAGGGCCTGTGCTCTATCCATTGCACCACCTAGCTGCCCAGGATTTCTTTTAAATAAGTAAGAAAGTTAGATTACAGAGATCATAGAAATAATGCAAGGAAACAGGTGGAAAAAAATCTAGAGATGATCTTTAGCACTGTTATTCATATTGTCAGTTTCAAATGAATGTTTAAGTGTATACTTAAGACACAATCTAAAGCTAAATGTCACTTTTATTATTATAAGGTTTGTTTTTCAGATGACAAAAATAGTATTGAGTCCTTCCAGAGTCCTTCAGTTGTATTGTCCCATCTTTGGTTGAAAATATGTTCTGTGAATTTATATCTCAATGAAGAATTTTTCTGTCATGTACATATTTCAGTGCTAATTAATCTTCATTTATATAGATCCCCTCCTTCACAGTAATCTATTACTATGTAGAGAGAACCATTTTTCTTCAAATGGCTCCTTACAAAGGACACTATCTGGATGCTTCAAGTTTTCTAACATTTCAATTTCTTTCCTTGATTCTTCTCTTTACTGTATAGCCTTGAGATGTTAATTTCCTTGGTAATATATTATTTACAGTTTTTCCTAGATTTAAGAAGAATGACTTTGCCAAAGGACCCTTACCCAATCTTTTGGAGTTTACAGTATTTATTTCCTAAGGTGTCCTCATACATAGGCATCCTTCTTATTCTGTTGATTAAAAATTCTCTTCCCTGATTACCACTCCCCTATGTATATGCATTATCTCTCCAAGGCAATAAAGGATAATACTTCTTGGGTCTTACCTCAGATAAAGTGAAGTAGACCAACTTCTTGGTGGCCTCAATGTCTGACTTCTCTTTTCAAGTTACTGGTTTCTCCAACTTCCTGAGTGCTAGGAGCAACTGCTGGGTCAGGGTGACCTCTGGTCAGAGCTGCTTTACTGCCCAGTTGGTGCAGTCAGGTGACTGACCTATGGGACCAACCCATAACTACAGTCAGCTGGGTTCCTGAGCCTGGACCTTGAGCTTCAGGAGAGTCAGGGAAAGGAAGGGAAGGAAAACTCAACTATCTTCTGGTCCTTAGTTGCTTCTAATAATTTGTTTTGAGTTTTTTGTTACAAAATGGGTAATACAAAATTATTCCTATAATAGGATGGTAGGGTACAGGTAATTCTATTTCTAAATGGAACCAATGGCTTGCTAGTCATCTAAGGGCATAAAGAGTCCCACTCATATGGGGTTAATCTACTTCAAATTTTGATTTGGTTATCCTGAGATTATAGGAGTCACTCTTCCCTTTAATAATCAGATGCTTTTCCATTTATAGATAACCAAAAACAAGTGCTACTTCATCCGTATTGAATGTATCCTTTTTTGTAAAAAATTTTGTAAATCTCATTTTGTTAGTTATTTGTCCAACAATATATCTATGTTTCATTTTATCTCTGTATTGAATCTGAACTTTTAGGTTTCAATGAAAGATCTACCTCTAACATCCTTTCATTTCCACAGTACTTACTCTCACTTGTTCTACTTAAATTTCATTAGTTGATACAGTTGTGTGCTGGGGATGACTAATAGCCAAATCCTGAAGCTATACAGATGAGACTATAGCTAGAATGCAAAATATATAATTTATCTCAAGACAGGCTGTTCATACTGTTTGGTAATCTTGGGGTGGGGGGAATAGGATGAAGTAGGTGAGGGATTTGCATAGTCCCAATATGTAAAACTCATTTTCTTTAGAAACTTTACCCCTTCACTTGTAGACCACCACTGAACTTTGGCTACAATGGGAATTCATCCAACTTCTTGAGGTTAGTTAGTTAACAATAAAGAGGGAATGCTGGAGTTGAAATCCAGCCTCAGCTAGTATTGTGACCATGTACAAGTCACTTCACCTCTATTTACTTTAATGTATTGGAGAAGGAAACCACTCCAGTTTCTTTGCCAAGAAAACTCCATGGATCATGCTATGATTTTTTTTAATAAATATTTTATTTGTTTTTGATCTTTTTACTGAGTCACAATGAGTCAGCTATGCATGACAGAATGATTCAACAACAACAATTATCTTACCACAAGATATTTATATCAATGAAATTATGGGTCGTACCTAAATGTTTTTGTTTCTAGGGAATGACTTACTTTCTCGAAGAGTAAAGTTGTGTTTTTTGTTTTTGAGGGGTGAGTGAAGGTGTGAGTCAGTGAAGGAGTAGAAATGCTTTTTTTTTTTCCTTTTTGGTATTTCATTTTATTTTTCCAATTACTTAAGTCACACAAATTTCTTCCCACCCCTCTTCTCTCAGCAGCAGTCTAGTGAACATCATGTGTGTACATGTGTTTTTAACATTTACATATTAGTCATTTTCTGTATGAGGAAATGGGACTAAGGGAGAAGAAAGAAAATCATGGAATATGAAGGAAAAAACATAAGAAATTTTTTAAAAAGTGAACATAGTGTTTAATCAGATTCTGTAGTTTGTTTTTTCTTTTCTTTTTCTGAATGAGGACAAGAATAACATGTCTCCTAGAGTTGTCCTAGCTCTCCAACCTGCTGAGAGGAATTTGCATCCATCATATTTGATCAACTCACCATGTTGTTAATATGTATATACAATATTCTCTTGGTTCTGCTCCCTTCCCTCAGCATCAGTTCCTGTAGTTCTTTCCATGCTTCTCTAGAGTTCAACCATTCATGGTTTCTTATAGAACAATATTACTCCACAACATTCACATACCATGATTTTTCAGCCATTCCCCGATTGATGGGCATCACCTCAATTTCCAATTTGCCATTATAAAAAGAGCTGCCATAAATATTTTGGAACATGTGGGACTTTTCACATTTTTTTATAATTTCTTCTGGATAGAGGCCTAGTTGTTGTTGGATCAAAAAGAATGATCAGGGGTGGCTAGGTGGCGCAGTGGATAGAACTCTGGCCGTGGAGTCAGGAGTACCTGAGTTCAAATCCAGCCTCAGACACTTAATAATTACCTAGCTGTGTAGCCTTGGGCAAGCCACTTAACCCCATTGCCATGCAAAAAATAAAAAAGAATGATCAGTTTTATTATTGTTTGGGCATAGTTTCATATTGCTTTTCAGAATGGTTGTATTAGTTCACAACCAACAGTGCATTAATGTCCCAATCCTCCCACAACCTCTTTAACATTTATTGTTTTCCCTTTTTGTCATCTTAGTCAAACTGATAGTTGTGAGGTGGTGTGGTACCTCATAGTTTTAATTTGTATTTCTCTAATCAGCAATGATTTGGAGCATTTTTTTTGTATGATTATATATAGCTTTAATTTCTTTATTTGAAAGCCACCTATTCATATTCCTTAACCATTTAACAATTGAGGAATGACTTGTAACCTTATAAATTTGATTCATTTCTTTATATCTTTTAGAAATGAGACTTTTGTCAGAAGCCCCAACTATGAAAATTGTTTCCCAGTTTTTCTGTTTTCCTTCTAATCTTGACAGCATGGGTTTTATTAGTGGACAATATTTCTAATTTAATATAGACAAAATCATCCATTTTGCAATTATAATGTACTCTATTTCTTCTTTGGTCATACATTTCTCCCCTTTCCAGATATCTGACAGATGAGTATTTCTTACTCTGTTTATTGGTCTATGATATCACCCTTTATGTTCAAATCCTATACCCATTTTGATCTTATCTTGGTATAAGGTGTGAGATGTGGGTCTTTGTCTAGTTTTTGCTATACTCTTTTCTAGTTTTCCCAATAATTTTTTGTCAAATGAGTTTTTATCCCAGAAGCTATTTTCTTTGGATTTATCAAACAGTAGATTACTATAGTAATTTACTCCTATTTCTTTTTTACCTATCTTAATCCACTGGTCCAATTCTCTATTTCTTAACCAGTAGCAGGCAGTTTTGATGACTGCCACTTTATAGTATAGTCTTAGATATACATATAGATTTAGATAGTGTAGTTTTAGATCTGGTAGAGCTAAGCCACCTTTCATTACATTTTTTTTTCATCAGTTTCCTTGACATTTTGTTGCTCCCATTGAATTTTGTTACTATTTTTTCTAGCTTGGTAAAATAGTTATTTGATGGTTTGATTGGTATGGCAGTAAATAAGCAATTTAATTTGGGTAGAATTGTCATTTTTATTATAGTAGTAACAAAATTCATCTCTGGATGTGAATGCTATTTTCCATAACAGACCTCTCAAGGATTGACCTTGATCACTGGACTGCTGAGAGGAAACTGCAGTCATAGTTGATCATCTCACCATGTTGTCATTATTCTCCCAAGTAATTACTTTAACTGGAATTTCACTTTCTATTTCTTGCCCTTGGGCTTTGTTGTTCTTATATAGAAATGCTGATGGTTTATCTGAGCTTATTTTATATCCTGCTACTTTGCTGAAGTTAAATGTTTCCAAAGTTTTTTTTAATACTTATGAAAGAAAAAGAAGTAAAGGATGAAAAGTATTAATAAATTATTTAACAAATGCACTAAAGAAAGTTAAAGGAAGGGGCCAACTAGGTGGTACAGTGGATAGAACACCGGCCCTGGAGTCAGGAGGACCTGAGTTCAAATCTGGCCTCAGACACTTAATAATTACTTAGCTGTGCGCCTTTGGGCAAGTCTCTTAACCCCACTGCCTTGCAAAATCTTCAAAAAGAAAGGAAGTTCAGGAGGGGATGAAATTAGGGCAGTGTTGATACTATAGTGCCTAATCTAATAGCTTTCCAAAAAGCCATACATAATATATTCATAATTTCATATACTAGTTGCTCTGTTTTTTGTATATAGAAATTTTCATATTTATTGATGCTTTTCATGAGCATGATATAAAAAGAATTTCAAAAAGCTATATAATTTAAAGGATGTCTTCATCATAAATTTGTGTTGTAGTAAATAATGTGGGTGGCTCCTTAGTAAATATGGCCCTTAAAGTTAACTGTTATTTTCTTATGGCCTTTGAATCTGAATTGATTGGTAATGTATATGAATTTTTAATCAAATGATCCCTGTATATTCATTAAATGAAAATAATTTACATTTATATAATGATTCCAGTTATATATTTTGCATGCATTGCCTCATTAAAATCTCATAATAACCCTTTATGACAAATCCTACATTTATTATTGTCATTTTATATAAGAAAAACTGATGTTGAGCTAATTTAGGTGATCTGCCCTTTCACACATGGCCTTCTTTTATTGGCTCCATAAATTACAGAGAACTACATGTTTCCCTTACTTTTTTTCCCACTTGCTTGTTGCCCCAGTAGGAATCTCCACCTACTTAAAAATCTTTTCCCCCAAACCTTTGGGGGAAATTATTCTCTATCTAAAAACCTAAAAGGACCTTTTGCTTCTTCAAAAATAAAAGCCATCTCAATCATGCCCAGACTCCTAGATTCTAATTTGGACCCTCCACTAGGAAACTTTTTTCTTACCTCTTTTATGTGAGAAAAATTTCCCCATTCTACCAGTCCCTTTTTCCTTCTTCCATTGCAACCTTCTTTCTCACCTCTTTCTTTTATTTTTGACAACATTCCAGCATAATCAAATCATTCTATGCTCTTTGTCTATGTAAATGCCTTTTTAAGTGCCCTAATAGTGATTAATTTCTTAGGAGTTACATGTATCATCTTCCTATATAGTAATGTGAATAGTTTAACTTTATTGAGTTCTGAATGATTATACTTTCATACTTACCTTTTTATGCTTCACTTGAATGTTAAATTTTCTATTTAGTTGTGATCTTTGCATCAGGAATGGTTGAAAATCCTCTATTTTATTAAATATCTATTTTTTCCCCGAAGGATTATACTCAGTTTTGCTAGGTAGATGATTCTTGGTTGTAAGCCTAGCTGCTTTGCTCTCTGGAACATAATATTCCAAGCCTTTGATATGGAAGTTGCTAAATCTTGTGTGATCATGACTGTGGCTCCACAATATTTGAATTATTTCTATCTGGCTAATTGAAGTATTTTCTCTTTGAGTTAGCTTTGGAATTTGACTAATATTCCTGGGAATTTTTCATTTTGGTTTTTTTTTAGGAGGAGATTGGTGAACTCTTTCAAATTTTTAAAAACTTTCTTGTTTTAATAAATCATGGCAAATTTCATTTATAATTTCTTGAAATGAGTTGTCAAGATTTTTTTTGATTACAAATGTAGGTAATTTAATAATTCTTTTTTCTTTATTATTTTACTTTTCTAATTACATGCAAAGGTAGTTTTCAACATTCATCCATTTGCAAATTTATGAGTTCCACATTTTTCTACCACCCTCCCTTGCCTCCCTTTCTCCATGGTGGCAAACAATCTGGTAAAAGTTGTACATGAACTATGATGTTTAACATATTTCCATATTAGTCATGTTGTAATAGAGGAATTAGAACAACTGGGGGGGAAATCATGAGAAAGAAAAAACATAAAAGACGTTTAAAAAAATGAACATAGTATGCTTTGCTCTGTAGTCAGACTCCATATTTTTTTTTCCTTTGGATGTGGATGACATCTTCCATAACAGACCTCTCATGGATTGTCCTTGATCACTGAACTGCTGAGAATAAGTTGCAGTCATCATAGTTGATCACCTCACAATGTTGTCATTAATAAGTACAATGTTCCCTTGTTTCTGCTCCTTCACTCAGTATCAGTTTATGTGTGATTTTTCATGCTTCTCTAGAGTCTGGCTGCTCATGATTTCTCACAGAACAACAGTACTCCAAATATTCATGTACCATAACTTATCCAGGTCTTCCCCAATTGATGTGCATCCCCTTAATTTTCAATTCTTTGTCACTACAAAAAGAGCTATTTTTTTATGTGGGTTTTTAATCTGTTTTTTTTTAATGATCTCTTTGGAATATAGACCAAGAAGTGGTATTGCTGGGTCAAAGAGTATGCATGATTTTATTGCTCTTGGGTGATATAGTTCCAAATTGCTCTTCAGAATGTTTGGATTAGTTCACAGCTCCACCAATAATCCATCAGTCTCTTGATCTATTTGCTGGGTCATTTGTTTTAATGATGAGATATTTCATGTTGTTCTGTTTTTTAATTGTTTTATTTATTTATGCCTTTATGGGGAAGACATAACTTACTCATTAAACTAGGAGATACTTCCTTTCCTTTCTGAAACTCTCATCATTCCAATTTTTTCTTATTTTTTATTTATGTCCCATGGAGTCATTAGCTTCCACTTGCCTCATTCCAATTTTTAAGGTATTATTTTCTTTAGTTAATTTTTGTTTCTCCTTTTCTATTTGACTAATTGTACTTTTTAAAGGAGTTGAGTTTTTTTTCCCATTGAATTTTTATATAGCTTTTAACCATTTGACCTATTCTGGTTTTTAAGGTGTTACTTTGTATATTTTTTCCCTTGCTTTATGAAGCTTTAATTGTCTTCTCATCATTTTTCTTGCATTGTTCCTATTTCTTGTCTCAATATTTCCTCTACCACTCATCTCTACTCTTCCAAAAATTCTTGTTTTATTATTTGGGTTCAATGAACATTTTTCTTTGATTTTTTTTGTGGCTATTTTTATGTTGTTGCCTTTTTTTTATTATAAAGATTTTATTTATTTTGAGTCTTACAATTTTTCCCCCTAATCTTACTTCCCTCCCCCCTCCATGGCAATTTGCCAGTCTTTACATTGCTTCCATGGTGTACATTGATCCAAATTGAATGTGATGAGAGAGCAATCCTATCCTTAAGTAAGAAACATAAAAGTATAAGAGATAGCAAGATCAGACAATAAGATATCAGTTTTTTTTCCTAAATTAAAGGGAATAGTCCTTGAACTTTGTTCAAACTCCATGGCTCTTTATCTGGATACAGATGGTATTCTCCACTGCAGACAGCCCCAAATTGTCCCTGATTGTTGCATTGATGGAATGAGTGAGTCCATCAAGGTTGATCGTCACTTCGATGTTGCTGTTAGGATGTACAATGTTTTTCTGGTTCTGCTCATCTCACTCAGCATCAGTTCATGCAAATCCCTCCAGGCTTCCCTGAATTCCCATCCCTCCTTGTTACTAATAGAACAATAGTGTTCCATGACATACATATACCACAGTTTGCTAAGCCATTCCTCAATTGAAGAACATTTACTCGATTTCCAATTCTTTGCCACCACAAACAGGGCTGCTATGAATATTTCCGTACAAGTGATGTTTTTACCCTTTTTCATCATCTCTTCAGGGTTCAGACCCAGTAGTGGTATTGCTGGATCACAGGGTATGTACATTTTTGTTGCCCTTTTGGGCATAGTTCCAAATTTCTCTCCAGAAAGGTTGGATGAATTCACAGCTCCACCAACAATGTAATAGTGTCCCAGATTTCCCATGACCCTTCCAACATATATTGTTGTCTTCTTCTGAGTTTATGTCTTCGTATTTCCTGTTACCATAGTGACTTTTTATAGTCTTTTTTTATTTGTGTGCTGTTTTCTTTTTCTCAGGCTATTTCTTGACTTTGAATTTTAAATTCAAGTTGGGCTCTACTTTCTTGTGATTGTCTAGGTGTTATCTTAAACTTCATACTTTTTCTTGTTGCTGTTTTTCAGAACATTTCTGGGAGTTTGCAAATTTTGATTCTTGCAAACTGAGTTGATCCTGGGAGACATGTTACCAGTGCCCCTACTCCCTTGTTTCTCACCTCCTGCTCTCCTCTCTATCCTGGAATTGTGATGTAGAACTATATTAAATAGAGTTGCCAATCAGTGCCAGTGAAAGATCTCTTTCTGACTATTTTTTTGACACCCTCCCCCCATTGTTGTACTGAGAGCTCCTGAAGATACTTCTTCTGTCATTTCTGTTGCTTCTGATGTGGGTATGGGCTCCAGGCAGGAGACCTCCACCCTGGTGACCTCTTAAGTTTTCTTAGGCCACAAAAATGTCCCATTCCAATCTTTAGCTGACTTTTTCTCTTCAAAATTTGATTTGAGGTATTATGTTAATATTGTTGGGAGGGGATGTTAGGAAAGTTCAGCTGAGTAACTGTCTCTAATCTGCCATCTTGGGTTCACAGATTAGTTATGTATCTTTAAAAAGCAATTATACTATTTTTTAGTAACATGGGTAGATTGAATTCTCCAGAAACAGATAACAAGATAAGTGAGGTAGAAAGAACCCTGCCCTTAGAATGAGGAAAATTTGGTTCTAGATACAAACTGTGCAACCAACTCATTGGGTAACATTGAGCAAGGTGCATAAAAGCTTTGGATCTCAATTTACTCATGCAATAATTGATGAGATTGGGCATTTAATATCCCTTCTGTCTCTAAAATTTTGTGGGAAGAAATGAACTTGTTTTTTGGGAGGGTGGGAGAATAAGAGAATGAAGAGTACTGATGTTAGTAGCAATTGATGGTGTTTTTTTCCAATTTTAAGTAAGTTAAATGATTACAGTTACTTTTGAAGACATAAGTAATCAGACTTTAGAAGAACAACTGTTACAAAAATATTATATTCCTTTTATTTATTCTTCTAGGTCATTAGGAATTTTCCATTTACTTTAGTTTGCCTGATGTTGTTGCTGTTAAAATCAAAATGGCTTTAAATTCGGTAAGTTGTTAATTATTAACTTTTAATCTCTTTAACTACTTTAAGTTCTTTAACTACTTCTGGAAAGTCTTTGGGTAATATGGTCCATGGCTTTAAAATCTATTAATTGAACAAGGAAAAATGTATATATATATATATTTTTTTTTTTTCTTATTTTATCTATATTTTCCATGGTAGAGGTGAGTCTATGATATGAGTAGTGGTATATAAACCAGCTTTAGAGTGATTTATTTTATCAGAACTCTGTCTATGGGCGTGGTCTGTGATGTGATATCTTTTATTAATTCTCATCATATTATCATTTCCTATTTTGTTTTGGGATATAGAGATTGGAGAAAAAAGGATGGTGGACAAAAGAAGGAGGATGAAATTTGGGGAGAATGACATGACAAAATGATTCTATATGTGTGTGTGTGTGTGTGTGTGTGTGTGTGTGTGTGTGTGTGTGTGTATGTATGTGTGTCTGTGATGATTTCCCTTATGTATAGGGGAAGAAAGAAAACAAAGAAGCTATTCTTCCTTATTAAATGGGGGAAGGCATATCTTATTCATTAAACCAGAAGATATTTCCTTTCATTTCTGAAACTCTCCTCTTCTCAATCTATTACAAGAATATATAGAGTAACTGACATCAATTCCCCAGTCTCTTCTATTTAGATAGCTGGGAATTAGAGTTATTGTATTTGTTTTTCTTTTTTAAATCTAAAAAAAATCTTCCTATTTAATAGGATACCTGCCTCTTTATTTTAAATTTTAAATCACTTTATTTTTACAACCCTATACTTGTGTTGGATTGATTTCTTTTTGATATCATGTGTTCAAATGACTTTTATGCAGCTTAAAAAATGCTTACAAATTGTATTTGTTCACTTTTGTTCCTATTATGTCTCCATTAAGATTAAGAATCACACATATAGCTTTCCCTGTTTTTGTGGTACTCTATAGTTATACTCTCTGGACTATAGAAAAATTTATTGGTGAATTATTGGCAGAGAAGTTGGCCAATATATGTGTGTTCCTTTAAAAGGAATGTTCCTTTAGAGGTAACATTGTAAATACTATTTTAATTATTAAGCTGCCGTGGAATGTGGGCATGACCTGCCTTTATAACACCTGATAAAAAGATGCATAATTATGATAGCTAAAATTTATTTGCAACTTTAAAATGCAAAGCATTTTATTCATCTCATTTGCTTTTCACAAGAACTATGTGAAGTAGGCTCTCTTATTTTCACCATTTTGTATATAAAATGTATGTGATATTTGTTCAAAGTCCATAAAAGTTGTGTGAAAATTAATTTATTGATGAAATGATCACATTTTGTCAGTGTTTGAATTTAAGTGACAGGCATTAGCAAAAATATAGATATATAATAAAACAATTCATAATTTGATTTTTAATGATAGCTATTAATTCATGCAAACATTTGAAGGTACACTCTATAAATCACTTTCTTCCTGTTAGATTAATAAATTTTAGAATATTCCCTTTTGTTCTGTGTTTGTATATGTTTATAGATTTAGTTTTGATTATTGGGTAAGAGATTTGAAGGGAGTTAGTTTTCTCACATACTCCACCAGAAACTTTATTTTGAATAGTAAAAATGTAGTAAAATGACTTTTAAAAAGAAAATAGAAATCAGTAAATTGAAAATGAACAAAAAGCAAAGTGCTGTTACAGGAGTTTTTAAAACTTGTATAGTACTAGTGGCAATTCAAATAGAAAAGGAAAAGAAATACATTTTCCTGTGGGTTAATCTTATAAATTATGTATTTAAAGAAATTAAGCAAAAATTAACACTGGTAAAAGAAATATAATAGGAAAGACAATAAGATCTTCAAATCAAGTCAGCTTATTCTCTGATGTTTTGTATATTTGCTGCAAAGATGGGAAAAGGTGAAGATGGATGGAAACATATGGGAAACAATCATGTAGGAGAAAGAAATGAGAGAAGTCAAAGGTTCTATAGATGCTCCATGGTATTATGAAGACCTTAGTTTAAAAAATTGTCAGTCACTGGATATCAGAATAAAATTGACTATCTTTAAGTAGAAAAGGAAAAAAAATTATGGAGGAGGAAGTTGTCCCTAGGTCAGTTGTTTGAACAGTTATATTATCACCTCAGCAGAGCAAAGAATAAAATTCATAACAGACAAGAAAACATGATAATGAGAAGAAAAGAAATGGTGTGCAATCAATATTTAACAAAATATCCTATTCAAGATGGAAAAATAGGAATCAGGCAATAGAAGAAGCATCAATACTGACTATAATAATTTCATGGAGAAGCTAAATCAGTGCAAAATAATTACAATAGGAAGTTGAAAAATGCCTTAAGAAATATCTGACCTGGTTGCCAAATAGAAAATGATGGCTTACAAAAGCATCAATCAGTTAGAATGAATACTTGTCAATAAAGTCTTATAAAAAAGAATGACAAATTATTTGTAATAAACCAGGGAAAAACATTGGAGGGTAAAATCAGTCCTTTCCAAAAAAAAACCCTCTCATCTTGGGGAGATATTTAACTAAGGAAAGTAATCCCAATGACATTCAAGGATAAAAACAGATAAAATAACTTCAGAAAGAAAAAAATGTAAAGCATCTGCAAAAGTTATTACAACAAATAGTTTTCTTCATCAAGAATAGTGCAACCACAACACTTGATATCTATACATTACAGTCCCTGAAGTATTTACTTCTTTGAAGTAGAAATGGCCCAAAAGAGAATAAGGATTGGAATAGCAGCAGGATTGGACCAACAATGTATAGAGATCATCTGATGTTATTATAAGGAATTTGAGGGATTGTGTATAAGGTAGGAAGAACATTGAGGAAATGATTTAAAAGGAAGGAAAGCTACTAAAGGGGTGGGAAAAAGTTTGAGACTTTATTGATACAAAAAAAAAAGATTTCTGAGAAAATAATAACCTCTATGACCACTGTCTCATCTATAAAAACAAATAATTATGAGAACCAGAATCTAGATATAAATTGAGAGCATCTTTGATGAAGCTATAACTAGGAAACAAGGAGACCTTCTTAGATATTCAACAATGGACCATATTTACTTCAGTCATAACTGACTGAAAAGGTAGAGAATATAAAATTCCATTGTATTTACTGTTTGCTGTTTACAAAGCAGGATTTTACTTGGCAGAGCCATAAAGGATCTTTTAGAAGGTTACTCCAATTCATATATTAAGGTCATTCAGGACTCCTTGCACTACGAGATAGCAGAAATAATCCTATTTAATGACCTGCTCACAATAACTATCATATGTGATATAAACACTGGAATTTATGTACTCACAAAATGTATTTTGCCACCCTGAAAGAGGATATCCAATTTAGAGTTCAGATTGAGGAGAGATTTTCAGTTGATGGTTATAGATTCACCTCATGGCAGATTACATTGCTTTGACTGCATCAAGCCCTAAGACATTACAGAGTCTCCTGGAAGAGATCTGTAATTATGCAAAAAAAAATTTGGCTTGTTAATACCTGTAGAAAAAAAGCCAATGAATGAGAATTATTGCTCAGATATCAGCATACACCAGAATGGGCACCCTATGGAGCTTGATTAACAATATGTAAATCTGGAACAGACAATTCACTTCCACCCACACATAAGCTGTACTCACATTTCTAAAAGAGTAGGAAAGGGGGCTGGCTTGCTTTTTGGAAAAGTACAGAGTACTTTTTGGTAGCTTATTTAAGTTTTTTTACTAACTTTTATGGGAAATTAAAGGCAAAGCTTTTATAATTAATATTTTACTAATATTGTAACATGACAGCAGGCCCTTGAAGACTATTGTTTGTCAAGAGGTGTCAAGAAGGCCCTTGAAGTGAGCAGGGTATAAAAATGAAGAATTCCAAAGAGCTAGAGATGATCAGTGGTCAGAATGCTCCATTAGTTAGCCTCATGATTACAGGAGGAAGTGAGGAAGGCCTTCCAGTATGTTTCATCCTCTGGTGAATTTGGGATGATACAAATGAAATGCCCAGAATAGGTAGATATAGATAATTTGCTATATGTATTATTAGAGTAAACGCCATTGATATCTGAGAAAGTAAGTAAAGTAATCAGAGATTCAATATAGAGGAATGAACAGTGGATCAATATTATAGTTAGAAAAACCTATGTTCAAGTCACCCTGGTGATTCCTTACGATGAGACTGTGTGCAAGTCATTTAATTTCTCAGGATCTTCAAGCAATTATCTTGAGACTAAATCACACATTTTCCATTGGATAAATGGACAAAGGCATGTGAATAGGTAATTTCTTAAACTATCAATATTATGTGAAATGCTTCAAATGACTAATAATTAGAGAAATGCAAATGGAAGAAACTCTGAGTTTAATATCTTATTCCCAGATTTCAAAGTTGATTAAAAAACATAAATGATTACTGTTAGAGTAGCTACAGAAAATAGGCCCACTAATGTGATGTAGACAGCTGTATGGTGGGTTAGGAATCAGATGACCTCTTCCTACTCCCACAATAGTTAATAGATGATAAACATTTATTAAAATCTCTAGTCATACTTGTGCAAATGTCAATTCAATACTAACCAGAACTGTTGCAAGCAAGAAAATTGTGGTATAGACATGGGGCAGGTAGAGTTAACTTTTCTTCCAGGTGAATTGATTTAGGACCCAAATATAGATCCTTTTCTAGTCCTTGGCAGGAAATTCTAGAAGTACCATGGAATCTCTTTGCTGTCTGCTTTTTAAATCTTCTTTCTGATGTTTCATTTGTTTTGTCTTCTGAACTTCTTCTAAACTACCTTGAGAATTGCTTCTAGCTGATTTTAATGGAATATGATTTTAATTAAAGTAATACTTCCTTCAAACTTCTTGTTTTGAGTGTTCCAAATGCTGAATAGTGACTCAGACAAGCTATGAACTGATCAAGTTATTCTGGAAAGAAATGTAGAAGCATGCCCAAAAAGTTACTAAAATATGACTCTGATCTACCCAAGGAGATCAAAGAAAGGAGAAAAGGACTCATTTGTACAAAAAAGTTATGGCAACTTCTTTTTCTTAGTTGTCAGCAATTCTGGTCAGTTAGGGAGTGGTTCTACAAATAATGATATATGACTATAAGGAATATTATTGTGCTTTGTGAAATTATGAAATGAATGGTTTCAGAAATCCCAGAAGACCTATTTGAATTGATGTAGAATGAAATGAGCAAACAGAAACAGAAGAGATTGCATGATAATCTTATTTTTAAAAAAAACTTTTAAAAACTTCAACTTTTTGCTTTTACAGCAATGATCAACCAAAAATGCTAGAGTACTTTTGATAAAAAAGCATTTTTCTCATTTACCCTAACATTTTTGATGAAAATGCTAGAGTACTTTTGGGATTAAATGGCTTACCCAAGGCTACACAGCTAGGTAATCATTAAATGTCTGAGGCTGGATTTGAACTCAGGTACTCCTGACTCCAGGGCTGGTGCTCTATCCACTGTACCACCTAGCCATCCCTTAGAGTACTTCTTGAAAGAAAGATGATGAAACAAAAATGCTGATAAGACATGTTTTTGGACATTGTCAATGTAGGGATCTGTTTTATCTGACTATGCATATTTTTGCAAGGTTTCTTATATCCCTCCCATCCCCAAAGTTGGATGGGTAGTATGGAAAGGGTAGTAAATATAAAAGTGGGTCACTGAAGCAATGTCCAGCAAAGAAGAATAGGAAGTTCAGAAAAAATTAAAGACAATTAGTACAATTTTGAAAATTATATTTTGAAATTATTATTTATTTTTAAAGTATCAAGGTATACACAATGAACAGCTGCAAGTTTCACTATTGTTGACTTTTTCTGTTAAACTATCTGGAAATGGCCATTTTATTTTGTTCTTGTTTCGTTAACAGTTTTTTTTTTTGGTTTGGTTTTTTTTTTTTTGCAAGGCAATGGGGTTAAGTGGCTTGCCCAAGGCCACACAGCTAGGTAATTATTTAAGTGTCTGAGGCGGGATTTGAACTCAGGTACTCCTGACTCCAGGGCCAGTGCTCTATCCACTGCACCACCTAGCCACCCCATGTTCACAGTCTTAAGAAAAAGATTAAATTATAGGTGATTGGGTAGTCTACACTGGTGAAGTGTATGCCTATGTGACTATCAATGAAATCACAAATGCATACTCTTCTCCCTCAATTCTTTGAAAAAAGAATATAGAAAAAAATGAGAAAAGAACATAAAGGAAGAAAATTACTGGAAGAAACTTAGACAAGAATAAAAAGAATTAAATTTTTCTCCCCTCAAATCAAGAACTAATGAAGAAAATGATTAAGATGGGATTTAGAATAAAACATTTGGAGAAATCATTAAAATCAACCAATAAAAGACAATCACTGAATGTAGGAAATGATGATGTTTGCCCTTTATTCTGGAAGAAGACCATGTCATCAGAGAGGTGATACCATGAAAAGCACATAAATTGGATTTGAATGAGGGAGTGCTGTGCTAATGTAGGAAATGAAGAATTATTAAAAGTAGAAGATCAGAAGAATCATTGAAATATTCATAGAAATGGAAAACATTGAATCATGTGACAGTCTTGGAAAACATCATAATGCATTGATCTTAGGATTAAATATTGTAGAAAATTAAGGAAAAAAGGAATCTGTACCTCAAGAAGTTATCAAAGTATACTTCATAGAGTTTAAATAAGCAACAGAAAAATTGATCATTTTTTGGTTCCCTGACACATTATAATTTTACTCTAATTGTTATAATTGACAGTCAGGGAAAAATGTATACCAACTAACTGCCTGAAGACAGAAATTATTTATTAATCAGGGTTTTGGAAAATTTCTTTAGGAAAGTAAAGGGATGATTGATAGACTATGAATACACATTTTTCTACTCAGAAAGCTTCAGTTTTCCTAAAGAATGAAACGTGCATTTGTAGATATAATGATCAGAATTGCTTAAATTTCCCTCATGTGTTCAAAAACAGTATTGATTGCTGCAGCAGCCTACTGATGAATTTGCCTGCCTTTAGACTTTTCTCACCCCAATACATCTTCCATTCAGCCACTGATTTCCCTAAAATGCAGTTCTGATCATATCAATAAACTCCAGTGCTTCCTATTACCTCCAGGAACAAATACAATATATTCTGTCTGATATTCCAGGTCCTTCATAAACTAGCCCCCTGCTGTCTTTCTATTCTTCTTATACTTTACTCCCCAACTCCTACTCTTTGATCAAGTGACATTAGCCTCCTGTTTGTTCTACAAAGACACTTCATCTCTCTGCTCCAGGCATTTTCTCTGGTTTTCAGCACTACCTTCTCTCTGACTACTTACTAATCTCCCTGGATTCATTTATGTTCCCACCAAAGTTGCAACCTTTATGGGAAGACCTCCTTAACCCCTCTTAATTGTAGTGCTTTCCCTCTTTTAATTATTTCCCATTCTGTATATTATTTGCTTTGTAAATATTTGCATGCATGTTGATTATAATTATATTTAGATTACAAGCTCCTTGAAGACAGGGACTGGTTTTACCTCTTTTTTGTATCCCTCCCAGTACTTGGTATAGTGTCTAATATATAGCAGGCACTTAATAAAAATTAATTGAATTGAATTTTAATTGAAGTGGGAAATTGTCAGAATGTGGGAAATGTATATATATTTGTATATCTTCTCTTATAGAGGAAGACAGGCAGAATGGGATAAAAGAAAGGAAATGGCATAATTCATTAAAAAAATGCTGGATTTGAAATTACAGAACTGAGTTTGAATACTGACTTTTCTTACTATCTAAATTGACCTTGGACAAGCTATTGAAAAGCTGTGATTCTGTTTAACTGCCATGTTGGTGAAGGCAAAGGAGAATTCTGATGATGAAAACCTTTGTATAATTGTTTTGAGAGGTTGCATAAATATTACTCCTTAAAATACAGAAAAAAAAGCAAATATCCAATCAGAGATCAATCAATAAACATTTATTAAGCACTTATGCTTACTGACTGACTGCATTGTTCAATTGCTGAGGATGCCAGAAAAACAAAAACAAAAGGCAAAAAAGCAGTCCCTCCTCACAGGAGTATACATTTTAATGGTAGAGACATTTCCCATTTTATCAAATCTGAATCTATAGCTAGCTCCTATTTAAATATGTATTAAGATTCACTATTGTTCTATTAGAAACCAGGAGGGATGGGAATTCAGGGAAGCATGGAAGGATTTGCATGAACTGATGCTGAGTGAGATGAGCAGAACCAAAAAAACACTGTACACCCTAATGGCAACATGGGGGCGATGATCAACCTTGATGGACTCACTCATTCCTTCAGGGACAATTTGGGGCTGTCTGCAATGGAGAATACCATCTGTATCCAGAGAAAGAACTGTGGAGTTTGAACAAAGACAAAGGACTAGTACCTTTAATTTAGAAAAAAAAAAACCTGATATCTTATTGTCTGATCTTGCTATCTCTTATACTTTATGTTTCTTCCTTAAGGACATGATTTCTCTCTCATCATATTCAATTTGGATCAGTGTATACCATGGAAACAATGTAAAGACTGGCAAATTGCCTTCTGTGGGGGGAGGGAAGTAAGATTAGGGGAAAAACTATAAAACTCAAATTAAACAAAATCTTTAATAAATTAAAAAATAAATATGTATAAAGATTTATATGCATATATATTTATAATTTATTTACATACATAAAGCGATTTATATACATAAATAAGCTCACAAAAAATAAATAAAGAGCAAGATGGCAGGAACCTTTAGAGCAGAAAGTACTGGTATCTAGGAGTACCAAGAAAGACCTTAGAAAGTAAAGGATCTTCTGAGCTGGGCTTTGACTCTAGGAGGTAAAGCTAAAGAGGGAATTTCTGGCAAAGAGAATAGCTTAAAAAGTCCACAGAAATGAAAGCAAGCAAGCAGATCAGTGTAGATGGACTATAGGGTACATCAAGAAGTATAATTTGTAATAAAATTGAAAGATTTTGAGCCAGGTGGTAAAATGCTTGAAATTGTAAGAGAACTTGAGACAGGGAAATGAGTGAGGAAACTTGTAGTAGTCCAGACAACATGAGATGAAAGCCTAGACTATGGTGGTGGCTGTGTGAGTGGAGAGATAGGGGTGAGGGAGATGAAGAAGAAGAAAGAGAGGAAATAGATACATGTGTGTTTATATATGTGTGTATCCATATTTATATATATGCTATAACTGAGAGTAAGTAGTTAAGGATGACACCTAGGTTGTAAATATAGATGTGGGAAAGCTGGAAGGTGCTCTTAACACTAATAGCCATTATTCTAGATTCATTCCTTATCTTCTCTTTGGAGGAAGATTGTTTTTCAGTTTTGTTTTTAGGTGCTGGGGATAAAAATTAAAACAAAAGGCAAACAGTCTTAGGAAAAGAACTTCTCTTTTCCTGGGTTAAATGAAGACAAGTACATAAGGTTGTCTTGAGGAGGCAGAGAGCTCTATCAATGAGGATCATTTCTTGGACTATTTTAATAGCTGTCTGATTGTGCCTTCTTTTCTTGAGCAATTTTGATGGTTGTTTAATTCTGTTTTCCTTCTTTTCCTTTTTTTAATTCCTCCTCCACACAAAGACCAATGTTTTTAAGGCAGATATCTGATTGTCCCCTACTCTGTTAAAGAATTTTTAGTTGTTTCCCTATTGCTTTTAAGATAAAATACAGTTTCCTTAACCTAACATTCCAGAGCTGCAAAAAGATACCTTCTTGTCCCCTCCCCTCTCCTCCCACCTATTACACAAACATTATTCTAGTCAAACTGGGCTACTTGCTTGTACTTGTGGTACAATCCTATCTTCTCTCTGCCTCTAACAACCCTTATCTTCTTTCCATAATTGGCTGGGATTCCACATCCTTATCTGGGAGACTTTTCTGATCCCTCTGCCTGAATGTTCTCTCTTTTTTTTTCCTGGAGTACTTTATTTGGATCTCTTTTGACCCCTTACCTGTCTTTCATGTTTTCTGTGTATATTTTGTACACAGTTATTTAAACAAAACTTAAGCTGTCATTTTTAATCCTTTTAACACCAGTTGTTTTTTTTCCTCCTCCTTCCTTTCTTCCACCTCCCTTTAAATTTCTCCTTTCCCTTCTTCCTCTTCTTCCCCTTCTTCCTCTTCCTTCTCTAGAATTGCCTCTACTAATATAGTTTGGGCTGATCTCTGTAATTCACAGTTTCTAAGAATTACTTGGGACCTGGAAAAGTTTTTTACTTAGAGTCAAACCATAGGGATAAGTCAAAGGTGGGACTTGCAGGTAGGTTTTTCCTGTCTCTAAATCCACCTCTCTATCTACTATGCCAAGTGGCCTTTATCACCTAGAATTCATTAGTAAATACTTAACAAATGTTCGAATGAATATCACTTCTTATGTATAGGAGATAAAATTGCTATATGCCTATCTGAAAATTTGATAAAATGAAATCATTATCAGTTCATTTTTCTATTTTTCTTAGAGTAAATTACATTGATTTAATATTAAAATTAATATTAAAGATTCTATTTAGATCATTTTACTGTATAGGATGAATGTTGCTTTTTTATCTTGTTAGAACTAGATATGATTTTTAAAAATTATTTAGGAATTTGCATTTTTTTCCCCTTCTCAATGATTTAGGGGCCACCAGCATTTGGACCATATTATGAAAACCATGGTTATCAACTGGACAACTATCCTCCCAGACACCTTGTGAATTCTAATGCTTATGTACCTTACTCAGCTCCATATAGTCCTTCAGCAGTGCCACAGTACATCCCAAGAGTTCATACTCATACTTCAACACCAGCAGAAGTCCATTTACGACAAAAATCTTCTTCTGGAACAATATTTACTTCAAGTATGATCCATTTTACATTTTTTCCTAAATAAAGGAATCTTTATTTTATAGTCCTTCCCTATTCATCAAACCTTCTCTTACTATTATTTCCCAAGATAAATCCTCTGTAAACTTTACCATCTCATACTGTTTTATCTTCTTCAAAAGTTTGCCCATGATATTTCTGCTGAATGTTCAAATCCTACCTACTCTGCAAGACCCAAACTTTTTTTCATATGCCTTCTTGAAATTATCAAGCTCACTGTGACCTCCCTCAAAGCTAAACTTCATAGCACTTATTTTTCTATTAAATGTTGCTTCACACTTACTATATGTTCTCAGATGAACATGTCTTATCTTTCATAGCATTGTAAGCCTAGAAAGCAAGGACAATATCTTATTTTACCTTGATTTCTTTTCTAGCACAGTGTTATGTGTATGTTTGCTCTATTAATGAATTAAATTTCATTGTGAAGATTAGCTGATAACAAAACATTTTGGTGATAACTTTCCAGGTTTGAACTGTTTCCTTGGAGTCAGCATAGCAAACTTTCTCTGTGGTAGATCATGGGATGTTACCCAGAGAAATTGAATAACTTGAGCAGGGTGACATAAGTAATAGGAAATAGATCTCAGAATGCAGCTGAATCTTCAGAATCTGATATCAGCCCTCTTTTATTTATTAATTTATTTTTATTTTGAGAAAAATGGGGTTAAATGACTTGCTCAGGTACACACAGCTATCACTTGTCTGATGCCACATTTGAACTCTGGTCTTTTTGACACTAGGCTGGAACTCTATCCAAAGCAGAGAGCTCTAAACATGTTCTCTCTGTGTTCCTCCCTCTCCCCCCTTCAACTTTCTTTCTGCTTCATTCTGTTGCTTTTACCAGTCATTTTCTGAGTAAATGCTGGCAAGTTGATTTGTTTGTTTCTACTTTGATTTTAACATCTCTGTACAGTCATTTTAATGTTCACCTAGTACTCAGATTTCCTAAAATTTCATATATTTCTTATTAATGTTTGCTCTTCTTAGTAATAATAGTTTATCACTCTAGTATAGTAACTTTTTTTAAAGAATATTTGTAATGTCATCCATTTTATTATTTAGGGAGTCTCTTTAATGTAACATATCTAGTTATTTATTCCTAAGAGTTTGATTCCTGTAACTTTGAGGAAAGTTGCTAACTTGGATTTATCTATGGGTGACATCCATAGCATGAGGTTTGGATGGATCTGTAACTGTGTAGATCATTCCCACAATGTTGAGATCATGGATCTATTGAAATAGTTTTAATAAACTGCCTTTGCTTCTTGCTTTTCATGCAAAAAAAGCACAAGTTATAAATCAATCACTGATATCATGTATAGGCAGTTGTAGAGATGTTTATCCAGGTAATTTTTTTTTAATTCTTAACAGACATTTTAACAAAAATAGAAAATTAAGCTTTTAAAAGTCTATACATTTTAAATAAATTACAGCATGTGGGTAAGTAGACTGGTGATAGTCTGACTTTGTTATAAGCTTTCCATTTCCTCTTTATTCTAGGGACTAAGAAAATCATATGTGTTGCCATGAGCATTGGAGTTATATTAATTGGTGCTGTGATTGCAGCTATCTTTCTTTGGAAGTTTGGTAAGTATGTTTTCTCTAATTGTTTTAAGGAATTCCAATGTATGTTATAATGAATTCTAATGTATTATGTGTATTCCAAACTCATTATTAAAATTTTGTGGATTCCTGTCCTGTATTATCATTTATTAGTGAATGACTGAACAAATTGTGGTAAATGAAGGTATTAGAATATTACTGTATCTTGGGGAATAATATATGAACAAGTTGCTTGAGACAGCTTACTAAAACTAAATATAAAACAGATGCAGATATACATTAGTAGAGGAAGTTCATCATTTGAAGTGATGAAACTTGTTGCAATGATTTTTTTTGCCAGTTAATTGCTTCTTTTTTGGGGGGGGGGAGGTTTCAAGGCAATGGGGTTAAGTAACTTGCCCAAGGTCACATAGCTAAGTAAGTATTAAGTGTCTGAAGTCACATTTGAACTCAGGTCCTCCTGAATCCAAGATCAGTGCTCTATTCATTGAGCCATCTAGTTGCCCCCAACTGCTTCCTTCCTAATTCTAACTAAATTTCTTTAGTTTGTATGGAATCTTTTATTTTATGGAATCAGAATTATCTATTTTTATCTCTTGTAGTCGAGATCTCTATCCATCACTATCTATTATTGTGAACAGTATACATTATTTTCCTTTGTTTTGTTTATGATATGACTGTTTATATCTAGATTATGTATCTTTTTGGAACATTTCATGGGAAATATTCTGAAACATTGATCTAATCCTAATTTCTTCCAGACTATTTTATATCACTTTCCAGTTTTTATACCAGTTTTTGTCTATAAATAATAGTTTATAGAATTGGGTTTATTAAATACTACTGTCTTAGTGCTTCTGGATCTTGGATACTAAATCTATAAACTGATCATTTTTTTTTAACCAGTACCAAATAGTTTTTTATGATTACTACTTTTAAGTCTGTTTTCAGAACTGGAACTGTTAATATTCCTTTGTTCCCATGGAAGGTGTGTGTGTGTGTGTGTGTGTGTGTGTGTGTGTGTGTGTGTATTTTTCTTGAGATTCTGGACTTTTTGTTCCTCCAGAAGAATTTTGTTTTGAATTTGTCTAGTTCTCAAAAGTGATTTTTTGGTAGTTGGATTGGCTTGGCACTGAATCTGTAAATTAATTTAGGTATTATTATCATTTTGTTATGTCACTGTGGCCTTAACATGAGCATTTAAAATCTCTAAAATTTTGTAGTTGTGTTACTTTGTGCCTCTTGGTAAATGTACATTTAGATACGGCATATCCTTTTGAATGAAATTTCCTTTTTTTTTTTTTTGGTGTTTTATTGTATAATGTATAAAAAGCTGACAATTTGTGGGTTTACTTATCTGCTACTTTTTCAAAGTTATTTATATTAAAAATTTTCAAATTTTATTATTTTCCTTATTAAAAAGCATTTATTTTCTGTTTTTTTGAGATGTATTTTTAACTTATTGATATTTTATTTTTGTCTTACTTACAGATCCATTCCCACTTAGTGACAGCTCTCTTTTAACAAAGTAAAATAGTTAAACAAAACTAATATTACAGTGACTTTATGTGAAAGTGTGTGATATTCCACATCTATTTCACCTCTTTATTTAAAAAATGAATAGAAATATATATTTTTCCCTCTTGTCACCTTCCACATTGGTGGGAAAAGGAAAAATGAAACAAATTTATGATAACAAAAAAGCTTTTATTTTCTTTTTTTCACTCCCTTTTCAATAATCAATTAAAAAAAAGAATATAGTCATAACAGATAAATTTGTCACATCCCTATCTTATTTTGTATTTCATCCATAATTTCTTTGGCAAAAGATAGTCTAGTGCTTCATCTTCCATCTTCTAGAATTTCTATTTGATTTCATTGATTAGAATTCTAAAGTGTTCAAATTCATTTATAATGTTTTGATAGTATAAATTATTCTCCTAGTTATATGTACTTTATTTCATATCAGTTCATACATTTCTTTCTAGTTTCTTTTAAAAATGTAAATTTTATCAGTTCATTCAGAAAAAAATTATTACCTTCATACACCTAAAATTGTTTTACCATCTCTCAATAGATGGGTGCATTCTTATTTTCTTTATAGATGAGTACATTCTTATTTTCTTTTTTCCTTTTTTCTTGCCACTACAAAAGGAGCTGCTATAGATATTTTTGTAGGTATAGATGCTTTTCTTCTTTCTTTGATCTCCTCAGAATATAGACCTATAGTGTTCTACTGAGCCACACATGCAAAATTTAGTGACTTTTGGAGCATAGTTTGCTTTCCAAAATAGCAGGGCCAGGGACAGCTAGGTGGCACAGTGGATAGAGGTCTGACCCAGGAGTAAGGAGTACCTGAGTTCGAATCCAGTCTCAAACACTTAATAATAACCTAGCTGTGTGATCTTGGGCAACTCACTTAACCCTATTGCCTTGAAAAAAAACTAAGAAAATGACAAAACAAAATAGCTGGGCCAATTCAAAACTTAGCCAAAAGTACATTTTCACAAAGTTCCTCCAAAAATTGTAATTTTCCCTTTTTGGCATCTTTGCCATTATTATGCTTCTGGAGACAGATCCCAACTTTAAGGGAATGTGCAGTGATAGCTGAGGAGCAGTTAATGGAATTGACTCTGTAAGTAAAGTATTTCCTGATAGGGAACTTGTATATCTCTTTGTTTCAGACCAGGAGGTTTTGGTTCTAGAGATTCCAGGACCATAGAATCTCTCTGATGTTGGAGATGTGAGACAGGAAAATGAGAGTGGAATGAGAAAAAGGCTTGAATCCTCCCAGTGTGACTAAAAGCCTCAGAATAATTTTATTACTGCTCTAGAAAAAAGGGTAATTCTATGAGCTGAGGGAGCAGGAAGTAGGTAAGCCTTTACTAAGGGCTTGTTGATTGCATGAGAAGTTCAAATAGAAACCAGATGAATCACTGAAGCAAGGATTTTTGATTGTATGGTATTAATTGAACCAATGCCAAGTCTCTCGGGAGAATATCCATAGATATCAGGAAAACTATCTGAGGATTTATTATTACCAAGTCAATTACATTTATTAGAATCTCCGGACAGCCATCACCTTTTCTTCCTTTTTATAGATGACTGTGATAGGCAATTATCTTAACTGACCCTATGAAATGAATTACTGTCACAGTTAGGGGATCTATATGGGAGGGGAAATGCCTAAAGGAACTGGGTTTGATAGAGGAGGAATGATATCTCATAGAATACTATACCTTATGACCAGTCTCCCTCAGGACAATTAAATTCTGTTTTTTTCAGTGAAACAATGAACTCTGGGCATACCCTATCACAAAGATGAGAGCTGGTTGCCTGGTAATATTTGAACAAGAATTGAGGACTACTGTAAGTGCAAATAAGCTCTGGCCAATGAGGGAAGGGAGTCACAGAGTCTGCTACCTTGCTTGGTAGGTGGCAGAGCCAGTATCTACCTCCCTGTCCTTGGAGGAACTTTGTGAATATATTCTGAATCGTAGGGTTAATAAGGAAGCTGTTGATGGTAAACTCATGTGGAGCTAGTAAAGGGGAATTAGCAAAAAGGAATTAAGGATCCTTCAGCCAAACTTTAGCCAGAGCCATCTTCTAGAGACCTTATCTTTTTTTCAGATTATTTGGGGGGGGGGGGGAAATAGAGAGGACAGACTATGGAAGAGAGATGTGTGCTTGGGGGCTAGTAACTATATGGGCCCTTATTTATGCATATGAAAATCCTTGGAGTTACCAGTACCATTATGTAGTTCATGCCAAACAATATTAGGTCTGGGTGATGATAGGTTTTTCTTCTCCAGTGATGGAGATGATGGAAGCTGGAATATTTTTGTTATACTGACTCCCTTTACTACAACTCTGAGTTGCTATCTGCTAAATAAGTATTGAAAATTGCATTCAAGTTTGAAGCCCTACTATAAAGGCCACTTATAAGAACCTGTCTTATCTAATTATCCCTAAAAGACATATGCAACAAAACTGATTAGTACCTATTGGAATAGAATAGGAGTCCAAATGAATCATTTCTCACTAACTGGGTTTTTGATTGTATTAGAATACTTACCTTACCAAAGTGACCCCCAACCTGTTTTCAAATGGCAAAATGACATGCCAAATATTAAGGAAACCTTTTGTTCCTGCTAATCAACAGCTACATTATTGTTTGACGAACTCCTCAAGTATCCAAACTTTCTTAAATTTATGACCAATCAACACCTTCTTAGGAAGAGGAAAGACTTTCTGCTTCAGTGGCTTCTAAGATCCAGTCTCAAAGAAGACTTATTTGATAATATTGGACTGATTTTTGGACATAGTTCTGCTGCCCTTCTCCAACCTTTATTCTATTTCCAGAGTTACCTTGGTGTTGTGGTCCTGGCCTCCATCAGAGGGTTCAAAATAGCTTCTTTTTTTGGGGGGTAAGGCAGTGGGGTTAAGTGACTTGCCCAAGGTCACAAAGTTAGGTAATTAAGTATCTGAGGCTGAATTTGAACTCAGGTCCTCCTGACTCCAGAGTTGGTGCTCTATCCATTGCACCACCTAGCTGCTCCAAGGGCTCTATATAGCTTGAACAAGTTCAAGTCTCTCTCTCTTTGACAGGGTTCCTTTCTTTTAGGATAGCTTTTAAAACTCCTTCCTAGAAAGGACTTGGGGGACCAAGTAGTGGTATTTTTGAAAGGTTTCTTGCTTTCTTGATAGGATGTGGTGAGGTAAAACCGTCACTGCTTAGTTGTGTGGATGTATATTTACTTAGGAATAAAAGGAATCCTCTTGCTGACTTGGTGAAAATTTGGTGACTATTTGGTGATAATTTCCTGGTTATGAATGAGGTAGTAATTTTTTTAGCCTCTATGTAATAAGAGGCCAATCCATCTGCAAAGGCCTCTAAGGGGATTAAGATTCTCTATCAGTTCTCTAATTTGACTCTCAGAGAGAGGAACTTTTTAATGGTGTTTGAGAGACTACTGAGTGGGTGACGAAACTGGAGAGGCCTGTGAATCAACTTAGATCCTGGCAAAGATTTCATGCAAGAGGCTTATGATCATATAGTCACTCATTTATTCATCCATTTATTTACTTATTCATTTTTTAAAAATTTATTGCAGAATAGAGTGATGCAAAAGGAAATCTAGGAAACATTTTTTTTTAAATACAGAAGAAAGAACAAGGAAGTTCAGAATTAAACACAAAGCAGCACAGTGTTGCTAATATGCTCACATAGCCGTTTGTGATTTTTTTAGAAACTTTTTTTCTGTTCTTTGAATGTGAAAAATCTTCATCTTTGTTTATATTGACTAAATTCATGACTAAATTGAAAAAATTTGAATATTAGAATATGTGGTTGATACCAGAAATAAGAATGGGTGTAGAAATAAAAGACCCAGGCAGATCACTTAAATCTGACCCTCAGTTTCTATGTTAATAAAATAGAATATTAATCTAAATGATCCTTAAGATATCTTATGACTGCTCTTACATCCTGTATAGTGTCATCTTTGTACAGAAAATTGAAAGGCAATGAAATGAACCTTGAGGTAAAAAAATAGACAAAGCTTTATACCAGTGAAATAAATACTTAGGCATACTGCTTTTTAACTAGAAATTTATTTTTCATAAATTGCTGTTATTATGAGACAAGAAATATGTAGCAATACAGAGAAGTACTAAAAGATCCATTGGTGTATCTGATTCTTCATATTTCTGGAGAACATAACACACCAGGCCCTTCTGTCCTCTATTATCTCTAAGTCTGTGCAAGTTCATGTTCTTGCTTCCATTTGATTTATGCATCTCATCCTCTGCTGTTTTCTTTTTTTTTTTTTTGCCTTCAATCTTTCCCAGCATCTGTATTTTCCATAAGTCTGACCTTCTTGTTAAACTACAATGATATATTATTAAGAATTGTGCTCTGTCATTATCTGGCTTGTGGCCCTGATGTTCTTGATTATTTTCACAGGCTTGCATTAGTGGAAGATTATTTGACTGTATTGGAGTTGACACCTTGATATTTCTGGTGCTGCTCTGCCTTGTTGGCTAATCATAATCATCTTGCATTAAGAGACCTACTATGAACCACAGAGATGTAGCACAACCTTCTGCATGGACCAGATTGTTGAGATCTGAGACTTGGTTCCTTCTGAAAGCAGAAAATTCTAACTTCTGTTTTCCTTCTTCCCCTCCACCCCAAATCCCTTTTCTTTATTATCCTTTTTTTTTGATGTTTTAAGGATAGGGCTTATAATTTTTATTTATTTTTCTTTTCTTTTAGCATTGCTTCTCCTAGGAAGATTTAAATGAGACATTTAAATGATGGATTTAATCAAGAATTTGGGTTTGGGCCTTGGGACTCGTAATTTTTGCAAACTTTATGCAATATTGGAATAATGATAATCAAAATAATAATAACTAGCATTTATATAGTACCTTAATTCTTACAAAGTATTTTACAAATTTTATTTCATTTTTATCCTCACCACAAACCAGGAAATAAATGATATCATCATTCTCATTTTACATTTGTGGAAACTGAGGCAAAGAGAGGGTAAGTGACTTGCCCAGGGTCACACAGCTGATACTTGACTGAAGTCAAATTCAAAATCAATCTTTTCTCTGGTTCTAATGCTGTATTCTAGGAATAAATTGATGTTCTGTTAGTACTTGTGAGAATTTGCTTGTAAATCCATGTTATCCTGGATTTTTTTTTCCTTTGGAAGTTCATTCACAAGTTTTTCAATTTCTTTTTCTGACATTAGATTATTAAAAAAATTGATTTCTTTTGTTAACCATAGTATTTTAATGTTTTAAAATATTACTCTTCTCCTATGTGGTTTTTTGTTTGTATATAATTGGGCAAAATAGTTTTTTTGCTATTTTCTTTTATTTCTACTTTAGTTATTGAAAATTTTTGTTGAATTGTTTCATTTTTCACACCTTTTTTTTTTTTTAAGGTTTTTGCTAGGCAATGGGGTCAAGTAGCTTGCCCAAGGCCACACAGCTAGGTAATTATTAAGTGTCTGAGGCCAGATTTGAACTCAGATACTCCTGACTCCAGGGCCAGTGCTCTGTTCATTGTGCTGCCTAGCCGCCCTGGCATTTACTTTTTAAAAATTTGTTACTGTGCTAATTTTTTTTAGGTAAATACCCAATTGACTGATTCTTTTTTCTTTTGCTGATGAAAATAAGGGTTTTTGTTCATAAAACTTCTTTAATTTCATCTCATAAGTTTTGATATAGTACTTTATTATAGTTTTCTTAAATGGAATTTTCTCTATAATTTTTTCTCTTTATTCACTAGTCCTTTAAAATTATACATCTTCAATTCCTTTCAATTTCTTTCTCTTTATTGGAGTTTTTTGAATTGTGATAAGGAAATGATAAGTGTGATATATTTGATTTTCTGAATTTCTGGAGATCTTTATGTCTACTCATTTTTACATGATCAGTTTTTTTTAAAGTACAATGCTTGGCTGAGAAGTATTGAAACTCCTTTCTGTTCTTATTCAATAAACTCTAGAATTTATAATTTCTAATATTTTAGAAGTTCTGTTTAGAACTTTAATTGCTTTCTTGTTTATCTTTTTCACTGAGTGTAAAAACAAATGAAAGGGATGCAATCAAGTTCCCCACTAATTTGATTGTTTTACTTTAAAATTAAAATGCAAGACAACTTAGTACATATATATTGTATTGATATTGATTTATTCCCTTTATTGACTTTAAACATAATATAGATCTCTGGTTATTTCTTTTTTAAATCATCTTTATTTCCTATAAACTTATCTTTAAATTGATTTCTATCCCATCTTTTTTGAGTTCTTTATGAAGCATAACAGATTTTTTTTTCACAGTACCTCGTTTTATCTGTTTGAATTTTTGTTTAAAGTGTGTTTTTTAATTTGGCTCTTTTTTTCCATTTTGCAATATTCTTCTATTTCATGGTGTGCTAATTCTGTTTGCACTTATGGTTATGACTATTAATTGACTATTTCTCTAAATCCTGTACTCTTGGCTATTTTCCTCCATTTGTTCTTAACCCCTCATTCTTTTACAAATAAAGTGTTAAAGAGAGGGATTTTGTCTATCATTTGTCATCTATTAGTGAAATGATCTTTTTTTTTGCTGTTCTTCCCCTTCCTCTGCCTCTGATGACAGATTTGCATATTTTCTCTTTTTCTTTTAATCTCCTTTTCACACTCCTTGTTTCCATGTTGGAATTTGTTTAATTTATCACTGTTTCTTTACTTGTCATGTCTTCCTTCCTTTTCCTTTTCCTTTTCCTTTTCCATTTCTATTTTTAGTTTAATGATGTCTGTAGCTCCCCCCCCATACTTAATATTCCTTAATTTGGCTCATATGATAATCTGGTTAATGGAATGCCTATTATGTTCTTTACCTTGTGTGGCTCTATTATGTGATAGTAATCTCTCTTCTTTCTTCCAGTACAATTATTGTTCCCATTTCTGCCTTCTAAAACAAAAAAAATCTTTCCAGTTTCTTAGTCTATATTATTTATTGTTTTTTCACCCTTGAAAATATTGGAAAAGTGAAGACTTTTCACTTTTCCTCTTATTTAGCATGTAAATAAATATACTTATTTACTCATTTCTTTTTGAAATGTCTGATCATTTATGATACTTTAATTAGAAACCAATTAGATTTCCTTTCTCTTCTTTTCCATTTAGTAATTTTGATTAGATTTGAATATCTTTAATTTTTTCTGATCTTAACTTGGTTTCTGTTTGTTTTCACTTTGCCCTTTTGCACATTTATGATTTTTTTTTTGGATACCATTATCTAGGTCACACCCCTGCTCCTTTTTTTGGTTGTGATTTTCAGGTACTTCAAATACTTTTTAAAAATTATTTATCCTTTATATATTTTCCAAATACTTTGTTTTTGATAATTTAATAAATATAATTTATTTTCTTTTTTTTCAGTGTTGTAATTGTGTTTTAATATTTCTTGTCTCATTGAGTCATTTTTTTTCATTTGGCCCAAGGGTGTGGAATTTTTTTTCTGCCAAGGACCATTTAGATATTTATATCATCATTGAAGTCTATACATAATTATCAACTTAAAAATTAGCCAGATCTCTTTGGTCAAGTATTTAACTAATTCACCCCTAAAAAAATGTTCCTAGATTTATTGAATTTCTAGTCCTGTCTGTGGTTTCCATGGCACCACCAGATCTGATAATTTTGTAGGTCTTGCCATAAGTTTCCTGTTTCTGATTTAGCCCATTCTTGATTTTCAGGGTAATCAGTCTTTGCTTGAGATTTTCTACCATTACTTAAAGGTACTATTCTTCCTGCCATTTTTCTCTTTCAAGCCCTTATAGTTTATTTTATTCCTTTTATAATCCTTATAGCAACAACATTTTTATTTCATTTATTGATGTGTTATCTATAGTATCTTTAATAATATCATTTTTGCTGATTTCTCTCAACTGTAAATATGAGTAGGTAAGTGTAATTGTATTAAAACAAAATGTGGTTCATTGGTTGCTTGTTCCTCCTACCCTTTTTTTCCATAACTATCTACTCTTTTTCATGTGTCCCTTTCTAATATATAGTATAGTATAGGTTAGATAGATATGCCTTAAAGTGATACAAAAAAGGACAAATTTTAAGATGACATAGTCATAGCTCCTAACTCCTAAGATTCTTACAATTTTTACTTTATCAATGACTTCTACCTTGTTTGGTGAGAATCATGTGAAGAATATTAGTTCTTCTCATTTGTTTGTCTACTTTTTGTAGGATTAAGTTATTACCACAGTAAAGAGAGAAATTATTAGTGGCTTTGATTTTTAATAGAAAGAGATTTCCAATGGATTTGTATATATTTGATTTTCTGATTTACTATTATATTAGTCTTTATTGCCAGGCTGATGAACTGTTTCTAAAACTCCTTTTCCTTATGCATTTGGATTACTTTAATTAAAATAACACAACTGACTATGTTTCCATTGATCTTCTGCCTTACTTTCCTTCTCTGGTCTCTAGATTTCCTGATAGGATTAAGTATGCTCAGTTTATTATATTTTTATTCCTAATCTCCCTCTCCCTTTTTCTCTTTGAATAGGAAATATAGTTTCCAAACTTTAAAGTTATAGTTCTCATAATGTCAGTTATTCTCATGAAATCAAATTTTCTACCTTGCATTGAGATCAATTCTTACTTTTGTGTTTTTGTATATAAAACTGTGGTCATTAGTTTACATTATTGAACCTTTTCTTTTAAATTTCCATGCATCTCTGCATTCCATGCATACTGCTTTTCTTGTTAAATTTTATCTAACTTTTGAAGTGTAGTTTGATAAATTATATGTATCTGATTGCTGCCTTTCTCTTCCTTTTCCATTTAGTAATTTTGATTAGATTTACATATCTTTAAGCTTATGCATTTTCCAGCTCTTAAAGTACATACCATACTTGTATTAAGCAATGTAGAATTTTTATTGGCAAATGTGAAAAAAAATTATTAGTAAATGTCAACAATTAACCAATAACTTTTTTTCAGATTTTTAAGGGTGATACTTTATCTAGTGACTTGAAAATATTTAGCATGTTTTCTCACTAATAGCAACAGTATTATTTCTCTTAATGGAGGGCCTATTAGTTTGTTTTTATTTTATTTTTAAATTTATTAACATTATACCTAGTATTGATATACAGGAACTAAAAATCTAGTAGAATTTGTGATTTATTACTCTTTTCTTTCTAAATTTCATTTGTACATATCATTTGCTTTTTTCCCTTAAGTAAAAAATAGCTGCCCAAATTCTGGAATAGAATGTGGAACCTCAGGAACTTGTATTAGTCCAGCTAATTGGTGTGATGGAATATCCCATTGTCCCAGTGGTGAAGATGAGAACCATTGTGGTGAGTATATTTAGAAATTAATTATAGGAAGATAAAGATTTTCCTTTTCACCAAATGATTTTTTTTCAATGTCAGATTCCCACAGATGATTTACTAACATGTGGTAGTCCATGATTTGCATTGATGGAGAGAAGTGCTACATGCTTCAAAAATATGAGATTTTATTCGATTATAAGTAGAAAAAAGAAGAGTATTTTAATTATAAGTAATTAACAAAATTTTAAACTTTTGTTAAGTACACAACTGAAGGCAGATTACAGAGCTAATTATTTTGGACATTATTTTTCAAATCATATTAAATTATATATTGTGGGAAAATAGTTACAATAAGAGCAAGAAATAATGTTTATTAATAACTTGTTTAATGATTAATAATATAGTAATAAGGGGCAGCTAGGTGGCACAACGGATAGAGCACCGGCCCCAAAGTCAGGAGGATCTAGGTTTAAATTTGGCCTCAGACACTTAACAATTACCTAGCTATGTGATCTTGGGCAAGTCACTTAATCTTGCTGCCTTGTAAAAAAACAAAAAAGAAAAAATAATATAGTAATAGTGTTATGTAACAAGAATATTAAAAATCATTTTTAGTGATTATTGAAAATATTTTCTGCAAGTTGGTGAATTCAGTATAACTTTATGACAATTGAATGAAATTTTAGAAACTGCTAATAAATTTTGTTTCATATTCTTTTAGTAACTCTACAGGTAAGTCTATTTGTTTTCTCTGTGATTTAAGTTTTGCATTCTTTTTTACATTGCTGTCTGACCGGTATTTCGAAACAGAAAACAGGTTATGTTTATAAATCTACAAAGATAAATACATATTTAACTTTCCCCCCTCTTTTTTCTCTTCTGAAGTTTAAAAACAAATCACAATATTGCCATTCTAAGAGTACGAATACAATCTCAACAAGATTGTACTTCTGATTTTATCAGAAGAGACCAAAGGAACCCCCTTAGCTTTCACATTGCTACCTAAAGACCCCTCTCTTTTTCTTCTTTCTTACCACTTACTTTGTCTCAATTAACTTAGCAATTGGGAGAAATTAGAGGCTTTCCACTCTTCTTTGCCCCATTTTCTGGAAATAGTTAAGGCAACTCTACTTTAAGTGCTTTGAAGAGTTTTACTACTAAACTCTATAGTTAAATATAAAAACTATAACAAATTAAAGGGAAAATAGAAATTTTATAGAGATTTTCTTTGTCAGTCCTGTTCCTAAATGCTTTGTCCTTTCTTAGGTTTTTTCTTTTCTTCTTATCACCTATTTTCTTTAGCATTCAATCTTATTTAGGATCACCCATCTAGCTCTGCTTGGAAGGATGTTAGATTAAATCCAAGGAACTAATGTAGATTTCCTTTGGCAAGACTTTTAGGTATCTTAATTCTTCTAGAATTTATTTCCCTTATCAGGTACTCACACACAGATGTATTCAATTATGAGTTCTCCCATTTTCTGAGTTTTTGGCCCCCTAATCTAGGAATATGGTGCTTCTTTGCCCCCAGAGTAGGCAGTAGATGCTGTGCTTGCCCCTAGATGAGAATGAACATCTTTGGCTGGCCATGAGAGCCTGTTCAGACTTTGATATCCCTCCCTCACTTTACTTGAGTTTGCAGTACTCTAACTTCTAGAAGTTCTTTCTCTTTCTTGACATTGCTCTATTCTCTTTGACTTGGTTTATTTGCCTGAAGCAAATATCTAAGTAAGATTACAATGGCCAGTTCTGTTTGTGAGGATTAAATGACTTCTTCCCTTTATTTGGAAGGGCTTGGCTTCTAGCTCTAGCCCATGAACCACATCCTGGGGGATTGTAAATATAGCACCTAACTCCCAGAGTTGTAATATTTGTAAAGTACTTAGTACAATGCTTAATAAGTCTTAATAAGTCTTTCTTCTGATTTTAGATATAAGGAAACCAAGGGCCACAGAGGTTAATTGAAGTAAATACAGTGACATGACTGAACTGAGATTATCCTAGGTTCTACAAAGACAAGGCACTTTTTCTGACTTTTATAAGCCAATTTTACTCTTTAGTTTTTAGTTTCTCTTGTAAAATGGGAGATTTGGACCTGTTAATCTCTAAGAGAACTTGTAGCTCTAAGATTACATAGATCTCTATAAAATAAGGATTTTAAGTAATTGAAAGAATTTGAGCTCTAGTTTTTATAAAACTCATTGAAAAATCTCTGTTTTTAAATGCAGTTCGTCTATATGGACCAAAATTTATCCTTCAGGTTTATTCATCTCACAACAAATCTTGGTACCCTGTGTGCCAAGATGATTGGACTGATTACTATGGAAAGATAGCATGTAAAGACCTGGGGTATAACATGTGAGTATGACATGTCTATGGAGGGAAAGGGATTGTATGTAATATGTTGTTGTTGTCCTCCTTGGTTATGAATGGAGATTTATATGAACAAGTTTAGATATGAGTGAGCCATAAATAATTATCAACATAAATTGATGTCCCTAATAAAACTGATATCAGAAAGAACAACCAGTGTTCATTCTGCCTCTTTTTTAAACACTCAAAGGCAGCTACTGTGTTAGAGGAAGGATTAAATTTGTACTACTTGGTCCAAAATGATATTTTGTCCTTCATTCTCAAAAAAGATCATGGCATCAGAAGGTGATGTCATGACTTTCAGTGAATAGGATTTAAGTGAGAGAGTCCTGGGCTAAGTCACCAGTCTCACTGGAGCCATCTGGAACCAGTGGCCAGATATGAATCAAAACTACAGGAGATTGTCCTGGATGTGAGGCAATCAGAGTTAAGCAGCTTGCCCAAGCTCACACAGCTAGTAGGTGTCTGAGGCTGGTTTTGAACTCAGGTCTTCCTGACTTCAGGGCTGGTGCTATACCCATTGTACCATTTCTCTGTCCTCCAAAATAGTAGTATAAGAGTATTAAAGTTTCATTGAAGAATAAATACAGATAAACTTTCTAATTGTTGGAGTTATCCAAAAGTGAATGAATTACGTGTGCAAGTATTGGATTTATTATCATTAAAGATTTAAAAATGTCTTAATATCAATTAATATCCTCTCTCTTCCACCTCAGCTGTCTTCTTCATTTAATTGTTTTGAAAGACAAAGGAAAAACCTCTGATGCAGTGACTATCTTTAACAATACATGCAGTTTTCTGTCTTTGTAGTCCCTATCCTCTGCTGTGAAGGAGGAGATAATTTATTATCTTTTCTCCTGGATCTTCATTTGTTTTTTCTGTTATTCAACATTTTTGTATTATTTTCTCAATTTTGGTTTTTTCATTTAGTTCTGTTTATTTTGCTAATTAGAAATAAAAATAGATTACCTATTATCAGAATGATGTAGAGAGGATTATTGTTCAGGTAGGGGCTGAATTTGGGTCATAGGATTATAAAGGCCATCAAATTCAACCCCCTTGTTTTAAAGGTGACATATAGGGAGGTTAAGTGATTTGCCCAATGGCACATAGATAGGGAATATGGAGCAGAATTTACTGTATCCTACCAGAGTACTTACCAGGTTCTTTGCCTACAGAGCCAGTATTTCTGTCTCTGTTGGACACTGACTGGTCTTAGGACTTTCCAACTGTGAAGTATTCATTAATTGCCTGTTCATGTGCTTACAACTGTGATGAATTAAAAGCCGGAGAAATAGAGTTTCTAGGCAATTAATAATCAGTTGATTAAGCTAACTGATAATTAATAAATTGATGATCAGTGGTTTCTCTCCTTAACCAAAGACAGAACCATGGAGATCTCTGAATACTTAAATACATTTGGAAAAGAAAATGTCTGATAGGTGAAAATTAACCCTGATTGGTGAGCAATTAATAAAGGAGTAACCATAGTAATGAGGAGGTGGGGTAAAAGCCTTCAGCCCCTCCCACTGAGAATGTGACTTGATCTTGAGACTCAGAGACCTTTAGCTATCTGGACAAAGGACTCCATCTCTAGCCAGATCACTCTGGTCGATTTTCTTCTTAATGAGTTGAGTTTCCCTAACCTGCAATGGAGAGGGGCAAGGACATGGACTCAATGCTTTAGTGTTGGAATGCATCTATATTAGATTCTGTAGACTGCTCCAAACAGAAGTAATGGCCCCTATTTGGGTAAGGTCTGTACTTTGAGGATTATGTCAATCTCATTTGATACTGTTCTTCTGAGGCTGACTCAATTTTCTATAAGGGTTGGTTCCTAAATGAGGAAATAGAAAGGAAAAAAATCTTAAATCTACTTTAATAATTGGTTATTAATACTGTAGAAAATTAATAACTTCTCTCACTACTTATACCTTTTTTATAACCTCAGCCCTCAATAACTTGTTTTAAACAGGGAGATTTGATGTGAATCCAATAGTAAAAACCTATCAAAGTCTTAGGAAGCCTAATTGGTTCAAACAAATACTATATTCAGGTGAAGGAGAGATCATATGTCTTGATTAAAATATTCAGGGAAGATTTCATGGAATTACTAGGATTAACCTGGGCCTCCACGGGCAAGCATTTAGTTGGGGATAATGTTATAGAGTCATTACAAAGATCCAGGAATGTAAAAAACTTGTATTGATGATGTAAATCAGTCAGACTACAATGGAGAGTTTCTGTGGGGAAATAATAGGAGCTAATTCTTGAAAAGTAGGTTGAGTCTAGAATGAAATTGAATTGATATTTCATCATGTTGTCCATTGGATGTCAATGCTTGCAAGTTCTAGTGGACCCAAGAATAACAGAAAAGGTCATATAGTTGGACAGCACCCTCTGAAAAGTAAGCTGCAGTGACAATAATGTATAGAAAGAGGACAAAACATTGTTTTATAATGTGTTGTGTATATGTAATGTGTATAATGACTCTTGTTCCCTGAGTAAAGATGAGAAAATTTGCTGCCCTTCCTTTCATAAAAGAGAGACTATTGAACATTGTGTTCGCTGTCACAGTCAAAGTATTCATTTTGCTGATTTAAAAAAGAAGTCTGACACATTGAGTGGTTCTGAATGTTATTGGGAATATTGTAAGCTTTCCCAAAGCTCACAGGATTTCTTTGTATCCCCAATATTTAGCATAGTTCCTGGCACATTATAAGCATTTAATAAATGTTAAGTGGTTGATTACATCATCGAATTTCACTCTCTTCCTTCTTACTCCAGTCTCTGCTTCCAAATGTTTTCAAAACAAAACAAAACATAACAACCTTTCTCTCTATCCCCATTCTTGTTTGTGTTGTGCAAGAGGAAATGTGAGTGCCCTTTTATACTCATATATTTGTAAAAGTTTTTGTTTTAATTTTTTGTTTTTTGTGGGATACCCTTTCATATTTATGACTGATCTCATTTATCAGCATTTTATCAGCAGTTTAATGACCATGTGCTTTTTAAAATACAAGGTAATTATATAACATAATAAAACCAATGAAGCTTTTGAAAAGCAAATGGCAACAAAACTTCTGTAAATGATTGATTTCTTTTCCTTATAACTTACGCCTATGAAGAAAGAATAAAGGGAAGAATAGCTGATTTTGGGAACTTATCAAATCTGCTTTGGAAACTATGATGAAAGATGGGGAACGCATGCTGGAAACTAATTCAATACTATACAATTTGGAAATTTCATGACATGGCTGGTTCTGTCATTACTCCCTCTAATGGTTTGTGTGGTCTGTAATTCCTTTGCTCTCTCTCTACTTTTTCCAGCCATTTGGGTTTTGAACTCAGTTTTCTGTACCTCTACATTGTCTCAATCAATCACCTAGATTTTTTAAAGTACTTACTATGGAATTATGCTACGTGTTAGGTATACAAAGAAAAGTAAAAACAAAAAAAGATTCTGCTCTTCAAGAGCTCATAGTCTAATTGCAAACACCACTGCAAACAATAATACACACACACACACATATATTCAAAAACAAGATATATGTGGTCTAAATGTAGATAGTGTCAGAGGAAAGGCAGTAAGATTAAGAAAGTTTCTTGGAGAAGGTGGGATTTTAGTTCTGATTTGAGGAAAGCCATGGACATGAAAAGGGAGCATTCCAAGCCTGTGGAATAGCCATGAAAATGTTTGGTCAGGAAAGAGAGTGTAATGTGTGAAGAATAACTAGGAGGTCACTGTCACTGCATTGAAGAGTATGCAGAGGGAATAAGATAGAAGAAGAATAAAGAGTAGGAAGGGGAAGGGTGATGAAGGGCTTTAAAAGTCAAACAAAGGAATTTATATCTGTTCCAGGTTGGGAGCCTGGGTAAGTGGGAAGGTAGCATTATCCTTGGTGCTAATAGAGAAATTTGAAAGAAGGGAGGATTTGGTGGGAAAGATAGTTCACTTTTGTACATGTTGAATATAAAGTAACATAATATTTACACTGCATCCAATTTGAGAGATAATAAAGATGCAGGCTAGACATCAGGAGAGAGGTCAAACAAGTAGATCTAACTATCATCTGCCTATAGATGATAATTTAATCCGTGAGAGCTGAGGAGGTCATTATACAAAATGTTATAGAGGGAAAAGAGAAAAAGGATCCAGGTCAGAGCTTTTGGGGACATTCATTTTTAGTGGAAGATCCAACAAAGAATTCAGAAGGAATGGAAGACAGGTAGGACAGAACTAAGAATAATATCATGACAGTATCAACAAAGAAGTTGGTGCTTGTCAGTGGCTGCAGAGAGATCAAGAAGGATGAGGATTCATAAAAGGCTATTGAATATTTAGCAATTAAGATATCATTGCAAACTTTGAAGAGAGCAGTTTCCATGGTTTGAGGTCAGAAGAAGGAAGGGGTTAAGAAGAAAATGAAAGGAGAGGAAGTAGAAGCATTAATTAATGATACACAGCATTCTTAAGGATCTTAGCCCAAAAGCAAGAAGTGATATGGGATGATAGTGGGGATGGAAGGAGATCAAGTAAGTTTTTTTTTTGAGGATGAGCAAAACAAGGGTCTGTTTGTATGCAGTAGGAAAGCAGCCAGTGCAAAGGAAGAGATTGAAGATAAGTGAAAGAATGGTAATAATAAAGAGGTCAATCTACTGAAGAAAATGGTCTGAAATGGGATCATCTGGGCTTATAGAGGGGTTTGCCTTGCTAAGAAAGTTTGCCTCTTCATATGAGACAAGAGTACAGGAAGAAATAGTGTCAGAAGGCATTTTAATGATGTTAGATGAGGAATATGGAGAAAAGAGAGAGCTTTCAGTGAAGAACTCAGCTTTTTTTGAGTGAAATCTGAAACAAAGTTCTCAGCTGAGAGTACAGAAGATGAGCCAATGGGAAGTTTATGGAGGTGTGAAAAGTTATGGAAAAGTTGCTGTGGTGAGTGGAATAGCGGATCAATTAGGGAGGTATAAAAGAATTGCTCTGCAGCAATGAAGTCCTAATAGAGATTTTATGTCATAAATTTGTAGTAAACCTTTGTGGGGATTATAATTGCCCAAGCTATAAGAAAAATCACTGAGGTAGAGCTCTGAGCCAATGACACTTTATTAAAGGTTTCATGGTCCCTCTGATGAAGTGGACTTCAGATCTTTATGACTGAGATATTCTCTTTTTCCAGGACTGTATTTTTATAAGACTTGATGCTAGACTTGATACTTAAACATTCTAGAGGGTAATACAAAGTACAGAATCCTTTACTTAGTGGATCAAAAGTAGTTTGGGGGATTTTTCATGTAATTGAGTCACTTCTGCCATACTGGATTTGGTCACAATAACAAGGCAAAACAGGAGTGGAAGGCCTCTGGTTAGCTTCCTATGATTATGCAAGTGAATGTAGTCTGCTTCATAGCTCTGGAGTCTAATGTACAGAATTTATAATCATTATCCCTATGGAATCATATTAAACTGATTAAGAGTGATTAGAATAGAATAGCAGTCCAAATGAATTATTTCTCACATCTTGTCAGTTCAATGATCACATCATGTGATTTTTCTTTATTTTTTGTTCAGCAATGATAAACAGTAAAAGTAGGGGAGGCTAGGTGGTGCAGTGGATAGAGCATGGCCCTAAAATCAGGAGTACCTGAGTTCAAATCTGACCTCAGACACTTAATAATTATCTAGCTGTGTGGCCTTGGGCAAGCCACTTTACCCAATTTGCCTTGCAAAAACCTAAAAAAAAGAGTAAAGGTATTGATTGAGGTGAGTGATCTAAGGCTGGGTTTATACAGGGCAAGATTTTAAATAGAAGCAAGGTATTTGAGAAAAAAGACAATTACATAGTTCAGTGGGTTCACCAAAGATTTAAGATAGAGAAAGGAACAGAATATTGTCAGTGCATGGGTGATGGTCTGGAAAAGAATAGATGATTTAGAAGTTGTGAAGACAAAGAACAGGTTTTGGATTTACAAGGCTGAGGGAAAGGTGGAATAACAGATTATAATCAAATAAAAGGAATTTTAAAATTATTGACCATAGATATGGAACATTAGTGGGTGATGACAAGATCAAGGGTATGCTCTTAGAGGTGGGCTGAGGACAAGTTCATAAGAGATGAACAAATTGAGGAACCAGGAGGTTAGATTGTTGAGAGAGTAATATGTCAAAATGATGTCAAAATACCCTAAAATGATAGCTGGAGTTGGGGAGAAGATAAAGAATCTAACGAAGATGCTAAATTCATTGAGGAAGGCAATCCAATCTTGATTGAATGATAATTATGGACTGAATGAATATCAAAGGAGGAAAGTTTTTACTGATGATAGTGATAAAGTAGCAGTGATGAGCAAGGAATACTTCAACTCCAACAATGGATTTCAGTGAACATTCAACAGTATTGGAAGGATAAGCAGGGAAGCTCATCTGGAAGAAGCCAAATTTCAATCAATGCAAGAAGACAAAGGGAGGAAGAAAGGGAAAAGATGTAAAATGAAAGCTAGTTTATTACATATGAATAAGGTATTCTGCATTGCACAGTGGAAAAATTGAGGGTGAGAGTTGAAATAGATGAAAGTAAATAAGGGACATAGAATGGCATTTGAATAATGACCACTGATGGTTTAGAATCACTAAGATGAGGTAGAAATCACAGTGGAAGTGTGTTAATCCTTGAGGTATGAGTTCAAATAGGGTTTTGACCTTGGTTAGAGATGTCATAGGGCATTTGTGTATGATTGAAGCAAAGGGAAGGCAAAAAGTTTGGAAGATATCTAGTAGGGGAAAAGGCAACTTCTGTGGAGGATTAGGAGGCCAGAAGAGGTGTGCTTAGAGAAATCAAAGAATGATTAACTCCTCAAAGGCAGGCTTAGGTAAACTTATTTTTGATTCCTTGAATGAAAAGAAGTGTTTCAGCAGATAGTATCTTTCTCTAGTCAAAATGATGTAGCTCATGGGCAGTGTCAAAGGCCCAATCCAAACATCTCTCCCTCCTGATTTATCACTTGGCTTTCTCTCTCACCCTTGATGAGACAAAAGGGGAATGGTCTGGGGAGGGTCTCTATAACTGCAGCCCAAGGAAGAAAAAGAGTTGTCTCTTTTTTCACCTCCCATCCCCCTTCTGAATTGAAATTTCCCCTCATTCCCAGGCAAAACTGATACCTTACAATAAGGTGTTGTTTTTACTTGAAACATTACCTTTTTAGTTATTATCTGGTCCAGCTCATTTTGCTTCAGCTCTGATTACCTTCTACTACTCCTAACTGTAGCCACTTTGAAGGAAAGAAGTAGAATTTTGAATGGGATAGAAATCCCATTTTTTTTTTTTTTTTTCTATTCTGGCCGCTGAGAAGGAAAGTCTGGGCATCTATGAAGCAGCCCAGGAGTAGGGCAAGAATTCTGAGCACTAAATGTGGAAATCTTTCTGGTTTTTTTTGGGGGGGGGGTTTCACCAGGCAATGGGGTTAGGTGCCTTGCCCAAGGCCACACAGCTAGGTAATTATTAAGTGTCTGAGGCTGGATTTGAACTTGGGTCCTCCTGACTTCAGGGTTAGTGCTCTATCCACTGGGTCACCTAGCCGCCCCACTCTTCCTGTTTTTTTTTTTTTTTGCATGATTCTTTGCTGTTTTGAATTAGTGGTGGCAGTATATATTTGGAAAGCAAAAGGCATTCTATCAAACTTAAAAACAAAAACATGTAGTTATATTTGCTACACTTCTTTTTTTATCAGGATGTTTTTCCATGATTTTTTGGGATACCCTGAAGTCTTTTCCATGTGGGAATCTTCAAAACCAAATCTTTACACTGTAAAATTTGCTATTTATTACCTAGTGAAGTATTTTTAAATGAACAAAAACTTGTAGACTCTAAACAGAGACTTAATTGAATTTTAAGATGATCATAATTAAATTTCCTTGGAATTTTGACCCAAAAATTATATTTTGTTACTTATACAATTCACAGTTTGCATATACCAGTGTTTTTTTCCTCAAGTCATTAATTTTTTTTCTTTTCTTGATTGGAGCACCACAGTTATTAGAGCATTTATTTACCATTTTAGGGGCTGAGGAAATTAGGTTATGATTTAATTTTTGAAAGGTGACCATTATATATGACTAAGTGTTAAGATTTTGGATAGGAGGTTATTATTGTTTTAACTCAATGTATCAATATAATAGTCTTTATGTGATGCAAGAAGTGATTACTTATGATGAAGAATGATGCTTAATTTGATTTTTTTTCCAGGAATAATTTTCACTCTTGTCAAGGAATAACAGATGACAGTGGTGCCACAAGCTATATGAAGTTGAATCTGAGTGCTGGAAATGTTGATTTTTATGAAAAACTCTACAACAGGTAGATAGGTCCTCTAACAAGTATTTTTTTTTCCTTGAAAGATGCCATAGTGTGGGGATAGCAAGGAAATAAATTATATGCTGCTATTTCCTTTATGAATAGACCATTATTAGGAGAATACTGGAGTTAATTGGGTCTGCTCTGAGAAGCTATTCATTTAATTGTATCAACTTATCATACATTCACCTTTACTCCTAGTCATACCTCTTCTTCAATTTTACGAATGACCAAATCATTCACATTTAAAAAAGGGTTTCACAGTCACCATTCTTTAGTCCTTGCGACATTTATTTAGTCTTTATAACAAACTCCTGAGATTGGCAGTACATAATAGGAGTTTATAAATAGAAAAATGAGTGACCTATCAGAGGTATTATTTCTACTAAGTAGCCCTCACTCCTTAAATTTAGGTCATCTAAATCAAATTCATGGGCTTTTCCTTCTTGAGCATTCTGCCTTACCTCTGAGATATTTGTTACTAAAAAGACTAAAAAGAGATGGCACTTATAGATCACTTATGCTGGTCAATATGCTAAGGGCTTTTAAAGATATCTCATTTGATCCTCACAGCAATCCTAGAAGAGAGATGCTATTATTTCCAGTTTACTGAAAAAAGAAACTGAGGCAGACAAAGTGACTTGCCCAGAGTCACACAGCTTGGAAGCGGAAGCTGATTTTGAACTTGTCTTCCTGACTCTAAGTTTAGCATTCTAAAATTGTCAACACTATTTAAGTGTGCAATTGGTTGTTACAGAAACTAGAAATCCAAAAGAAAGAATACTAAGGATATTTTGGTTGAGCAAAAAGATGCTAAATTTAGAGTCAAAGTTAGAGTGGATTTATTTCCAAGATTTGGCAGCAAATTCGTATACCTCTCTGGGCCTCAGTTTCCTCATTTGTAAAATTTTGTGGTTGGATTAGATGACCAAAAGTCTATTCTAGTTCTCAATCTATATTCCTATAGTTGTAGGGTAATTTTAAACCAGGATGATGCTCAATTCCCTTTAAGCCTTTAGTATGCTTTGAAATAAGATACTGTCCTACTTAAGTGAGAGAAGTAATTTTATATTGCTATTAAGTTGTATTTCCTTAATAAGGAGTGGTTTTTTTTTCCAGACAAAAAGGACATTCTCTACTGCATGTAGCTTAAAAAAATAAAACAAAACCTTTTCTTCTCTCCATGACCCTTTTTAAAAATTTCCTAATTCACTTTATTTCTTTGAGAGTTGTTACTGATATTAGCTATCCAGGTGTTAACATGCTTTTGGTGATAAGTATCCTAATTCTCCTTTATGGTGAATGGAAAGCCTGAGAATGGGTCTGTATAACAATCTGCCTCTTAGTTAACTGGATCCCCAGTTCCATTTTTACATGCAACATAAATAAGACTAGCATAGCTTTGCGGAAAGTAATATGCACATGCTATAGTATGTCTATTTTCAAAAGTCTGATTTATTAGATTACATACCTAACAAGTAAATTGGTGAACTAGTTATAAGCTTTGCCTGCCCTTCCTTAGTTACACATTTAGTTTGTAAGGCAAGAAAAATCAATGAAAGGAGGAAGGAAGGAGGGAGGAATTCTATCCTTTGTGAATTACTAAGGATTACAGAGTGGGGAAAGGGGAGAAAGAGAGAATCAGAGATAGAGAGAGAAACAGAGATACAGAGATTCTATCTGCTGCTACTTTAACAACAATATTTATTGAACTAAAGTCATCTGAGAATTTTTAAATTTTATTATTTCTTACTTTATTAAACAGAATTCTTTACTTCTTATTCTTCAGTTTGAAAGAATTGGTTATTTTCTTACCTGAAAGCATTATGTTGGCACCCCAAATACAGAGTTCTAATTTTATTTTATTTTTCTCTGAGGAAAAATAATTCATTTTATTTTTAACATTTAAGAATGTCATCAAAATTATGAACACAATTATTTGAAAATAGATGTCTTCCTTATGGAATAGTACAAGAAGACCCCAGAACCCAATACTTTCATTTGAGTATTTTTTACTTTTTGTGAATGGGAATATATATTTTTTCTGTTTCATTTTGTTAATTCCTAGGAGTTAAGAAAAATATTTGAAAGGGTAAGTATTTTCTTAAGTATTCTGGAAACGATGTTCATAAATTATGTCAATTATTTTTGGTTCTTCTTTCCTAGTAATGTCTGTCTGTCAAAAGCAGTGGTATCTCTCCGATGCATAGGTTAGTACTTTAATTTTCTTTTTTCTTGGATAGAATGTCATACTAATTATATCTAATACTGCTTAGAAACTCTCCCATCAAAATAATTCATTGGAAAATGACATAATTGAAAATACAAGTTCCAGAAGGTTCCAGAATTTCATTCAATGCTTTAAAGATGATCCAAAGGGAAATAGACATCTTGAATATTCAAGATCTTTGGGGTGCAATTTGCCACTGTAGCTTTTTGAGTTAGAAGATTCCCATGTTAAGATTTCTATTTTACGAACATTAGTTTGGTAGCTGTCTGGAGGATAGATTGGAGAAGGGAAAGATGGTAGAAGCAGAGAGAGCAATTAGGAATCTGTTTTCCATAGTCTAGTCAAGAGATGGTAAGGTTCTGAACTAGACTAATCTCTGAGTGGAAATACTGTAAGCAAGAGATGTTGCCAAGGTTGGTAAAAAATTGGCAATTGATTGGATAGGGATGGTGTTGAAGATGAGGGCAAATTTAAGGATGACTCTGAGATAGTGAATCTTAGATGACTAGAAGGATGATGATGCCCAAAACAGAAACTGAAAAGTTAAGAGGATGGGATATTTAGGAACTGTAATGTTATACAAACAACATTGGATTCAGGAGGCAAAGGCAAGGAGGCTTGCTCTATTAAGAACAAGTCACTTCATTTTTTTATTTTTTGTTTTTTGCAAAGCGATGGGGTTAAGTGACTTACCCAAGATCACACAGCTAGTATCATGTGTCTGAACTCAGACCTTCCTGAACTCAGGTCTTCCTGACTCCAGGGCTGGTGCACTATCCACTTTGCTACCTAGCTGTTCCAGGTCACCTCATTTGAAGTAATAAATGATATCTCATATTTTAGGGTAGCTAGATGGCATAATGTTAATAAAGAGCTAGGCCTGGAGGCAACCTGGAATCAGGAAGACTTCAGTTCATATCTGACTTCTGACATTTAAAACTGGGTGACCCTGGGCAAGTTATTTAATCTTCTTTGCCTTAGTTTTCTCATGTGTAAAATGAGCTGGAGAAGAAAATGGCAAACCACTCTAGTATCTTTGCCAAGAAAACCTCAAATGGGGTCACAAAAAGCCAGTTATGAACAAACAATAAAAACCACCTCACCTATTATACTCTTAGGCTTGTGAATGCTGATGTTTGTTTCATTGATAATGTAACCACTAATATTTCCATTTTTCAAATAAAGAAGTTCTGGCTTTGTGATGAATTGCTGCTACAATATGGATATGTTTTAGAGAATCACAATCTTTTCATATGATTTTTTTTCATATAGGGTTCACAAGGGATTATTGAGATACTGTGATGGAGTTCCTTATAGGTTCTATATGCATTCTCCACTTAGAGAATAATTGCCCCTAAAATGATTGTGTAAGTGTTGGAGTATAGAGTGATACAGTATAGAGTGATACAGAGTAGAAGGAAAACCTTGACACAACAAAGCACAGCCTTATGTTCTATGGCCTATTTGAAGCATTTTAGTGCAATAATTTGGATTTGTTGAATCCGAGATAGACTGAGTAATTGAAAAAAGATAGTAAGTAGAGATGCACACAACTTTATTCCATTTATTTGATCACCTAACAGCTAGCTGTAAAATAACAATGGAGAGAACATTGAGCACAAAAGTTTGGACTTTCTATACCTGCTTTGAAATGGTTAGGTATCATATTTAATAATAATGTTCTGAATTAGATAAGTTCATCAAAGTCATCGTGGAAGCTTGGAACCTGTATTTTCATTGGCTATGTATAGGTAGCAGTAACAACATTGTTTTAGACCAAGAAATAGATTGGTTTAGGTCAGAGGAAGTTCAAAGATGGAGTAAATACACAGTTCATATTCCATGCTAGCCAGCTTAGAGAATGAAAAATCTCTTTTTCATAAAAGCTTCAGTGATTCCATATTATTTATAGAATAAAACACAAATTCCTTAATCTGGAATTTAAGATCTTCCCACAATGTCTCTAACTTACTTTGTATCCTCATTTCAAACTATTCTTTTCATGTCTGGTACATTCTAAAAAAACTGAACATGAGCTGTTTTCTGATCTCATCCAGAATCCTGTCCTTGTTCACATAGATCAGTGCTTGTAAAACATTCTCTTCTCAGCTTTTAAGATATTTGAAAAGAATGAAATAGGTTACCTAAATCTGTCCCTCCACCCAACTCTTTATCAAAACAAAGATTCAATTATGAAAAATCATATTCAGTTTTATGGAACTGTTTTCATTGGTGCTTATAAATATTTTGATTATTGCCTTTAGAATGTGGCACAGTGATGAAGTCAAATCAATTGAACAGGATTGTAGGTGGGACAAATGCTGCTCCAGGGGAATGGCCATGGCAAGTCAGCCTTCATGTCCAAGGTGTCCATGTCTGTGGTGGTTCTATTATCACTCCTGAGTGGATTGTAACGGCAGCTCATTGTGTGGAAGAGTAAGTATATATATAATCAGTCATTCTAAGGACCTCTTGTTATTCTCATCACTTTCTCTCCTTGTTCCAACTATATTTTCACTCAGTTGTCAAAGGAGGATATGAATTGCAAATCTTGGATTGCTCATACTTGTTAAAGGATTTAAAGACGAGAAATTTGCTTTGTACTTGATCTTGAAAAAAACAGAACTTGGAATTCAATTTTTTTTTTTACTTTTTCCTCAAGAGTTTGTGCAACTTATTATAGCATTCATAGTATCTACCCTTCATGCAGAATGGTTGATATAGAATTGTAGAGTTAGAAAGAATTTAGAAATTCAACTTTAATCACTACTCACTGAGCATGCCAGGCTCAATAATGTAAATGAAGAAAAATTAACTTAGGATCTCAAAGAACTCAGCATTTTATTGGAGGTGAGGAAATGTAGCATTTAAGTAGATGAGTAAATATAAGATAATTTGAGAAGGGAGAGAACCTAACACCTGAAGTCTCTTATTTTCCTTGTCAACTTTGCCAGTTTTATGGATATAAGGTAAAACCAAAACCTGAGTGGTTTTAATTTATATTTCTCTAATTATTATTATTTGGAGCACTTATGATTCTTTAAATGACTCTTGTCAACTTGAATTCACTTGAAAACTACATGTTGAAAATCATTTTTTTTAAATAGAGGAATGGATTTTTCCCTTATAAATTTGAATTACTTTATCAAGACTTCCATCAGAGAAACTTTGCAACTATGAATTTTTTTCCAGTTTATTTCCCTTCTTATTTTATCTGCATTGGTTTTTGTTTTGTGTAAAATCCCTTTAATTTTTTTACAATCCTAAAATATGAAAGAAAAATATATAAAGATTTCCTTAGGAAACCTGTTCCAGTCCCCTTTAACTCTAGTACCTTCCTTCCATTGGTTATCTCCAGTTCTGTATGGTTTGTACATAGCTGTTTGCATGATCTCGCTCTTGTTAGACTATGAAATCCTTGACAGCAGGAAAGGTCTTTAATTTCTTTGTATCCTCAGCATCTGGCATAGCCATTGATGAGTCATTTCAATCATGCGTGATTCTTTATGATTCTATTAGGGATTTTCTTGGCAGACTCTAATGTGATTTACCATTTCCTTCTATATTTCATTTTACAGATGAGGAACTAAGGCAGAGTATTAAGTTTGAGGTCAGATTTGAATTCTGCTCCTCCTGACTTCAGGGCTAGGGCTCTGTGCATTGCACCACTTAGTTGCCCCATGCTTAGCACATCCATAGTTAGCAATAAATAAATTGATCTATTTTTTTAAATCAGTAGCAAATTGTTTTAATGATTATGGCTGTGAAATATAATTTGGGATCTGACACTGTTCATTTCTCCTTTCATTTCTATATATTTTCATTAATTTATCTTGAGATTCATGACAAATTTGAGATTTCTTTAAACAAATAACACTATTGATATTTTCTAATTCTGTAAAATACTTACTTGTTGTCAGTTGATTGATTTGGCACTGAAGAAGCAAAGGATAATTTATATATTATATTGTCATTTTTATTATTGACTCATCCTATTCATTAGTACTTACTATTTTTATCAGTTATTTAGGCTTGTCTTTACTGTCTTAAATAGTTATTTATTGCTGTGTTGTGTATGGCTTTTTAATCTATTGGAAATATATTCTGAAATATTTTACACATCACTTAATAATTTTAAATGAAATTTTTTTTATCTCTTTTCTAAGTGCATCACTATTGACTACTTAGCCTGATAAAGTTGATTTTCTCTAAATTCATATTACCCATACATTTCTTTTTTGGGATGATAATAAAATCCCCATCTGCCTTTTTAAAAATATGACTTTACTTATTACTTTAATAAAATCAAGTGATCTTACAAATTGTGCCCCCTTTTTGTGTGTTGTCCCCCCCATTAGAATGCAAACTTCTTGATATCAGGCAGAGACTATGTTTTTGCCTTTATTTCAATCCCCAGTTGTTTTTTTTTTTAGGTTTTTTTCAAGGCAAATGGGGTTAAGTGGCTTGCCCAAGGCCACACAGCTAGGTAATTATTAAGTGTCTGAGGCCAGATTTGAACTCAGATACTCATGACTCCAGGGTTGGTGATCTATCCACTGTGCCACCTAGCTGCCCTTATCCCAAATATTTTTTTACAGTGTCTAGTGCTAATATTTGAAAAGTACTAGGTTCTTCTTTCTTAGTTAAAGATTAGTTAACAAAAAATGTCATAGGAAAATTGAACAGCAGTATAGAAAAAAATTAAATTTATTCTATTACCTCACAAATATATAAAGATAAGTCTCTAGTATTATATTATAAACAATTTAGAAAAAGAAAAAATATCTGTTAGATCAATGAATAGGTTAAAATTTTTGACTGAGAAGGGAAAAAGGTGTAATTTTGATTATATAACATTTTTAAAGTTTTTGTACTTTTGAAGGGAAAAATAAATTGGGAAAAGTGTTTGTATTAAATTTTGCTGATTTCCAAGAGTGATGAAAAGCTGATTCAAATTTATAATAAAAAATAGTCAGTCCCTAATTGATAAATAGCCTTTATATATGAACAAATAAGTCACATGGGAAGAAAGCCGAATTATATATATATATATAATATATATATATATATATATATATATATATATATATATAATCTTATTTAAAAAATATGTTCCAAATAACCTTTAATTAGAGAAATTAAAATTAATATGCCATTCACATCAGTCCAATAGAATGGTAAAGATGATAATAAATATTGGAGGAGCTTCATGAAAATAGGTATATTGCCAGACTATTGGTGGATTTGTGAATAAGTATGACCATTTAGAAAATATTTTGGAATTATACTAAAAAATTATCTAAAGTGCTTTTCCTTTTACTCAACTTTATCACTATAGACCTCTGCTCAAAAGACATTACCCAGCTTTGTGACCTTGGACAAGTCACTCTTAACCCTACTGCCTTAAATAAAATGAAATTTGAAAAAATTTAAAAATACTTATAGCTCTTTTTAAGATAGCAAAAATTGAAACTATGGAATGGCTGAGCGAGTTGTAGTATATATGTGTGTGTGTGTGTGTGTGTGTGTGTGTGTGATGAAGTTCTATTGCATTTGAAGTGATGAGGAAAATTGGTGACTTTAAAAAGAAAAGGAAAGACTGATATGAACTATTGCAATAAAAGATGTAAAACCAAAAGAACAATTTATACTATAACATCAGTATTATAAAACTGTATAATTTTCAGAACTTTTATAAATTAAGAAAGAATGAAATGAGCAGAACCAGGAGAACAACTATAATAATAATAACATTGTAAAAGCAAACAACTTTGAAAGCTATATGAACTGTGATCCATGCATTGACCATTTTATGACTCCAGAGGACTGAAATATATTATCCAAGGCAATTCAAAATAAGATTCATATTTTTTTTTGTTAATAGCTTTGAGGAAATGTTTTGATTGACTATGCAAATTTAGTGGTAAGAAATTGGTTTTTCTTTTATTTTCTTCCTATTGGGGTGGGAAGGAGAGAATAGATATATTAATTTAAAAAATATAGAGGATGGAGGGCTACTGCAGGTGTGAAATGTTCTGATAAAGTATTGTTTCATTTAATTGTTTTACTTTGTTATGAGACCTCTCATGAAATAGATGTGAATGTAAAAAAACAAAACATATCTATAAAACTTTGAAACAATACAAGCACAACATCCTTGATAAAAGATACTGCACAATTTTGCTTATTTTTCATACCAGGTATTTTTGTGAGGTTTGTTTTAAACTACTTGTGTTTAAATCTTTCTTCTGAGGATTTAGCTAAAACTTTTATAGTTATCTTCTCTAAATAATTTGACTACCCCAGTCAATTCCAAACTCAACACCTTCACTTTCATTTTACCACTAATCCACTTTATGAATTTGCTTTACCTACCTATTCCTTTTACTTATCTCTTTTTGCTTACTGTGTTTTTTCTTGCCAATTTCTCTTTTTCTTCTTTAACTCCCTCTTTGATCTTCTTTGATCCTTTTATACCCTCTTATCACCCTTCATCCTGTTCCTCTCATCCAGAAAAATAGAATTAGGACCTGGAGATTGTTATTCACATTTTCCTTAGTTTCTACCAAATTTCTCCTAGAATTCAAAGTCTGGTCTTTTGGACTAGTTCAATCCCTTTCAAATTATCTGAATATTTTCCTTCTTATTCAGGTAAAAGTACCTTCCCTGCCCTGTGGGTTTTTAGATAGATGCTCTAGTACGCAATGAGATTATTGACTTGCTCAGTGTCATAAGAAGTAGGACCTGAATGAAGATCTTCCTGGCTTTGGGATAAGTCTCTATCCATTACAACAAATATAATCTGTTAATATCACAAGTTCTAGAATCCAGGATTGATTGAAATCAAAATATTTTGTAAACTTTAAAGTACCTTATATATATTTTTAGTACTCTTCTTCCTCTTCCATTTTCTATTCTTCTTCCTTTTCCTCCTCATAATTATAGCAACCAACCCTGACAAATAGTCATCTACTTTTTTTTAAGGTTTTTGCAAGGCAATGGGGTTAAGTGACTTGCCCAAGGCCACACAGCTAGGTAATTATTAAGGGTCTGAGGCGGGATTTGAACTCAGGTACTCCTGACTCCAGGGCCAGTGCTCTATCCACTGCACCACCTAGCCGCCCCCCCATCTACTTTTTTTCTTAAAGAGTTACAAGTAAAAAAAAAAAGAGTTACAAGTATAGGGAAATTATTCTTTCATTTCATTCTTTTTATAGTTCCTTATGCTCATCTGAACCTATCATCCTAAAACTTCTATCCATTGTTCTTAGTTACTAAGGTCAGGTAGAATGACCTTTATATTTGAAATTCCAAGTCTCCAAGAATCCTTTAAATCAAATAAGTAGTAGTAAAAACATATGCAACAAAACTAGAGGGAAATAACACCCAGGCAGGATAGTAATAAAATTACAGATTGAATGCTCTAAATTTCTGAAATTTTATAGCAAAGTGTGAGTAATAATAGTAGTATTCAAGAGTTATTTATGTTTTACCCTCTTTGCCCATCCTATACATTCTTCTTGACTGAATGTAGCCCCCTTGGTTGTTATGTAGGCAAAAGCAGTTATAGTGATATACACTGTTTCATTATGGTTAGAATTCATTTGGTTTTTGTATACGTGGTTCTTTTAAGGAAAAAAAAAGGTAGATTAATGCGTAGATTCACTATTCTTGTATTCCTTGGTTTTGTTTTTTCCAGACCTCTTAACAATCCCCGGTATTGGACAGCATTTGCAGGAATTTTGAGGCAATCTGTGATGTTCTATGGAACTGGTTATAAAGTACAAAAAATAATTTCTCATCCAAACTATGATTCTAAAACCAAGAACAATGATGTTGCTCTTATGAAGTTGCAAACACCATTGGCATTTAATGGTATGTATTTGCTTTTGTCCAGTTTACAAGTATACATATTATAATTTAGTGAAAAGAATATTTTGAATAAATTTCAAAAAACTGAAAAAATTTCTCTGTTAGGAAAAAATTCAAAATGAATTTTTCAAGGACTAAATTCCCCATCCTCAAATTACAGTTGACAGCTTCAGTTGATATCATCTAAAAAAAATTCTTGATATTACTCTGGTCATAGGATTTGTTTCCCTCCCAATTCAATAAGTTAGTGCTAAAGGTACCAAATATCAAATATACAAGGAGTATTTTTTTTTTTTTTTTAAGTTTTTGTAAGGCAATGGGGTTAAGTGGTTGCCCAAGGCCACACAGGTAATTATTAAGTGTCTCAGGCTGGATTTGAACCCAGGTACTCCTGACTCCAGGGCCGGTGCTTTATCCACTATGCCACCTAGTCGCCCCTAGCTAGGTGATTATTAAGTGTCTGAGGTCCCATTTGAACTCAGGTACTCCTGATTCCAGGACCAGTGCTCTATCCACTGCGCCTCCTAGCCGCCCAGGAGCTTACGTTCTAATGGTGGAAATGACAGTTACATAAATTGGTGCTCACACAGTACATATGGAGTTAGATGGAAAATAATGTCAAAGGGGAAATCACTAGCATCTAGAGAGACCCAGAGAGAATTAAGTTGAGTTTTAATGAAAGTTGAGATTAAGGTTTAATTTATAAGGGAGAATATTCTAGGTACATGGGACATGAATGTTAAATAGCAAGGTAGGAATTTTAAATTTGGTCCCCAACTCCATATAAAGTATGCTTTCTGTTGTTTTTTATTATTGTTTTGTTTTTGTAAGGTAATGGCGTTAAGTGACGTGCCCAAGGTCACACAGCTAGGCAATTATTATGTCTAAGGCTGGATTTGAACTTGGGTCCTCCTGACTCCAGGACTGGTGCTCTATCCAGACCTAGTCACCCCTAAAGCATACTTTTTTTTTCTTAAGTTTTTTTTGGCAAGGCAATGGGGTTAAGTGGCTTGCCCAAGGCCACACAGCTAGGTAATTATTAAGTGTCTGAGACCGGATTTGAACCCAGGTACACCTGATTCCAGGGCCGGTGCTTTATCCACTATGCCACCTAGTTGCCCCTAGCTAGGTGATTATTAAGTGTCTGAGGTCCCATTTGAACTCAGGTACTCCTGATTCCAGGACCGGTGCTCTATTCACTGTGCCACCTAGCCGCCCCTAAAGCATACTTTCAATGGAAATCATAAAGCTAGAGTATAAGAAATAGTAATTTAAAGCTAATTGGAAGCTATCTGTTGTTTTTGTTGTGTTTTTAGAAACGATCCAATTGTATACTATAATTTTGTAACTAGGACAGAGAAAAATATACCTAACCCTTTTCGTGTCTTGCATTATTGTTCTCCATGTGACTCTCTTGTTCCCCACTGGAAACAGGCATGTGACGGTGGAGAATGAACTTGGAATTTTGTTTCATTAGTCATTCAACAGACATCAGATGCTTACTATGTTGCACAACTTATATTAGGTACTGGGGGAAATAAAAAGCTTAGGTAAGACTTGATTTCTTTCCTTGAGGAGCTTACCTTGTATATTTTATTAAAATAAGGTTATTTTAGAATTTGATGATGCTCTTATACTGTCCAGATGTATTGAATTAAGAGAAAAAAGTGGAAGAAATGGTCTTTTTTTCCAGATCCTTTCACAAATGTGAGAATGGACTGTCATGTTTTATGTTCTTATTTTAAAACAGAAAAAATAAGACCAGTGTGTTTGCCTAACCCAGGAATGATGTTTGAACCCACTCAAACATGTTGGATATCAGGATGGGGTGCAACCCATGAAAAAGGTGAGAATGCCATTTTTAAGAGTAATGATTTTGGGATCATATTTCAGTTAATTGGTAGTTTAGCAGGAAATGCAGTCAATATACCTTAGCATATACTAACTGCTTAATAATGATGCAGTTAATATAAACTGTTTCCTAACTTAAAATTATAAGTTAAATCAGAAAATACACAAATATAGGAAAAGCTAAGCTAATTTAAAATCCAAAGGACTGGCCTTTATCATAGTGGGAGGGTTGAGGTGGAGTTTACTAGGAGGATTTCTGAGATTGGGAGTAGAGATTAGATTCACCAGTTCTGATATAAACAACTTGAAATGACTTCTAATCAGTAAAAATAAATTTTATAATAGATGTTACCAAGTTCAATTTCCTTATGGGATATAAATGCAAAAAAAAGTTGTGTCTGCCTGAATCTAATTTTGAGACTTTTTGAGAAAAGGCAATACAATTCTGTAATTCATTTTATTGGGGGGGGTGGGGAAAGTTCTAAGGTCTCCCTCCATTCCATAGGAAATATATCTCTTTTGTATCAATGTTTTTTTTTTAAACTTTATTTTCCTTTCCTACTTCACTCTTTTTATAGTGGTCTTACTGACATAGAAATAATTTACAGAGAATCATCAAAATGGAGTAGGGACACAAATTGCTAGGGAATGTCTTCAGGATGAAAATGGTATACTCTGAATCTATCATCTTGGGGCACGTAGCATGTGTTGTTCACTGGTTCCAAAGTAATTCAAAATTGTTTGTTTGAATTTTTTTAATTGCTTAAATTGTTCTTCTGGTTCACCATGTATCATTTCATATATTTATATTTAGTCCACACAAGTATTTATTTAAACTTGTTCTTTATAAATGCATGGGTGTATATATACATATGCATAGTCTCATGGCATATACTACTAAGAATTCAAGGAGAATGAAGAAAGAAAGAAAAGCCATTGGGTTATTTCATTAGTGAATTTGGAGAGACCAATATTAGTAGAATGGTGGGGATGAAAATCAAATTGCAAGAGATTGTGGAGTGAGTAGGTAGTAAAAAAAGGAGAGATATCAGTATAGACAAACTCTTTCTAGAAATTTTCAGTGAAGAATGATAATTTGAATAGGTAACAGCATCAAAAGAAGGAGTGCTTTTTTTCCCTTAAAGATAGAAGATAACTATGCAAACTTTTAGGGTGAAGGAAAGGAGACATTAAAGAGTAAGAAACTGTTAATATTTAAGGTAGCGGTGGGAATACCCACTATAGAGAGATCCTGTCTTCAGAGAGGAGGATTGATTGGATGAAAACCAAAAACGAATGGAGAGGAGTGAATGAGATTCAAGGTAGTGGTACCATTAGGAAGGGAAAAGGATACTTCTTGTTAAATTATTGTTGGAAAGGTGAAGAAAGATATGAGTTTACATAGGATGACTTTAATCTTTGTAAAGTAGAAATTGAGGTAAAATTTGACTTTGAAGAAAGGAAATTTGGACCAACCATTGTTAGGAATGTGATAAAGATTCAGTAAGAGACGATTTTAAAAATTACCTAGCAGAAATGAAGGCTCACTTGGAGCTAGATAACATAAATTTATAACAGATTCTTTTTGAAGAGAAAGAAAAAAGGGGTGATCCAATCTTTTTTAAGTCCTTTCTATGGGTATTTTCTGTAGTTTGCTTGACTTTGTAAAATCTAGAGACCCGAACAAAAAGAGTCCATCATTTCTAGAATAATCTTTAACAACTGAAATAATGCCTCCTGATGTTGTTTAGCAGTTAATTGATTGCCAGAATTACTTGGTACCTTGTAACAGCTAACATCAGATATACTCTATTCCAGTTAAAATGATGATTCAGACTTCTTAGACTCTGCAATGAAATTGAAGAAGTAGGTAAAGAATGATGTAAAAAAAATAAAACATGAATATAATTGCTTTGATAGCAGTTTAGAAGAGTACCTATTAACTTTTCTAGTTGGAAATGATCCTTCTTTGCCATATATTTAATCCTCAGGTAAGACATCAGACATCTTGAATGCAGCTATGGTACCCATAATAGAACCTTGGAAATGTAATAGCCGATATGTCTACAATAACATGATCACTTCTTCCATGATTTGTGCTGGTTTTCTCAGAGGAAAAATCGATTCCTGTCAAGTAAGTACTGTTTAATGTTCAATTATGGAAAACATTATTTTGAATAATTTCTTTTCCTTTTTTCATTTTAACATTTTTGTTTTAATTTTGAAATCTCTTCTTCCTTTTAGACCCTCCCTTGCCCCTTGAGAAGGCAAGCAATATGATACCCATTATACATGTCAAATCATGTAAAACCTATTTCCATGCTAGCTATGACATTTGTTTCCTAACCAACCTATTTTTAAACTTATTTTTATTCATTTTTAACTTAAATATAAAAGACAAAAAAGAACATTTCCATGTATACAGTTCAACATAAAAAAGAATTCAATATTAAACTGAATTTCCATTTCACACTTGACATTTTTTTGAAAAAACTGTATATAATAAATACTATACATTGTTTTCAAAGCTACCTTTTTTGTGCTTCTTTCTAAATGTTCTTTTGTTCTTTGCTATTTACTTTTCTCCTCCTTCCCTCTCTCCCTATACTACCTTAAAGAAGGCTATCATTAGACACAAATATGTGTTTATAAGTAAAAGCTATACTATATATCCAATAATAGTTCTTTCTCTGCATGTAAGAGCATTTCCTTCATAGGTTCTTTGAGTTATAGTTGATTGGAGTATTCACAATGACTTTGTTCTTAATGTTCTTATGTTCTTAAAACAATATTGTTGGTCCTATGTACTATGTACACAGCTGTACTATGTATAACATTACCTTAGTTCTGCTCATTTTACTTTAAATTATTTCATGCAAATCTTTCCATATTTTAAAAAAAATCAACCCACTCATCATTTCTTATAGCATAGTAGTATTTCATTATCATCATATACCACAACTTGTTTAGCCATTACCCAATTCATGGACATTCCATTGATTCCCAGTTCTCTGCCACCATGGAGAGAGCTGCTATAAATATTTTAAAGCATATAAGTTCTTTTCCTTTTTCCCCTAATCTCTTTGAGAAAAAAGACCTAATAGTGGTAAGGCTGGTTCAGAGGGTATGTATAGTTTTATAACTCTTTGAACATATTTCTAGACTGTTCTCCAAAATGGTTGTATCAGTTCACAGTTCTATCAACAGTGAATTAGCATCCTAATTTTTCCACATTTCCTCCAATTTGTCATTTCCCCCTTTTATCATTTCAGTCAATCTGATAGGTATAAGATTAATAGCTCAAAGTTGTTTTATTTTGCGTTTCTCTAATCAATAATTATTTATAACTCTTTTTCATATGACCACATAGTTTTATTTCTTCATTGAAATACTGTCTTTAAATAGTTATCAATTGGGGAATGACTTTTTCTTATAAATATTGCAAAAAAATTGAGATATGAGACTCTCTATAGATGAGAAACTCTATAAAACTTTAATCCCAATTTTCTGTTTTCATTCTAATCTTATTTATTTCTAGAAAACCTTTTTTAATTTTAATATAATTGGAATTAAATATTTCACATCTCACAGTGCTATCTCTTATTTATTCATATATTGTTTTCCTACCTGTGAGACAGATAGGTAATAAGTCCAACTTTCTTATTTTTTTGCTCTTTATATCTAGGTCATGTATATGTATCTATTTCAACTTGATCTTCATAAATGGGATAAGATATTGGTCTGTGCTCAATTTCTGCTTCCAGCTTTCCCAAAAATTTTTACCAAATAATGAATTCTTATACCCAAACTTAATCTTTACTTTTGTCAAACACAAAGTTACAATAATCATTTGCTACTGTGTATTACACACACACACACACACACACACACACACACACACACACACACACACAATTCTAATGATTTACCTTTCTGTTTCTTGGTCAATGCTGGATAGTTTTGAAAATTATTTTTTGCACTCAGAATTATAAATCTTAGCTTTAATTTTTAAGATTTCTAATTAGGGGTTTTGAAGTTTGCTTTTTTTCTAGGTTTTTTTAAAATTGGATACTGGGCAATTAAAAAGCTTTGAGAGACATAATTTCTGGGTAATTTAATAATTTTATTTAAAAAAGCTAGCGGGGGGGGGCAGAGCTAAGATGGCAGTTTGAAGGCAGCATTTCCTAGTAACTCCTCCCTACCCCCAAACTCCAAAAACCAGCAAATGATGACTCTAGTCAAAACTTAGAGGGGCAGAATCTATAGAAAGACTGAGTGATACATTTTCCCAGTCCAAGATAACTTAGAAAATCTGTGGGAAAGGTGTGTTTCACCAGGACTCAGGGTTGGGAAAAAAGCCATGGTCGAAGTGCAGCCCAGCCCAGCCCAGAGATCACCTGAAACAGCTTAAAGTGGCAGTGAGAGAACTCTGCTGCAGCAGAATGAGTGTGGAGTAAGGGAGCACAAGCTGCAGAATCTGCAGCGAAAATCTGGAGAAAGCAGCCTGCACCCCATGAGACAGTAAGGGGTCAGAGAAGACTGCAGAGATTTCTCTGCCCTCCCTTGGGGTAGGACTCTGCTGCTGCTGCTGCTAGCCTACACTCAGATCCAGGTTGTAGTTTGGGCTTCCATACTAAGATACAGGATCCTCCTTATAGCTCCAGTGCAGAGGGAAGTGGGGGGCGGGGAACATCTACATATCAAAGCACAGGCAAGAGAGCATAAGATCTTGGAAGAACAAAGGTCCCAGTGGGTGTCCCCACAAAAACTAAAAACCTCAAGGCCTAGGAATTGCTGCAAATTAGTCTTGGGCTGCAGAAATGAGTAAACAACAGAAAAAGAAGAATCTGACCATAGAGAATTACTTTAGTCCCATGAAAGCTCAAAACATGTACTCAGATGATGACAAAATCAAAGCTTCCAAATCCAAAACCTCCAAAAGAAATAGAAAATGGGCTCAGACTATGGATGAACTCAAAAAAGACTTTGAAAAGCAATTAAAGGAGATAGAGGAGAAATGAGAGCTATGCAGAAAAATCATGAAAATCAAATCAATAGCTTGGTGAAAGATATACAAAAAAAATACCGAAGAAAATAATATGCTAAAAAACCAGTTTAGGCCTAATGGAAAAAAGCAAAACAAAAGGCCTATACTTAATGAATGACTTAAAAAGCAGAACTGGCCAACTGGAAAAGGAGATAAGAAAGCTCTCTGAAGAAAATAACTCCTTCAAATGCAGAATGGAACTAAAGGAAGCTGATGACTTTGCAAGAAATCAGGAAGAAATAAAACTCTTCCAAAAACTCCAAAAATTAGAAGAAAATATGAAATATTTCATTGGAAAAACAATCGACCTAGAAAACAGATCCAGAAGAAATAATTTAAAAACTATTGGGCTGAAAGCCATAATCAGGAGAAGAGCTTCATTTTTCAAGAAATAATATAACAAAATTGCCCTGAGATTCTAGAAGCAGAGGGTAAAATAGAAATTGAGAGAATGCACCAGTCACCTCCTGAAAGAGATCCTAAAAGAAAAACTTCAAGGAATATTGTAGCCAAATTCCCAAACTCCCAAATCAGAGAAAATTCTAAAAGCTGCCAGAAACAAACAATTCAACTACTGAGGCTCCATAGTCAGGATTACACAGGATCTGGCAGCATCTACATTAAGGGCTTGTAGGGATTAGAATATGATATTCCAGAAGGCAAAAGATCTTGGTTTACAACCAAGAATCAACTTCCCAGCAAAACTGAACATCCTCTTTCAGGGGAAAAGATGGACTTTCAATGAAACAGGGGACTTTCAAACTTTCCTATTGAAACAACCAGAGCTGAACAGAAAGTTTGATCTCCAAGTACAGGACTCTGGTGAAACATAGAGGGGTTGGATGAGAAGGACTATGAGGAACTTAATGATATTGAACTGTTTGTATTCCTGCATGGGAAGAAGATATTGATAACTCATATGAACTTTCTCATTTATAAGAGCTGTTAGAAGTTTTGCTGGGTAGTTGATTCTTGGTTGTAAACCAATATCTTTTGCCTTCCAGAATATCATATTCCAATCCCTATGAGCCCTTAATGTAGATGCTGCCAGATTCTGTGTAATCCTGACTATGGTGCCTCAGTAGTTGAATTGTTTGTTTCTGGCAACTTTTAGAATTTTCTCTTAGATTTGGGAGTTTGGGAATTTGGCTATAATATTCCTGGAAGTTTTTCTTTTGGGATCTCTTTTAGGAGGTGACTGGTAAATTCCCTCAAAATGAAAAATAAAGTTTAGGCTCTTTTTCTGATTGTGGCTTTCAGATAGCCCAATAATTTGAAAATTATTTCTTCTGGATCTCTTTTCAAGGTTGGTTGTTTTTCCAATGAGATTTTTCTCATTTTCTTCTAATTTTTGGCTTTTTTGGAAGAATTTTATGTCTTCCTGATTTCTTGCAAAGTCATCAGCTTCCTTTAGTTCCATTCTGCATTTGAAGGAGTTATTTTCTTCAGAGAGCTTTCTTATCTCCTTTTCCAGGTGGCCAATTATGCTTTTTTAAGACTTTCTTCTCCAAATATCTTTTGTTTTGCTTTTTTCCATTAGGGCTAAACTGGTTTTTAACATATTACTTTCTTCAGCATTTTTTTGCATTTCTTTTACCAAGCTGTTGATTTGGTTTTCATGATTTTTCTGCATAGCTTTCATTTCTCCTCCCAATTTTTCCTCCACCTCCCTTAATTCCTTAATTGCTTTTTTTTTAGTTTTTTTTTTTTTAGGTTGTTTTTGCAAGGCAATGCAGTTAAGTGGCCTGCCCAAGGCCACACAGCTAGGTTATTATTAAGTGTCTGAGAACAGATTTGAACTCCTGACTCCAGGGCCAGTGTGCTATCCACTGTGCGACCTAGCTGCCCCCTTAATTGCTTTTCAAAGTCTTTTTTTGAGCTCATCCATAGTCTGAGCCCATTTTATATTTCTCTTGGAGGTTTTGGATATGGAAGCTTCGATTTTGTCGTCATTTGAGTATGTGTTTTGATTTTCCTTGGGACTAAAGTAATTCTCTATGGTCAGATTTTTCTTTTTCTGTTGTTTACTCATTTCCTCAGCCCAAGACTACTTTGCAGCACTTCCTAGGCTTTGAGATTTTTAGGTTTTTGGGGGACACCCCACTGGGACCTTTATTCCTCCAAGGTCTTATGCTCTCTTGCCTGTGCTTTGATATGTAGATGACCACTACACTTCCTTCTGCCTTGGAGCTTTAAGGAGGGGTCCTGCTTGGCTATCTTAGTATGGAAGCCCAAACTGCAACCTGGATCTGAGTGTGGGAAAACAGCAGAGTCCTACCCTGAGGAAGAGCAGAGAAATTTCTGCAGTCTTCCCTGACCCCCTTACCATCTGTGGGCTATGCTCTGGAGGTGCAGGCTGCTTTCTCCAGATTCTTGCTGCAGGTTCTGTAACCAGTGCTCCCTCACTCCACACTCATTCTGGTGTAGCAGAATTTTCTCTCCGCCCCTTCATACTGTTCCAGGGCTGAGCTACAACCAGGGATTTTCCCAACTAAGAGTCCTGGTGCAACAAACGTTTTTCCATGCAACTTCTAAATTATCTTAGACTGGGAAAATGTATCACTCAGCCTTTCTGTGGGTTCTGCCCCTCTAACTTTTGGGTGAAGTTATAATTTGTTAACTTTTGGAGTTTTGGGGGGGAAGGAGTTCCCAGGAAATGCTGCCTTCATGCTGCCATCTTGGCCACGTCCCCATTGTCATTTTTGTTAATGGAATTATTTTTTCTATGATTTGTTCTTAACCCACTTATTCTTAAAGATTAGATTGTGTATTCCCTGATTGTTTTTTCTAATTTGAGAAAGGTTGAATTTAATTTGAGTTTTACAATTTTTCCCCAATCTTGCTTTCCTTCCCCCACCCCCCACAGAAGTCAGTTTGTTAGTCTTTCCTTGATTGGCTTTTAATGTGTTTCCAAGGTTCCTTTATCAATATACATTTTAATGCATTTAATGCAAAATTTTTTTATTATTTTTTAAAATTTATTCTTATTTTATACAAATAATGTTTTTTATACATTACTAAAATATTCTTTTTTGAGAGTAAACATAATACCCCTCCCCCCAAGAAAATATAGACCTGCATAAATGATAAAGTAAAGGGGAGAGAAAAAATTAAAATTAATAATAATAATAATAATAATAATAAAGTATGGCCAGGTGGCACAGTGGATGGAGCACCAGCCCTGGAGCCAGGAGCACCCGAGCCCAAATCTGGCCCCAGACACCCAACAATCACCCAGCTGTGTGACCCCATGCAAGCCACCCCAATCCCATTGCCCTTCAAAAACCAAAAAAAGAAAACAAAAGACCCAAAATAAAATAAAAAAGTAATAATAATAATAGTAGGGGTGGCTGGGTGGCAGACAGATTACTGGCCCTTGAACCAGGACCACCCAGGTCCAAATCTGGCCTCAGACACCCAACAATCACCCAGCTGTGCAGCCCCAGGCAGGCCACCTAGTCCCATTTGCCCTGCAACTCCACCCCAGAAAATAATAATAATAAAAAAAATGTGCTTCAGTCTGTGTTCCAACACCACCAGCTCTGTCGTGGCTGGATCACATTCTTTAGTATAAGTCCATCACAAAAGTTACTTCCATATTTTTCCACCATTGCCATTGCTGATCGCAACTCCCTCCATTCATACTTCTCCACTATCATGAACTATATTTTCTCTCTCCTTTCACCCTGTCTCTGCTGTAGGGTAGTTGAGTGGCACAGCAGACAGATCCCTGGCCCTGGGGCCAAGAGGCCCCGAGCCCACATACCACCCCTTAGGCCCAGCATCCACCTGACCCTATGGTCCCGGACAGGCCATCCAGTCCCAGCCCCTTGCAGACAGTAAAAAGGAAAAATGTGTGGGGCGGCTAGGTGGCGCAATGGATAAAGCACCAGTCTTGGAGTCAGGAGTACCTGGGTTCAAATCAGGTCTCAGACACTTAATAATGACCTAGCTGTGGCCTTGGACAAGCCACTTAACCCCATTTGCCTTGCAAAAACCTTAAAAAAAAAAAGGAAAATGTGTTATATCTGACCACTCTCCCCCCATGGTCCATCCTCTCCTCCATCACTCACATTCCCCCCCCTCCCATCCCCCTTCTCTCCTTCTTACTCCAGATACCTATACCCCATTGAGTATATATATATACTGTTTCTTCTCCTAGCTACCTCTGATGAGAGCAAAGATTTCCTTATTCCCCCCTCACCTTCCCCCCTTTCCATATCATTGCAGTAGTTCATTGTAATAAAGAAAAATCTTATTATATGAAATATCTTAGCCTATTCCTCCTCTCCTTTTTCTTTCTCCCATTACATTTCCTTTTTATCCACTGACTTCATTTTTATACCACAATATATCTTCAAATTCAGCTTTCTCCTGTGGTTAAACTATAAAAGCTCCCTCTACTTACTCTATTAAATGGGAAGGTTCATATGAGTATTATCAGTATCATTTTTCTATACAGGAATACATGTAGTTCATTTTCATGAAGTCCCTAATATTTTCCTCTTCTCCTCCACGCTCTATTCTTCACCTGAGTCCTGTATCTGAAGATCAAACCTTCTGTTCAGCTCTGGCCATTCCAGCAGGAACATTTGAAATTCCCTTGGTTCATTGAAAGTCCATCTTTTTCCCCTGGAAGAGGATGTTCAGTTTTGCTGGGTGGTTGATTCTCAGTTGCATTCTAATCTCTTTTGCCTTCTGGTGTATTATATTCCAAGCCCTATGAGCTTTTAATGTAGTTGCTGCTATGTCCTGTGCAATCCTGACTGCAGCTTCACGATATTTGGATTGTGTCCTTCTGAATGCTTATAATATTTTCTCTTTGACTTGGGAGTTCTGGAACTTGGCTATAATATTCCTGGGGGTTGGTTTTTTTTGGATCTCTTTCTCGGGGAGATTGGTGGATTCTCTCCATTTCTATTTTGCCCTCTGCTTCTAGGATATCAGAGCAGTTTTCCTGTAATAATTCTTTGAAAATGATGTCACAGCTCTTTACTTGGTCATGACTTTCAGGTATTCCAATAATTTTAAAATTATCTTTCCTAAATCTGTTTTCCATATCTGTTGCTTTTTCAATGAGATGTTTCACATTTTTTTCTAGTTTTTCATTCTTTTGGTTTTGAAGTATTGAGTTCTGATTTCTTGTAAAATACACAATCTCCTTGAGTTCTATTCTTTGTCTGAAGGATTTGTTTTCCTCAGAGCTTTCTTATTTCCTTTTCCATCTGGCCAGTTCTGCTTTTTAAAGCATTCTTCTCCTCAATAACTTTTTGAACTGTTTTATCCATTTGACCTAAGCTGGTTTTTAGCATGCTATTTTCTTCAGCATTTTGGCTCTCCTTGACTAAGCTGCTGACTTCATTTTCATGTTTTCCCTGCATCACTCTCATTTCTTTTCCCAATTTTTCCTCTGTCTCCCTCACTTAATTTTCAAAGTCTTTTTTGAGCTCTGTCATGGCAGGAGCTCAATTTCTATTTTTCTTGGAGTCTTTAGATTTAGGAGCTTGTACCTCTTCATCTTCAGATTGAATGTTTTGATCCTTCTTGGGACAGGCAAAGTATTTCCCTATGATGTTCCTCTTTTTTCTCTGCTTACTCATTTCCCCAGCATGTGCCTGGTTTTGGGGGTACTTCCTGAGCTTTTGGGATACCCCCATATGGATCTCAGTGTTTGAAGCTCTGTCCTCCCTCCTGGTCTGTGAATGACCACAAGCACACCCCTCTGCCATGAGGCTGAGGGGGGGGGGGGCTTGCTGTTCTATGGGGGGGCCTAGACTGCGATCGGGATCTGAATGTGGTCAGAGCCCCAGAGTCCTGTTCCAGGGACAGAGGACAGAGCTAGGCAGTCTCTCTTCACTACCCTCCCTGGGCTCAGCTCATGCCCTGGGGTCTCCTGCTTACCAGCTCCATCTGCTTCTGGTTCCTGGACCTGGGCTGCCCTGGCCATGCTCGCTGTGTGCCCTGATGGCTGTGCTTCATGTGCTTGCTCTGGCAGAGATCCTCCTCTGTTCCCTCAAGTTGTGCCTGGTGCTCCCTGGGGTGTAAGTCAGGAACCTGTCCCAGCTACTGTGAGCTGTGGCTCCCAGCTCTTTGGGGCTGCCTCTGGGAGGCTGAAGTTCCTTCACTGGGGGGGGCACCTTCTGGTGGGCCACCCCTCTGACCCTGTGGAGCCAAGCCTTTTTTGCTCTTTTCCAGGTTACCTTGGTTTTCAGAATTGTCTCACTGGATCCCTCTGTGGGTTCTCTCTCTTGAAAAATGTAGTTAGAGTCCTTAGTTTATAAATTTTGCTCCAGAGCAACTAGGAGCGTGTCCTCTCCTGTCGCCATCTTGGCTCTGCCCCCCTCAATGCATTGTATTCTAAAAGGAATTATTTCTATTTTTTTCTGTAATTAGATATGAAGTTTTAATATCCCTAAAATATGGCCAATTTTTGTAAAGATTCTGTACCTTGAGAAAAAGATGTACTTCTTTATGTTCCCATTCAGTTCTCTCCAGATTTATTTACTATTCTATTCCTTAATGTCTTTCTTATTTACTTTTGGGGGGGTTAGAGTTATCTAATTCTGAGAGGGGAAGGTTAAAACCCCCTACTATTATGGTATTACAATCTATTTCCACCTATAATTCATTTGATTTTTCCTTTAAACATTTAAAATATTTCAAAAAAATGAAAACTCTTAGCACTTGCTGCATATAGGTTTAGTGTTGATAGTGCCTCATTTTCTATGGTATTTTGACCATAATGTAGTTTTCCTGTTTAAACTTTTAAATTAAATTTATCTTAGTTTTAACTTTTTCTGAGATCATGATTGCTACCTTTTATTTTTTTTAGCCTCAGTTGAAGCATGATAAACTCTACTTCATTTTTTTTGCAACTCTTTTTTGCATGTCTCATTTTAAAATTTATTTCTAGTAAGCAGTATCTTGGTGGATTCTGATTTTTAATCAGCTGTCTTATGTTTCTGTTTTATGTTCTCATAAAAACTGGAATAAAGAGATAATAGCATATATAGAGAGTGGTATAAAAGTCTTCTGAATTTATTAATAACTAAGAGGTTGGGTGAAAAGAATAACATGGAGACTTTCAGAAGGGTGAAATAGATTTTGGGGAGAAGATAAGGGAGGAATTTAGAGGAATGTGTAGATTTAAGAATAGGGATTAAGGGGAGGAGATAAGGGATTCTTTAAAAATATATGGATTAAGGGGGCAGCTAGGTGGTGCAGAGGTTAGAGCACTGGCCTTGAAGTCAGGAGGACCTGAATTCAAATCTACCCTCAGACACTTAAGACTTACTTAGCTGTGTGACTTTAGGCAAGTCACTTAACCCCATTCCTTGCAACCCCCCAAAAAATAAGTTATGGATTAGGGAATAAGTAGTTAGAAGTGCTGTAGACATGTGAGCAGGGACAAAATAAACAACAGGGTAAGAAGGATAATGAGGGAAAATATGATAGAGGTGAATAAATGTGAATGAGTTGAACTCACCCCCAAAAGTGAAATGATAGTGGAATGGATTAAATATCACATATTTATAAGAAACTTAATTAAAAGTGTGAGATACACACAGAATTAATTAAAATCTTGGAATAGAATTTATTATACTTCAGTCAAAGTTAAAAAAAAAACCCAAACAGTAAATCTCAAAGCTAAAGCTAAAACAGATTTAATTGAAAGACATTAACAGGAAAATCACACTATCCTACCAGCATTATTTAGTATTGTTTTAGAAATACTAGCAATAGCAGTAAAAGAAGAAAAAAGAATTAGAAGGAATTAGAATGGAAAATGAGAGAATGAATGCTATTTTTTGCAGATATTTAGAAAATCTAAAGGTTAAACTAAAAAAGTTAGCTGAAATAATTAGTAATGTTAGTAAAGTAGTAGGATGCAAAATAAAACCTAAATAAGCCTAGTTAACTCATCACTATTTTTTATACATCACCAACAACACTATAAGAAGAGATAGTAAGAAATATCTCATTCAAAATAATACTAGATAGTATAAAAGACACAGAAAGTACATGATCATAATTATAAAACAATCTATTCAAATAAATCATTTAAATAATTGGAAAATTACTAATTGTACATGAGTGGGCAAAGCCAATATAATAAAAATGATAATTTTATTTAATTATTGCCATCCCAACTAACTTACCGAATTGAAAATAATTAAATTCACTTAAAGAATAAAAGGTTAAGAATTTATAAGAAACTAATAAAAATGATAATAAAGAAGGTTTAACCATATCACATATTAAATTATATTATATGATGGCAATTGTCATAACTAACTTGTACTGGCTAAGAAATACCAAGGCAGAACAGAGTAGACATACAGCAACCTGTAGCAAATGATTATATTAACTCTGTTTGATGAATGTGAAAACTCAAATTTGGGAGATAACTATTATTTAGTTAAAAAAATCATGGGGAAAGCAAAAAATTGAGCACAAATCAAAATCTTAAAGCATTTACTAAGGAAAGGGAGATATCACAAGAAAATTAGAACATGGAACATTGCCTATCAGATCTAAATAAGAGAACAGATGATGAATAAACAAGAGATAGCATTGTGATTATAATATGAATAATTTGATTAAATTTAAAAGTACATATACAAATCAATGTTGCCAAAATTAGAAGGAAATAAATTGGGGGAAATTTTTAATAGAAAGTCAGCAGTATTATTTCTTAAATATATAAAGAACTTTGTCAAATTTATAAGAAACAAGTCATTCTTCAATTGATCGATAGTCAAAGGATACGAACAGGCAGCTTTTCAATGAAGAAATCAAAACTAGACCTAGACATAGGAAAATCATTAGAGAAATTCAAATTAAAACACTTTGAGATATCAACTTCCACTCTCAGATTGATTAAACTGACAGAAACCCTTCAATTAGAGAATGGGCTAAAGGAATTTTGGTGTACAATTGTGATGGAATACTTTTGTGCTATATGAAATTATTAGCTGGTTCATTTTAGAAAAACATGAAAAGACTTACATGAAATAATGAAAAGTGAAATGAGCAATACCAAGAGAATATTGTACATAGTGACATAAATATTGTCCTAAGAACAGCTTTGAATGAGTAATTCCTCTTGAGTATCATACTCAAATCAACTACAAAGGACCTAGGAACAAAAATATTTTTCATATTCAGAGAAAGATTTGTGTGTGTGTCTTTGTGTATGTGAGTGCATTTGTCCATATGTATACATGCATGTGTGTGTGTATATATTTGTTTTTTTAAATTGTAACCTCTGTGGAGGGACAGAAAGAGGTGGGGGGGGGGAGGACACAACAAAGAACAAAAGAAAGCTTAGAAGGACCCAGAAAAGCAGGGATTTATTTCAGCTCATAACCAAAAGAAACCCCCATGATCACAAACATAATAATTTGTTATCCAATGTCTACTTAAAGACTTCTGTGAGCACAAAAGTGTATGTCTTTGTGTGTATACATGTGCAGACTCTCCACTTCTCAAGGAAACCCATTTCACTTTCAGAAGGATCTAATTAAAGTTTTCCTGATCTCTATCCTAAATTTTCTTCTTTGCAACTTCTCCTCTTTCCTTCTAAGTCCAAGAAGAACAAGTCTGCATTACATTAATTTATATACCCCTAAACATTCTCACATCCTTTAACTAATTCACCTTCCACTCTCCCTTGAAACCTTCCTTGTTTTCTTTAGGAACACTTCATTGTCCCCAACAATCTGGAGAGACCTGAAGTGGAATTCCAGAGAGAGATTAGGAGTAAACATATTTTTGATTTCAAAGCCATCTGCATATAGATGGTAAATGAACTCATTTGAACTTTTAACAATCCTCAAAAAAAGTGTATATATTTGGAGAGAGAAGGCCCAGTTCAGAATCTTGGGGGTACATTCACACATGGTAGTTAGGAAAGTTATGTGATCTAGCAACAGAAAAAAAATTATTTGCCCAAAAGGAATAAAGAAAGGCATAACAGTGTCAATGAAAACCCTAAGAGAGGGAATATACAGAAAGAACCAGCGGACAGAAGTGTCAAATGCTATAGATATTATGTAGTGGGATGAACACTGAGAAAACACCATTGGGTTTAATAATAAAGAATTCATTGCTAACAGTGAAAGCACTTTTAGTTAATCATTTGAGATGGAAAACAGGTTAAAAAGGGTTGAAAAGTTAAGTAGCAAGTGAGAAAGTAAAGGAAATTAATACAGCCAACTTTTTCTAGTAGACTATAAAAGGGAGAACTGTAAGAGAATAGTTTGAAAATATTGATGTGTCAGTTTTCTTTTTGTCATATGGATTTGGGGGTATGTGTAGAAATTGAATGGGTTTGTAAACAGCAGGAAAGAGCTAGTTAGGTCAAGAGAGACTGAGATGACAGATGCCTAGATAATAACATGGGAAGTAAGGGAAGGAGAGAGGATGTTTTTTCAAAACAAGGTTTTAAACTTGGGTTCTTAACTCCCAGTCCAACCCTCTTTGCATTGCATCATCCTCCCCACCCAAAGCTTTCCTCCCTTCTTCCATCTCAGTTGTCTCACATTCTTATCAAACATCTTTGTCTTTTCTTTTAATTTTGTCCTTTTCTAAAAACTTTCTTTGTTGTTGTGCCTAGGGTGACAGTGGGGGTCCTTTAGTCACTGAAAAAAATTCAGTATGGTGGTTGGTTGGCGATACCAGCTGGGGATCTGGATGTGCCAAGATAAACAGACCTGGAGTTTACGGAAACCTGACAGTATTTACAGACTGGATTTACCAACAAATGCAGGTAAACTTTTAGTTTTGCCTTCAATTCATTAAATATAGCAATCCTCCCCGCCTTAGTTTTTTAAACTCTCTCATATATATATACTATACTGTCCTTTCTACATTAAAAGACCCAAATGATCAATTATTAATAGTAGAAAATATATTTGATATTTTTTCCTTGTAGTAATCTTAGTTGGGGGTTGTTTCTCTGGTTTCTTTATATTTTGGAAAATTGAAGCGAATTCAGACTGATTATGTCATTTATAACATACCTTTCTCTTAAGACCTCTGGGAGAGGAAAATCACTGCCTCTTGAAACAAATTGTTTTGGGTAGCTCAAATTATTGACTGTTATTTTCTATGAATATGTTTCTTTGAAACTTATTCTGATTCTAGTTGTGTCATTTCAGCCTAAGCAGAAAAAGTCTACTCCTATTTACATATAACTTTTCAAAAACTTGAAGATCATTGCAGATATGATCTGACCACAGCAGGACTACCACTTTCATTTTGTACACTTTTCCCATTAGTGCAAGCTGAGATTGCACAAATTTTTTGTTTGTTAATATGTCATATTGAACTTGAAGTCCACTAAAATTCCCAAGAGCACTTTAAAAAAATAGATTCTGGATTCTGGATTCCTTCTCAGATGAACCCTCTCTTGTAACAAAAAACAGGCTACCAACACAGTGTCCATATCTGCCATAACCTATTTCCCTTCTCTACCAAGAAGAGGGAAATAAGTTTCTTTATTCTTTCTTCAGGACCAAGATTTTTTATTTTAGGTACTCTGAGTTTGGTTTTCTTTTATTAGTGTTTTCCCCTGTTTTCATTATTTCATTATCATGTGTTGATGAACACATCCTTTTTAAATATAGAAACATCAGTATATATAAATTACAGGTGAATTCTTTAAGAAAGAAATCTCTTGAACAGAGCTTACAAAGATCTTATACTTACAAAAAAATGGAGCTTATTTCTGGCTAGCAGTTACTACATTTTAGCCTTAATATAGAACTTTATCTTTGTTTAGAAAACTGTAGGATTATGTCTGAGCTAAGATCTAAATTCAGATCTAGGCCTTAGACACTTACTTGCATCATGATTCTGGGCTAGTCACTTAACCTCTATTTGACTCAGTTTCCTCAGCTGTAAAATGGGAATTCTCATGCCTTGGTTGTTAGAGGATCAATTGAAATAATTTACAAGCACTTAACACAGTGACTCTCCTATGGTAAGTGCATTGAAATGCTAGCAATCATTTTATTATTATTATCTTTATTATTATCATTATTATTACAGTCCCCCCTTTCAAAAGAGATAGAAAATTGCTGTTTTTTTGCCTCCATAAATGTATGCTGTCTTCTAGTTCTAATGATTTTATTCTGTATTAGTTCGTGTACGTATCCCATCTTTCAAAAATCCTATTTCACAGGGCAGGATAGGGTTCTGTTTCATTATCTTTTTTTTTTTCCTTTGAGGCAATGGGGTTAAATGGCTTGTTCAAAGTCACACAGCTAAGCAATTATTAAATGTCTGAGGCTGGATTTGGACTCAGGTCCTCCTGACTCCAGGGCCTGTGTTCTATCCATTTCACCACTTAACTACCCCTACATTATCTTGCTATACTTATTTAGCTAATCTTATTCTCTCTGTTACAAAGAATGCTTCTATGAGTGCTTTGGTACCTTTAAGAGAAGACATTTTCTTTCTTTGACCTCTTTTCCTCAAATATTCTTCACATTACCTTTTGTCTAGCTTTTCCTGTATAAGTCTTGTTCTAATTAGATTTTCTCATTTCAGTGGCAAGACTATATTCATCAAAATAAAAACATTTAAAAGGACATTTATTTTATGGTGACTTAGAAAATGTTTTAACTATGAGAAATTAAGAATCACAGAATTAACAACCTCAATAAGCAAGTATTTGAAACTACAATTGTTATTTCTTTCACATGTTAAAGTTTAGAAGTCCATAAATAATCCTGTGAGGTGAGGATTTCAGATATTATCCCCATTTTTCACAAGTAGAAACCAAGGTTTATAGAGATTATTTGTTCTTGGTCATGTAGTTACTAAATAGAGCTCAGGTCTTCTTTCTCAAATACTTTTCAGGTCAACTGTATTTTAAATTTATTCAGACTAATTGTGAAATTTAGCCCCCATTGATAAATTATCGATGGCATACCTCTCCTAAGAGAAAACTGAACATGGATGTTAGTTTTTCAGTAAACATGACAAATACCTAGCACTGGCATTCAAATGTTTTTAATTTTTTTTTATTTTTTTCCTATTATGAACTAAAGAGGAAAAAAAATGAGAAAGAAAAAACATAAAAGATGTTTTAAAAAGTGAATATAGTATGTTTGCTCTGCATTCAGACTCCTTAATTTTTTCTCTGGATGTGGAAGACATTTGCCATAACAGGAGTCTCTGGTTTGTCCTTGATCACTGAACACCTGAGAGGAACTATGTCTATCATAGTTGATCATTTCATACTGTTAATGTTAAGGTGTACATTGTTTTCATGGTTCTGCTCACTTCACTCAGCATCAGTTAACGCTTTTAATTCTCAGTCAAATACTCTTATTTGGTTATGATTCCACATTTTTGTATCTAAAATAAAAGGGGCAGTAAACAGTAAGCTTTCTCATCCTATTTTTCCAACTGAAAAGCATTTCTATTAAAGAAATATTTATATGAGGGTGGCTAGGTGGCATAGTGGATAAAGCACCAGCCTTGGAGTTAGCAGTACCTGGGTTCAAATCCGGTCTCAGACACTTAATAATTACCTAGCTGTGTGGCCTTGGGCAAGCCACTTAACCCCATTTGCCTTGCAAAAACCTAAAAAAAAAGAAATAGTTATATGGAAGTAGTTTTCAGAGGTTGTCTGGCATTTTATAGTAACATCTCAGGGCATCAAAGTAAGATGTGCAGAAATTTTAAAACAGAGAACTATAACATTTTTCAGGCTAATTTTTGAGCTTAATTCAGTCTAGACTTTGTAGTCTTATTAAAATTTAGTACCAATTCTAAAACAGTGGAAACCAGCTTGGAGTGTTTTATTTTAGTGAAAAGATGGAACAATTCATTTATTTTACTCATTTATATAATTCAAGTAAAGCAAGAAGATTGAGGAAGGAAATTGAATAGTATTAAACCAGAAGGGAAAATGAACTTTCTAGATCTCAGAATAAAGAGAAAATCTTAAATCATTCTTCTTGCTATCCAAATCACCACTCTGATTGTCTGTAACCCTCCATCATCCTGAAAGGCAGTTTTGGTCCATCATTAATTTTTTCCACTTAATAGTATTTTATTTTTTCCAAGTACATGCAAAATAGTTTTCAACATTCATTTTTACCAGAATTTGAATTTTTGAATTTTTCTCCCTCTTTTCCTTCCCCCTTAGGGTATTTTATCAGCAAGCAATATAATATAGGTTATACATGTATAATCATGTTACACATATTTCCACATTAGTTATGTTGTGATAGAATCAGAAAAAAATGGAAAAACCATGAGAAAGAAAAAAAAACCCAAAACAGTGAAAATGGTCTGCATTCAAGATTTCATAATTTTTTTCTCTGCATGTGGCTAGAATTTCCTATCATGAGTCTCTTGGATCATTATATTTCTGAAAAGAGCTAAGTCTTCATAGTTAATCATTGCACAGTATTGCAGTTAAGGGGTACATTGTTCTGCTCACTTCACTCAGCATCAATTCATGTATAAATCATTAATACATAAATTGCATTTAAAAACAGAACAACTATCCTTAGCTCACAAATCATAAAAACTTTGACAATAGGCTGAATTTAACCTTTGAACTGTAGTTTGCTGCACCTTGCTCTGAACTGTTACAAAACCTAATTGATCTACCTGCTTCCAATTTCTCCTTTCTCCAGTCTATCTTCTACAAGGCTGCAGATTGATTTAAGACTCTTTAGTGGCTACCTCTTGGTAGGATCATCTAGGTGGCATAGTGGATAGAGATCAGTCCTGGAGTCAAGAGGACCTGAGTTCAATCTGGCCCCAGACTCTTGACAATTACTTGTTGTGCGACCTTGGGCAAGGTTGCCTAACATCCAGGGCCATCTCCAGTCATCCTAATTCATGTCTGACCACTGGACTGAGATGACTCTGGAGGAGAAAATGAGACTAATCACTTAGCACAGCACCCCTCACTCATTTCCAGTTCATGTCCTTGTCTGGACATCACCTCCCTGATGTCACGGTCTTCTGGTCTTCATCAAAACAAACCAAAAAAACCTGTAACATTACATCTAGGATAAATTACAAAATTCTTATACTGGAATGTAAAACTTTCTATGCCTTCTATGTACTTTTCATTCTCATTTTTTATTACTTGCCTTCATTTACTATTTGGTCAAGTCAAAGATATCTCCTAATTTTTCTTGATTCTACCATTTTGCTTCTACCTTTACACTGGTGACTGCCCCCTATATTTGGAATGTACTTTCTCATCTCTATCCTTAGTTTCTTCAAAAGACAGTTTATTTATCATCTACAGGAAACCTTTTTACAAAACCTCTCCAGTTACTGCTTTCTCTATCTTGAAATTAAAGTATATTCCTTTTTTCTAAATTTTGCTTTTATTTTCTACATATGAATTATATTCCCATAGAAGATTTTATGCTCCTCAATCTTAAGGTTTTACTTTGTTTTTGACTTATCCCTAGTGTTTTACACCTAGATACTCTCTCCTCCTTGATACCTTATTCTCTCTAGGTTTATAGGATACCACTCTCCCAATTTTCCCTCCTCTCTATCTGACCACTACTCTGTCTTCCTTGCTGAATCCTCCTGATAATGCCCTGTAGCTGTGGTCTTCCTAAGGTTCTGTCTGAACCTCTTCTCTTTTACCTCTATACTTGATTTCATCAACTCCTATCAATTTAATTACCATCTTCATGTAGAAGATTCTCAATATTTCCTTGTCTTCCCTGTTCTCTTAATGGAAAGATAATGACCTTCAATCTTACATCTCCAACTGCCTTTCAGACACCCAGGACTGGATGTTTAAGAGACATCTTTATTTAACTCAATATATCCAAACAGAATCATTATCTTTCTCCCTTACATTCTTTTCCCCTCTTCTAAGCTCTACCATTTTCCCTATTACTGTAAAGAGCAACACTATCTTCTCTGTCCCTCAGCTTGTCCCTCAGTCTCTCTGGGATGACCTCTCTTACTGCTTATCATCTCTTATATCCAAGCTATTGCCAAGGCCACTAGATTCACTTTGAAACACCTCATGCATATGCACACCCCCTTCTCTCTCCTTATCTAAACCTCTTGTCTTGATTGATGGAACAATCTGCTTTTAAGTCTTCCTGTCATTCTCCATTTAACCCCTAAAGTGATTTTCCTAAAATGTCCAATGGTGTCAACTTCCCCTTCTCCCAACTCATGAGCAGCTTCCTATTACTTTAAGGATCAAACACAAAATGCTCTGTTTGGTATTTAGAGCTAACCCCCTTCTTATTTTTGATCAAGACACTTCTTCACTCAGCCCTAGGCACTTTCTCTGTTCCTTATTCCTGGAAAGCTTTCTCATCTACTCTGACTGTAGACCTTCCTCTTTTGTTTTAAATCCCAACTAAACTCACACTTTTTACAGCATGGGTGTCCAATCTTTTAGCTCTTCTGGGTCTCATTGTTCAACAAAAACTTGTCAAGAGCAGCATATAGAATTTATGACTACAATATAACCCATATTACCAATGAGAATAATAATAAATATGATGCAGATTTTAAAATACTCATACTAAAAATAATAAATCATTTACTTTTTTGAATTTGATATTTTTATTTATTTGTTTTTTCAACTACACCATCTTTTTTTGCAAGGTTTTGAATTTTACATTTTTCTCCTTCTCTCCCTTTCCTCCCCCCCTTCCCTTTGTTAGAAAGTAATCTTCTATAGGCTCTCCATGTGTATCTATGCTAAACATAGATCCATACTAATCAAAACATTTATTTTTAAAACAAAAAATAAGAACATGTCATTTTAAAATTTATTTTTCCAACCATATGCAAAAGTAGTTTTCAACAATCAATTTTTTTCAAGGTTTTGAGTTTCAATTTTACTCACTCCCTTCATTTTCTTCTCTTCCCCCACCCCGACAGAAAGCAATTTAATATATAAGCATTTAATATGTCTAACCATACTAAACATAGATCCATATTAATCAAGTTGTGAAAGAAGAATCAAATCAAAATGGGAGGGAAAAACATTAGGGAGCAAAAAACAACATAATAAATAAGACAACATTTAAAATATTGAAAATGGTAAGCTTTGGTCTGCATTTACTTTCCATATTTCCTTCTCTGGATGTGGATGACATTTTCTGTCACAATTCTTTTAGAGTTGTCTTTGATTATTGTATTATTGGAATATACAAGTTCATCATAGTTGATAATCACCCAATGTTGCTATTAGTATATACAGTATTCTTCTGGTTCTGGTCACTTTGCTCATCTTCAGTTTATGTAAGTCTTTTTAGGCTATTCTGAAGTCTCATCTCTCATGATTTCTTCTAGAATATAGTATTCCATCATATATATAGACCACAATTTTGTTCAGCCAGTCCCCAATTGATGGTCATCTCCCCCAAATTTCCAATTCTTTGCCACCACAAAAAAGAGCTGCTATGAATATTTTTGTACAAGTGGATTTTTTGCCCTTGTTTGTGATCTCTTTGGGATATAGACCTAGTAGTTTTATTGCTGAATCAAAGGGTATGCACAGTTTTATTGCCTTTGGAAATAATTCCAGATGACTCTCCAGAAAGTTTAGGTTGAGAACGTGCCATTTTTAATGCAAACACTAAGCTTGTTTTTTGCTTTTTGTTTTGATACTAGTGTATCTATATCTGATTTGCTAGAGATGGTAGTGATGCAAAGAATATTTTTAAAATGATTGCCTGAAATTTTTTCTATTTTTACTTTTTGTATGCTTCATATGGGAAAAAGGTTGCTTGAAAATATACATATGTCCCAAAAGAGATATCATGAACAGGTCATATGAGAGAAAAGTGCTGGATATTTTTCTCTGCACAGGTACAACTTATAAAAATCCAGTAAAGATGTTAGATTAAAGTTTTTTTAAGTTGCATCTCTGATTTCAGCTCTGTATATTCTATTTGCAATGTATGGATGTCAACTAAGAACGGATTAGCAAATATACTGAAATGCAATTAGTGTTTTCTAAAATCTTGAAATCTATTCTCAAAGTCCTATGACAAAATATTAATGCTGTATGATTAAGTTGTCTGTAACAATTATGAGACATTTAGCTTTTTTCCTTTTTGTTTTTTGCAAGGGAGTGGGGTTAAGTGACTTGACCAAAGTCACACAGGTAATTATTAAGTGTCTGATATCAGATTTGAACTCAGCTCCTCTGACTCCAGGGCCAGTGCTCTATCTACTGTACCACTTGGCTGCTTCAGACATTTAATATTTTAAAATAAAAATCCTAATTCCTATATGTATATCTTTTATTAAATAAAAAAAAAGTCTGGCAGTCTGTGAGACATGTTAGTTGCCTGAAAAATCAAACCATGTTAATGAAGGGTTAAACTGATCTGTGTTGTTGCAACAATGGTGCCTTTGCCTCATTTTTCAGTTACCTGATGAGGGCTGCATGAATGGGCTTTGAGGGCCAAGGATTAGACACATCTGTTCTACAGGAAGCCTGTGCTAACTCCTTTCAATTCTAGTGCTTTCCCTAATTTAATTATTTCCTATTTCTCTGGTATAAAGCTTGCTTTGTTTATATTAGTTTGCAAGTTGTTCCTTTGAACAGGTTACAAATTTCTTTAGGTCAGGTCCTGTCTTTTTTTGTTATCCCCAGTGTTTAGCCTAGGATCTGAAATATAGAAGATATACTTAATATATGTTTATTGATTTTTTTAAAAATTCATTTTGACTAAGAATTTCAATAATGGCCAATTATTTGAACTCTCTATTTACTGTGGCTTTTTTTCCTACCTATATCCCTCATCTCTTTCTTCCTTCTTCCTTCTTTATTCAACAATATTATATTTCTATTTCTCGTTTTGTTTATATTCACATTGATCTCTCTGATTTCCTTATATGCCACCTAACAATTCGCCCAGTCCCACTCCTGTACTTCATTCCTATTATATATTCTATTTATTCTGATTATTATGTCCTGGGGCGGCTAGGTGGCGCAGTGGATAAAGCACCGGCCCTGGACTCAGGAGTACCTGGGTTCAAATCCAGTCTCAGACACTTAATAATTACCTAGCCGTGTGGCCTTCGGCAAGCCACTTAACCCCTTTGCTTTGCCAAAAACCAAAAAAAACCTAAAAAAAAAAAACCTGATTATTATGTTCTTTCACGGTCCCATTCCAATCATCACCATTTTTTAAATATAAATATAAGGAATACTTATGAGGCATAAAACTACTAATAACATGTTGGATGATACACAAAAAAGCCACACTTATATTGAAACAAAGAGAAGACAGATATAATCCCATGTGGTTGGGGTTGGAATTGGGGTTGACAGATTCCTTTCATCTTTAATTTACAATACTTTAAAGGTTCTGATTTGAAGCCAAAACAAATTATCATCTGCATCTCTGCAGTTTTAGAACAAATTTCACCTAACTCAATTGTATATTACTTGGTCATTCCTAGCTCCACCAGGAATGTTCCCTGGTTCTATGATACAGAAAATTTTTTCAGACTGGGGATTCTTTTGGTGTAGGGATACTTTGACTTAGGTCTTTGATATGCCAATACTGAAATGCTACTATTCCTTTAGGGGAATATTCTTAGGGATATCCTTCCCCATTAGTGTATAGGAGCTTACCTTAACTTGAAAGAGGTGAGATTGAAGAGGAGTTAGAATCCTCTATGGAGAAATTTTTCAGTGAGATAGTCAATTGGCAGAATTCCTTGAAAGGTTGCCTTGGTTGTCAGTTGTCTTGTTTGAATTGAGGTAAACTGAGGAAACGAAGTCTAAGCTATGTAATTTATTAGCAAGGTATACACTTGCAATAAGTCAGATACCAGGTCCCTCAGGAAGCACAAGGAGCCAAAAAAAACCCCAGAATTAAATGATTTTTTAAATAGTAAAACACAGATACTATATTTAGATTTAGGTTCTTTCCAGTGCTTGCTGATTGGTTGCATCTAGTTGCACCCTTCAAGCCAGTTAGAGATACAATAATACTTATGTTGTTGAAACAACAATTTATAGGAATAAGTAACAATAATTTATAGGAATAAGTAGCTCAGGAACACAGAACTTAACTTCAGCAAATATACAAAATCTCCAAAATGGAATCAATTTGATTCTCACATTCTACCACACTGCTTTACTTGTGAAAATAAATAAATATAAAATGCAAATGATCACTGTAGGAAAGGGCAAACAACTGGGGGGGGGGGGATTAATAAGGATCTTGTAGAAGAGATAGCACTTCATTGGAATGGAACTCAGTATTTCAAGGAGTAGAGGTTGGGAAACAGTATTCCAAGGAAGGGGACAGCATGAAGGGAGAAATGTTCAAGGGACATACAGGCAGTAAGATGCCCCCGAATCTTTTTGACAGAGGAGTAATGAAATGGTCCAACATGAGCTTTAGAAATAGTGATGTGGGGAATTGAAGGGAGAGGGAGAAAGAATGAAAGCTAGGAAACCAATAAGTATATTCTAACAGTCTAGGCAAGATGAACAAAAACCCTGACTGGGTAAGTGGAGAAGAGTTGTATCCAAAAGGTTTAATGAAGAATTGACAAGCTAGTGCAATTGAATTGACCTATGAAGTGAAGGAAAGAGGAAATTTGAAGAGGATTCCGAGGTTCCAAACTTGAATGACCAAGAAGGGTGATGATACTCTTAACAGAAATAACTTTTTTGCTTTCTTTTATTAGAATATTACTTTATTACTTGTGTCATATATTCTTGTGAGTAAATATCTTCAAACTTTTAAGTTTTTTCATTTATTCCTTTTTTTTTAATCCTATGAATGGTCAGGCATTTCTATTGCTTTTCTTCCAATTGTAGAACTATTTTCCTTTATGGCATTTTTCATCACTCAATTTTTTTATAGTGAGATAATGATTAGTAATAGAATGAAATGGAAAAAGAAATTTGTTTGGATTAGATTATGTCTAAGATCTCTCCTAGTTCTAGACAATATAATTTTTAAGTTTTGAATTATTTTGAGTAAGGCAGGGGAATAGGTATTGGTAAAAGTTGCAAAGTAATGCCAATTAAGATGAGAAAATGGTTAGGCTTATGGCAAAGGTGAAGTGCTCAACTGGTACTTGTGAAAAGTCAAGTGAAATTTAGGGTATCCCATAAGTTAGGTAAACCATTCAATTATGCTAGCCATGCCTGAAGTTTTTAAGTTGAAAGCCATATTCACTATCTAGATTAATATATTTTATGTCATCATCTTTCATTTATTACTGAGTAGCACTAAATATGACTGGGGGAATGTTGATTCTGATTGTAGTGGTGATGTAGAATATGATGACAATCATGGTTATGATAAATGAATGGATTAATAGAATGAAACATGCCAATAGCATCCATTTAGCTATGATCCTGGTGCCACTTGGGAATCTCCTATAGGTTTTGGTATGTTCTGGCATACTTAATACCTTGTCTTCCTCGATACCACATCCATTTGATATCAACTCACTTTAGTCATAGTCCCAGGATATTTTACTTGACTATTCCCTGGTTCTAAGAGTAGGAAAAAGTTCTAGTCAAAGGAATCGTGATCATTGCTCATAAGTAGTTAATTATACCATATTTCTAGATTCTTTGCTTGGAGGTTATCCCAAGTAGATGTCATAATTCTTTTTTTTTGAATTAGCATTTAGAAATTTTAATTTTTTTTATAAAATATTTTATTTATTTTGAGTTTTACAATTTTCCCCCAATCTTACTTCCCTCCCCCCCACCCCCCCACAGAAGGCAATTTGTCAGTCTTTACATTGTTTCCATGGTATACATTGATCCAAATTGAGTGTGATGAGAGAGAAATCATATCCTTAAGGAAGAAACATAAAGTATAAGAGATAGCAAGATCAGACAATAAGATAAGTTTTTTTTTCTAAATTTAAGATAATAGTCCTTGGTCCAACTCCACAGTTGTTTCTCTGGATACAGATGGTATTCTCCATTGCTGACAGCCCCAAATTGTCCCTGATTGTTGCACTGATGGAGTGAGTGACTCCATCAAGGTTGATCATCAAGGTTGATCATCAAGGTTGCTGTTAGGGTGTACAGTGTTTTTCTGATTCTGCTCATCTCACTCAACATCAGTTCATGCAAATTTCTCCTGGAATTCCCATCCCTCCTGGTTTCTAATAGAACAATAGTGTTCCAGATGTCATAATTCTTGAGACCCCGGTATCTATCATTTCAACAAGTGGAAGGATCCCTAAGATTACTAATGGAAATAATAATACATTTTCCCAACTTCCAACTGAAAATTTTGATCTAACAGAAAACCAGGAAGTTTTGGTAGACATGGTTTGGTACTGAGAGTGAATAAAAATAATTTGTAACTACATTTTGATAACTGTGTCATCTTTTTAAGTTTCCATTATGTTTCATTGTAGTTCTTTTTATGATTAAAAAAAGTGATATTGTAGCTAAAGAATCATCTCCAAAGTAATCAAAACTTAGGATCAAATCCTACCTCGGACACAATTTACTGGTGAATTTCTTCTTTTCCCTCTATTCAATTTCACTTGATAAAAATTTAGGAACAGTTAGAAAGCACAATTGGTAGAGCATCAGCCCTGAAGTCAGGAGGATCTGAGTTTAAATTTGGTCTCAGACACTTATTAGCTATGTGACTTTAACCCTGATTACCTCAAATCCAGGGATATCTTTAGTTGACCTGGCTCATATCTGACCATTGGATCCAGGTATCTCTGGAGGAGAAAGTGAGGCTGGTGACTTAGCACAGCATCCCCTCACTCAAATCCATTCCATGTGCTTGTCATGGCATCATCTCTTTGATGTCAGTCTTTTTCAAGAACAAAGGACAGATATCATTTTACTTGATTTCAGCAGCCCAATTATCATTTTTGTGAAGATGATTCTGGGTAGCCAGTTGATAACAGTGAATAGAGTGCTGAACCTAGAGTCAAGAAGACCTGAATTCAAATGTGACATCAGACATTTACTAGTTGTGTGACTCTGGGCAAGTCACTTAACCTTTATTTAAGTCAGTTTCCTCATCTGTATTAATGGGGATAATCATAGCACCTACACCCCAGGATTGTTGTTAGAATTAAATGAGATTGTAATGTAAAGTGCTTAGTATACTGAAGCATGGAAATTAATTAGGTATGATGATGATGATGATGATCCTCAGATCTATTTATCCAGTCCTAACCTCTCCCAGGACCTCCAGTCTCACATTTCCAACTGCTTATATTTTAAACTCAAAATACACCAAATTAAATTCATTATATTTCATTACAAACCCTTCTCTCTTTATAACTTTTGAGAAATCAATCAGATATACAAGATAGAATCAACCTCAATTCTCCATCATCCCCACATACTCAGTTTACTGCCAAAACTTAGTGATTCTATGTTCATAAAATCTATTGTATGTATTTCCTTCTCTCCTGACACCACTATTATCCTGGTGCCAGTCCTTATCACCATTTCTGGACTATTGCAATTGGTTTCTGGTTCTCTCTGCCTCAAATCTCTTTCCTCTTCCTGTTCAACTTAGCTATCCAATTTATTTTCCTAAAACACAAGTCATCTTCACTCATTCCATCAATACAACAATCAGGGACAATTTGGGGCTGTCTGCAATGGAGAATACCATCTGTATCCAGAGAAACAACTGTGGAGTTTGACAAAGACCAAGGACTATTAACTTTAATTTAGGAAAAAAACCTGATATCATTGTCTGATCTTGCTCTTATACTTTATGTTTCTTTCTTAAGGATATGATTTCTCTCTCATCACATTCAATTTGGATCAATGTAAACCATGGAAACAATGAAAAGACTGGAAAATTGCCTTCTGTGCGGGGTGGGGGGAGGGAAATAAGATTAGGGGAAAAATTGTAAAACTGAAAATAAATAAAATCTTAAAAAAAAACACAAGTCATCCTTTCTCACCCATTCAGTGAACGACTTCCAGGACCAAATATAAAGTCTTTTGGTGGTTATAGACAACCCTCTTTCAGTCTTCATACACCTTTCTTGCTCCCTGCCTCCATTCATATACTCTATGATCCAGTGACACTGTCCCCTTAACTATTCTTCACACAGGATATGATAACCTCCATTCTGGACATGGTTGTCACCTCTGCCTAGAATTCTCTTCCTTTTTGTTTCTGCTTCCTGAATTTCTTGTTTTAAATTTTGTTGTTTATTAGAAGTCTTTTCTAATTCCCCTTAAATGCTAATTCATCCTCTCTGTTGGTTATTGCCAGTTAACCTACACATATCTTGTTTGTACATAATTGTTTACATGTTGTCTCTCCCATTAGACTCTGAGGACCTTGAGAGGTAGAATTTTTTATTGGCTTTCTTTGTAACCTCATTACTTAGTATAATGCTTTAAATAATTGCTTAATAAATGCTTGTTGACTTGATTTGATGGGTCTATGTTGGTAGAAGGAGGTTTTTTCAAAGGAAATTCACTGTGAATCAGTTCAAATTGTAGTCTGGACCACTCTCACTAGATGTCAAAAAAGTTTCAATAGTCAAAAACCAAGCAGAAAATATATTGAATTTTTTATTTTGATCTGATATTTTTTCTTTTATTGTTTCTTACAGGCAAACAGGTGATCTGTAAGTCTTCCTTCTTTGAAAATGTTCAGCAAGTTAACCAAGGGGTGGATTTTCTGTATGTTATTTATCTTTAGAATAATTCAGAGCTTCTTTAATTTTTTATTAATGAGTACATTCACCTGTCTTTTTTACTGTTCACAGTTCTGTGCAGGCTACAGTAACTATTTTTCTGGTTTCTTACTGTAAACACAATGTACCTAAAGTTTTAAGTGTTTCTGAATTGTCTGATATGAATGCCAAATATATTTTGGAATGTGGAAATTTGTGAATCAAACAGGAATGATTCATTACCATATGGTATATGTCCATAATTGAGAAAATCATTGATTGTTGCACAGTAATATTTTCTAATAATCTAGGTTTTGTATAACACACAACAGTATACGTTTAACTAAAGATATTGATTAGAACCACTCAGCTGCTAATTGACTTGAAATGAAACACAATTCAGGGAAGGACTGTTGAACTTTTCTGGATGAGAATAATGTGAGAGTACCCCAGCAGTACATTCACATGAAGCCTGATAGCTTTCTCAGAGACATTTGTTAATTTGCATTTTTCTTTTTCAGTAGCATTGTGTAGTGGCTAGAAGTGAATGATTAACTTCCTTTTGAGTGCAGATCCACTTCAGTTTCAAGTAGTGGTCATTTGAATAGGAATAGCTTTGTTTTCTCTACTCAATTCTTCTGAGTTTACCTCTCTGCTGCCCCTAGGATTCCACCTTACCCCCACTCTCACCCATCTATTTAGAAATTTCACAGATTCTTCCTTCTACAAAGGGGAGATGGGTATTAGGTTTCCTATCTGTATTGTCTCTTTGTGTGCATTTTGAGTACTCATGTAGAAACTGAAGGCACCTGGGGGAAAATCAGGGATATGTTACTTTAATTATAGTGTTTTCATGTAGTTTTTTTAATATATACCTCTGTGTTAATATGATTTGACTTTTGAAGCCTTAAACTATTATATCAATATTTGATTATTTGGATGATTGTTGATATCAGATAACTGAATATCTGAAATACTCTAGATTTAACTGATATTTATGTTGATAGAATGTGTGACACTGGTGTCTTTTAGAATTTTCCAAATAAATGGTGCTGCTTTAGATCAGCAAAAATGATAAAACAATAAAAAAATGATGATTATTGAAGGGAAATAGGAGAACTGTCATACCAAAATAACATTGATAGAGCTATCAACCTTTATAGCTATTCTGGAAAGTATTTTAGAATTATAAGCCCCAAATCTCTAAAGTATACATATTGTTCTCCCAGTAATACCACTACTAGTTAAGTGTAAACACTAAAGAGGGAAAGGAGCTATATGTACAAAGGACTTTATAGCAGCATTTTTGCTATAACAAAGTTAAAAACTAGATGTAACCATCAGATGGATAATGACTAAACAAATTGGTTATAAAATTATGTAATGGAATGTTATTGTGATTTAATGTGATGAAACTAATTCAGAAAAAATAAGTGTACTCACTTTTATGAACTGATGCAGAGTGAGCTGAGTAGAACCAGGAAAATGATTTATACAAAGACCAAAAATTGAGAAGAAACTCTACTTTGAAGGACTCATCAGCCATCACCCCAGAAGACTGATGATGAAACTTGCTTTCAAAGAGCTGATGAACAAAAGATGAAGAATGAGGACTACATTAATTTTCAGAAATGATCAGCATGTGTTTTTTTCTTGACCATGCTCATTATGTGAAAGGAAATTTTTTTTAAAAAAAGATTGGGATGGAGTGTAATAACGATAGGAATATTGATAAAGTGGTTTTTGAAAGTGGAAGTTCCCAGAGAAATGCAAGCAAGCAGGACAGCTTTGGTACTAACATGCTGAATGTATTTTATACCTAAAAAAAACAAGCTGTTTTTAATGGAGATTAATGGTTTCATGTACTTTTTCCCCTTGTTTTTCTTTGTATATGGAAATTCTTATTTCCTGGTGTTTGCCAAGTTCAGAATAATAAAAATATATATTATAAATGGTGCTGAATTTGTGAAAGAGAAGAGTTAATTGTTTTAAACCAAATTCATATAGTTAAATGAAATCTTATATATAAACTTCCTCTTTATCCCCTTCCTTCCTGAATAACCCTGATTCTGAGGACTTTGAGTGATTAGGACACTATCGTATAATATAGAATTAAAAGTCATGACAAATATTATATTCATTTCATGTTAAAATTTCTTCTTCCTTGCATTACACTTAACAAATATTCTTCAAAATTTCCAAACCATATCTGATACCCCAAGATAGCAGTCAATTGGGTCAATTTCTTAAAGTTATCTGTAATTTTTAAAAAAAAATTTCTGTTTTTTTTGATGCTTAGTTTTATTTAAATGTAACCATTCTTGTATCTTACATTTTATATCATTTTTAAAAGATGCAAAATTAAATTGTATATTATCTTGCAAATAAATTCAACTTTTTCCTCCTGAATATCTATGTGGTCTTTATGTGGGAATTAATGTGTTACATAATTACATAAATATATATATATAATATAGTAAATATATGCATAATATATAATAAATATATAATTATATAGTTACATAAATGTCACCACTTTGTTAAATATACATTTTGTGATTAAATCAGGAAGAGGAGAAAAGGAAAAGCCTCCAATGTGACAATGGAAAAAGTTTTTAAAAATATGGCCTTCTTTATTAGGTCTTAAGAATAGAAAATAAAATCTCCCAATATTAATTTTTAAAATAATACAAAACTAATCTAGCAAATAAAAAATCATTGGATCAGCAAAAAATTCGCTTTCTCTAAAATTCAAATTTTAAGAAAGTAAGAGGAACGACTGCCTCAAATACCGAAATGGGAAATTCAGGCTCTGGACCTTTGACCAATACCATCTAACAAACAAGGGAGCCATTTGGTTCTCCACCCCTCCAGCCCTTTACAAGCCTGTTCCTTCTGTCATTTCCTTAAGAAGAACAGGAGTGATACTTAAAAGCCAGGCTGAACACAACCTCAACCTCACCCATCTGATATAGCTTTGGAGGCTGAATTTAATTATTCATCAGATACTAATTATTCCCATGCCTTCTCTTTTTCTCCATTCCTGTACTAATGATTATTATTTTCATTTAAGAGAAAAATATCCCAGTACCCACATTCAAATCTCACATCTCAACTCTACTCAACCAATGTCCCATTTCAATTTTGTCCATTCTTTTTACTGTGTCCTTTGGAATTCCCATTTCATAGTGAACAAACTCTTTCATCCTAGACTACCTTGTCATATTTCTTCCATCTCATTGATCTTAGTTCATCCCTTAACTAGCTATGCATTCCCAGCTGTCCTTTCTAGCTGCACTATCTTTCATTGTCCCTTGTCTCTCCCTCCTCCACCTCTATGTATGTATGTATGTATGTATGTATGTGTCTTGAGGTCAAATTTGAACTCACTCTTTCTGACTCTAGGCCCAGCATTCTATCCATTGCACCAATTACACTCAGTCCTCCAAATCATTGCTCCTTTCTCAAGGAGTTCACCTAGTTCACCATAGTTCTTTCATCCTCAGCTCCTGCCTTTATACTAAGAAACTTTAATATTTACATAAATGTTTCCTTAATTAGAAATTTTGACATTTGCTTATCTGAAAATAATCACTCATTTTTCAAGAGCCCCTATACCTACCCACTACTAAACCTATATTTCATTTTCATTAAGACTTCCAATTCCTACATCTCTCAGCACTTTCTCAAGGCTATTATCCTTGTGATTTCAGTTTTTCCCTCTTCAATCTCTAGTATACTTCTCTTACTACCACTTGATTCTTGCCAAACCCCAGCCCTTGTTTTTTTCTTCCTTTGAGTCTACTCAGGACCTGTTAAACATTGCTAGCAGAAATCTTGTAACCATGTTGCCTGGGAACATTACACATTCATATTATCTAACCTTATTGCAGCAAGGCAACATTTTATTTCATAACCGATTCTGTCTTTCTTTTCTCAAAGAAATTACTCAAAACCTCTTCCTTACTCAAATCTTCTATACCTCATCTTAATAAATTCCCTTAGCCCCAGACCTGAGAATGTTTGCTTTCATAAATCAAAGCTATTTGATGTGATAAATTACTTTTCACATTCTTGTCATCTCACAAACCTCTCCCATCTATTTCCCCTCCCTCTGATAAAAATGTTATTCCTTGCTAAGACTGATCATTCCACATGAACATTTGATCTCATCCTATAAAAGAATGTGTGGGTCAAAGAACAAATAATAGAAATATAATTTCTTTAAAGATAATGAATGATGAGATAACATGCTAAAATTCTAAGGATGCAATCAAATTAGTATATATATGGAAAATTTATCTCTCTAAATATATTCCTAAATAAAAGAGAAAAAGGACTGACAATGAATTTGGCATGCATCTAAAATATCCTTAGAAAATCAATAAATTCAAAATCTGTAAATAATAGAAATTTTGAAAATCAGAAAAAATTAAAACAAAAATTAAGTAAATAAAACTAGGAGATGGTATAAAATGTATAATCAGTTAGCTAACATGATTTTTTTCAAACAGAAGTCCCCCATTTCCTGTATCAAAAATTAAAAAGGTGGGACTTCTGGCCAAGATGACATAGAGAAGATAGGCACACTGCTAAAGCTCTCCTGATCTTTCCTTATGTAGAATATGAAAGAATTATAAAATATGAAAATTTCTTAACAGAAATCTGATCTACAACACCCAGAAAGAAAGGCCAGGAGAAGAACATCCACCTCAGGATGTGTCTTCTGGGTGAGTCTGTGCTTGGAGGGTGGACTCTGCCAGGAGCATGGACTGGTAAGAGCCTGGGAACCTGGATGGGCCTCGGATTAGCCTGATTGGCTGGACAGGAGCCCAGAAGCCTGAGGGCCTGAGAACTGGACTAGCTTGATCAGCTGAAGGGCTAGATCCTGGTCAGCCATGGGGCCTCAGGCCAACTAGGGAGCAGAGGCATTGGTTGCGGCACTGACTGTCTGGAGCTTGTGGGCAGGGCTGGATAAAGAGTTCCAGACATCAATCCCTGGGCTTCTCTGGTCTGGAGGAACTCAGAGTCCATGCCTCCATTTCAGCTGAAGCCTCTTCCCAGAACAAACACAATCACAACCCACCTTCCGCCCCAGGCTAAGGCAGAGCAGCAGAACCACCTCAGTTGTGAATAAGGAGAGTGATGACCTCACCCCAGGGTAGAGGCCACCCTTGATCAAAGATAAAAGTATTCAACCCCTTCAACTACTCCCTCTAGACCAAGGGTGAGGTCCTCAATTAAGGTCACAGACACTCCAGAGAAAGCAACCAGCACTCCCACTGGCTGACTGGAGATATTACACTCAGTGAGCAAAACCTCTAGCACTCCCTACTGGCCAGCTGGGGACATTGCTCTCAGTGAGCAAAGCCTCTAGGGATCCCAACACCAAGCCTCTGTGAACCAGCCCCTCCCCCAACACAAGGTCTTAGGATAATGAAGAAAGGCCAGCGCAAAGAAGGGTCCATAGAAAAATTCTTGGAAGGAAACTACACTAACTCAGAGAGACCTAGAACCTCTGAGGAAAATATGAATTGGTCTTCAGCACAGAAAGACTTCCTTGAAGAAATAAGGAAGGAGTTTAAAAATCATTTGAAAAATTTGGGAGAGAAAATTAACACCTTGCAACAAGAAAACAATTCTCTCAAAACCTCAATTGGTCAAATGGAATACTCTTACAAAAATAGAATCGACCAATTGGAAAAGGAGTTGCAAAAGGTAAATGAAGAAAATTTTTCTCTAAAAAAAAAAAAGAATGGAGTCTGTGGAAACTAATGACTTCATGAGACAGCAAGTCTGTTAAACAAAACCAAAAAATCGAACAAAATAGAAGAAAATGTAAAATACCTCATCAGCACAACCACTGACCTTGAAAATAGATTGAGGGACAACCTGAGAATTATAGGCCTTCCTGAAAACATTGAAGAGAAAAATGAAAAAGGTGAATTAATAACCTATGCAGAAGAAAGATGAATTATTAGAAACTTTTTTGCGCAACTGAATGCCAGTTAAATGGACAATCTAAAGGAAATGCACAAATATTTGCAAAAATATTAATTGCCAGAATAACAGACTGGGAATAGGGAATTTAACTATCATAGAAAAGATAGTATACAACAAGTAAATGAACTCCCAAAGGAAAAATACCTAGGACTACATAAATTTTCAAACAAATTCTACCCAACATTTGAAGAATAATCAATGAAACTACATAAATGGCTTAAAAAAAACCTCAGAAAAATAGGAAGTCTTACAAAATTCCTTTTAAGACACAAATATGGCCTTGGTGTTTAAACTAGAAAGAAACAAAACAGAGAAAGAAAACTATGGTCCATTTTTCTTAGGAAAAATTTTGGTACAAGAATCTTAAAATACTAGGAAGGAAACTTTAGCAATTTATTGCAAAGATTTTGTGCTATTATCAAACTGCTTTCATACCATGTATATAAGCAATTGACTAAAACAACAACAAAAATATATAATTATATCAATAGTTGCAGAAAAACTTTACAAGTTAGAACACCTATTCATAGAATATGAAGGATTAAATAGAACTTTCCTTTAACCTATAAAAGTGTTTTATCTAAACCCAACAGCCAATTTAATTGAGAAAAGCTATACTAAGATCCAGAGTAAAGGAATGATGTTCTTTATCACCATTCCTCAATATACAAATCAATGACCAGAAAACTAGATATAGCAATAAGATAAAAAAAATTAAAGGAACAAGCATAAAGAGGAAATGAAAATGGGACTATTTGCAGATGATATAATAATTTTCTTAGACAAACATAGAGAGACATAATAATAATGTTTGTCCTTCATTCTCAAAGAACACCATGACATCAGGGAGGTGATATCATGACAAGCACACAAATTAGATTTGAATGTGGGAAGGGGGCTGTGCAAAATTACCAGTCTCACTTTTTCCTCCAGAGCCATATGGATCTGCTGGCCAGATATGAATCAGGACCACTGGAGATGGCCCTGGATGCAAGGCAATCAGGGTTAAATGACTTGCCTGAGGTCACACAACTAGATCTGAGGCTGGGTTTGGACTCCCATCCTCCTGACTCCAAAGCCAGTGCTCTTTCCATTGTGCCATAGGACAACTAAAAAACTATTTAAGATAATTTTCAATTCCATCAGTTTCAGCATATAAAATAAATTCATATCAATCATTATTTCTGTAAAGTACCAGCAGAAAGGAATAGGGAAATACCATTTAAAATAAGTTCAGGGGACAGCTAGGTGGTGCAGTGGATAGAGCACTGGCCCTGGAGTCTAGAGTACCTGGGTTCAAATCCGACCTCAGACACTTAATAATTACCTAGCTGTGTGGCCTTGGGCAAGCCACTTAACCCCATTTGCCTTGCAAAATAAAAAAAAAAACAACTAAAAAAATAAATTCAGAATATATGAAATGCTTCAGCTCAGTCTTACTCGGAGGAACACAGATACAAAACATAAAGACATTCAATTAAATGAAGAAATAGTCATTATTTTTATATTTGAGAAATGAGACCTTAATCAGACATTTTATGTAAAAACTTTCCCAGTTTTCTGCTTTCCATCTAATCATGATTACGTTGATTTTGTTTGTGAAAGAACTTTTAAATTTAATATATCAAAATTGTCAATTTTGCATCTTGTTTGGTCATAAATTCCTCCTTTCTCTAAAGGTGTGACAGATGAACCATTCCTTGTTCTACTAATTTGTTTTTTAAGGGAAATATTGATTGCCCATTCATATGTTGTAGTAATTAGTAAATAACAACATTACCTAATTTACTTGTTCAGTGCCATGCCAACCAAACTACCAAATTGTTGCTTGATATGGCTAAAAAATAGCTCATCTGAAGTAATGAAAGGTCAAGAATACAAAAGGGATTCATTATTTTTTTCAAAGTGGGAACAGTACCTCACAGTAGCAGATTTGAAATTATATTACAAAGACATAATCATCAAAGCAATTTGGTACTGGGTAGGAAATAGAGTGGTTATTAGGCAACATATTAGGTACATAGTAACCAGAAGCAAATTAAATATAATAGCCTAGTGTTTGATTAAACCCAAAGATCCCAACTCCTGGATAAGAATGTATTATTCAACAAAACGTCAGAAAAGAGTAATGCAGTCTGGCAGAAACTAGGAATAGATCAACACTTAGATTAAAACATGCTCTAAATGGATACATGATTTGGGCGTAAAGGGTGACATATTAAACAAATTAGAGGAGAAAGGAAGAAATTACATCAGATCTATGAATAAATTTTTTTTCTTTAGGATTTTGCAAGGCAATGGGGTTAAGTGGCTTGCCCAAGACCACACAGCTAGGTAATTATTAAGTGTCTGATTTGAACTCATACTCCTGACTCCAGGGCCCCATGCTTTATCTACTGCACCACTTAGATACCCCATTATGAATAAATTTTAAAAAGTTTTTTTTTGCACAAACAAATGAAGCTAAAATAAGAAAATAAGGAAATTTTGAATGAGTTTTGCAAATCTCTTATAAAGATTTTTTATTGACTTTTTATTTTTCCAAATACATGTTATGAAAGTTTTTCAACATTTGTCCCTAAGCATATATATATTTTTAAGTTACAAAATTTCCTTTCATCCTTCCCACCTCATTGGTGAACAGTGAAGTTAATACACATTTGTGTTAAACATGTTTACAAATTACTTATTTTTGTTATGAGGAATTGGGATTAAGGGAAAGAAGCACATAAGAGAAAATTTTAAAAAGAATGTAGTGTTCATCAGATTCTGAAGGATTTTATTTTGTTTTGTTTCTTCCTCTGGATGGGGATAGCATATTAAGATTTCTAAGGGAACTGACTCAAATGTTCTTATAGATTGTTTGGTTGTGCCTGATGCTTCATAACCACATTTGGAATTTTCTTGGCAAAGATACAGGAATGATTTGCCATTTTCTTTTCCAGCTTATTTTTACAGATGAGGAAATTGAGGTAAAAAGACTTGTGACTGGCCCAGGGTTACATAGCTAGTAAGTGACTCAGAATGAATTTGAACTCAGGTCTTCCTGACTTCAGAAGCAGTGCTCTGTCCACTGCATCACCTAGCCACTCTTATAATAATAAGAACAATTCTCTGAAGAAAGGTTATAAATAGGTAGTATTCAGAGAAAGAAATCTGAGTTACCAATAGACATGTAAAAATGTTCTAAATCTCTAATAATTAGAAAATGCAAATTAAAACAATTTTGAAGTACCGCATAATACCTATCACAATGGTAAAGTTGACCCCCCCAAAATAAAAAAAAACTACTACTGGAAGAACTATGCATTAGTGTTCATTAATACCAGTATATTGTTTTATTATGCTGACAGTTCAATTTCTGTAAGATGGTAGAAATAATCAGAGCATGTTTTCTTTACCTTCTTTGCCATCTTTCTCTAGTACTCACTGAACTAAATGTTGTGAATGGAAGAGTGATCCCTCTCCCACCGAGAGGATAGATCATGTATGCTGTAGAAGGTCTTTTGCTACCATCTTGTGGTGTCTGACCATCTGATCAACCCATCCTCCATATTTGTGATGCCCTTGCCAGAATTTCACTATGATGTGAGTCACTCCGAAGTCATCTCATCTTAATTGTCAAATATGCCAAATGTTAAAGCCTTTTTTACTGTCAGATTTTTAGTTCAGGTTTGATTTAGTGGAAAAAGAGGTCATTGAAGAGTAACAGAGCAGGTTTACTTGATCCTAATATAGAAAGGATAGGCAGCAAGGAAACAGTGGCAGTTAGCTTCTATATATGTACCTGTTCTATGTTAGTCCATATGATAATGAGACAGTTTTCAGAAGATTGGGATGTGCTGGTACATATGATCTTCACACATTCAAAAGTTAGAAGTGTACTGAATCCACATGGGTAATATTAAAAATTATTTCTTATAATATATCTCCTTTTTTGCATCAAGAGCTCAAATTCAATGATTCTTAAAATGTCTTTTCTGAAATCTGTTTTCCAGGTCTGCTATTTTTGCTATGAAATACCTTTCAATTTTTTTACTTTAAATATACATACAAACACACATATATAATACATAAAAACATTGTACATATATATACATATATACATACATATATATGTGTATATGTATAATCTTGTAATTTCAGTTCTGTTTACTCCATTCTAACTTTCAGAGAGTTTTTGCTTGGTCAGCACTTTGTACCTTTTACATCCTAGCTGTTTATTCCTGTTCTAATTATTTCTCCCACAGTTTCTATTTGCTTTCCTTTTTTTCCTATTAGCCTCATTTCATTGTCAAAAACAGTTTTAAATACTCTTAAAACTTTTATTTCATGTGTCTTAGATTCTAGTTGAATTTGTGTCAAAGTCATACTGTTTTTTAATGTTTTGCTTATAAAGATTTTGGATTCATTCTCTTCTTTGGGTCTGTGTCTTCAACACCCTAATAGTTTTTATTGGGAAAAAATTTTTTTGTTGTTTTTCATTCTTTCAGCCTTCTTGACTTGATGTCAGGGCTGTATATTTCTAGAGGGAAGCTTTCTCTTTGTACTTCTGAACAAAAGTTCTGTTTTTGAGTTCTTGAGATATTGAGTACCATATTTCCCCATGTATAAGATGCATCCTTTTTTGAGAAAGTTGTGTTCTGGGGTGGCTACGTGATGCAGTGGATAAAGTACCAGCCCTACAGTCAGGAGTACCTGAGTTCAAATCTTAGACACTTAGACACTTCAAATCAAGACACTCAATAATTAATAATCATCTAGCTTAATAATTAATAATTACCTAGCTGTGTGGCCTTGGGCAAGACACTTTAACCCCATAGCCTTGCAAAAACCTTAAAAAAAGAACAAAAAAAAGAAAAATTTAGGTTCTAAAAATGGGAGCATCTTTTACAGTGGTTGGTTTTTACTTGTATTTCTCACTTTTTTCCATGCTTGTTGTCTTTGCACTCATTGTTTTGCTTTTGTTGTTGGTATATTAGATTACATTTTGCCCAGAAATAGCTTGGAAAAGATTTTTATCTAGTGCTAAATTCAAGTGAAAAGTAATCCATTTTGCAAAAGTGAATGGAAATCATGCTGGTCTTCCTCCAACTGAGAAAACATTTCAAGACTGGCTATGGGAAGAAGAAACCCTACTGAAAATACCAGGGCAGAAGGCCATGAAAGGCAAATCAGTCTAGTGGACTGAGTTAGAGAGGGAAAGGGAGAGATGGATTGAAGAGAAAAGGGCCACTGGAATTCCTGTGACCACAAAGATGGTTCAGCAGGAGACAAGAATTGCTGATGAATAAAAAGTTACTGATTTCAGAGAAGGACACAATTGGTGTTTCAGGTTCATGAAACAGAATGGACTAAGCATGCGTCCACACACACCAGATTGCCTAGGGAGTGCTTGTGGTCAACCACAGACCAGAGCTCAGGCAGGCGAGCAGTCAGAGCCTCTCCTGAGACAAGTGATTCATCTTCAAACACAGATGAGGATGAGCTAATGGGTGGGAGTTTTGACAGTGAGGAGGAGTTGTATGAACTTTATGGTGAATAAAACTTGAGTTTAATAACTTTACACAATGCATTTTTAAAAAATTTTGGATCCCCAAAATGTGTCATATACATGAGAGCATCTTATTCATGAGGAAATAAGGTATTTTGTTGTTTCAAGACCTTAGGGAAATTTCAAGCTTGGGACATAAAAGCTTTCAACAATCCCAAAGTTATTTGATCCAGGGCAAAGTCGGATTTCTAGTCCCCCGATCTGAGTTCTGCCAGTTTCTGACCTAGATTTGGATCTGATTATGAGTAGATTGCTGTTGAACTCATCAACTATCAGTCAACCAGCAAGTTCTACTATTTCAGAGTTATAGAATTTAATTTCCTCTTTGGTTTGGACTTCCTACCAGTTTCAGACTGGGGCTGGAAGTTGGATTTGACTCCCCATTCTGCTCATGGGGTCTGAGCCGCATATGTCAGCTTGGTTCTGAATTTGTTCTCTTTCTATATTGCCTATAGACTAAAAATATTGGAAAAAGGAATGTGGTGGTGGTGGAGAACATATCTTCTTAGCAGCCTGCTCTGCATTTGTGACCCAGAACTTGGTAGTCCTGAACATAATGGCTAGTATTCATCTTTCCCTCTCATGGTACCCTGATATGGCCTCTCTCCGGGTACCATGGAGTGTGTTCTGCACCATTGTAAACCCAGTGGCATACCTTTCTGTCTTATTTTACCAACTTGGGCTAGAAAAACTACTCACTATTTCTTTTAAATTTCCTATCAGATTTCTCTCTCATCACACCCAAATTGGATCAAGGTACAACATGGAAACAAAGTAAAGACTGACAGAGTGCTTTCCATGGGGGGGGTGGGGGGAGGGAAGCAAGATTGGGGGGAAAATTGTAAAACTCAAATAATATCATTAATAAAAATAAATTAAAAAAAATTAATTTCCTATCAGAGTTCAGTCTTATGACTTTTCTGGATGCTTGGAGCATTTTGGGATGTGTGTGTTCCTTTTTGTGCTGCTTTCTATTTTTACACCATGTTGATTCTGCCTTACAGATAGAATGTTTTATGCTAGGTACTCCATGGTACGTAGAGAGAGACTGCAAACCAGGACAAGAAAAGGTCCCAAACTATACCAGGGTACTTCCAGACCCAAATCAGGGCACTATGACAGGGAAAGATGAATACTAGCCACTGTGTTCAGGATTACCAAATTTGTGACCTGGGTCACAAATCCAGGCAGGCTGCTAAGAGGACATGTGCCTACCCATTTTCTTTTTTTCATGTATTCTTGGATAGGCAATATCCAAAGAGAGCAAATTCAGCTTACTGTCAGGGGAGACAAGAAACAATTAGAATCTAGTGTCAGCTTTGTTGCCCATTAGAAAAAACTAATCCCTGTTGTGGGAAAGAAAAGCAGGAAACCCTGAGCTTTAATTATGTGTTTTTTTTAAGGTTTTTGCAAGGCAATGGGGTTAAGTGGCTTGCCCAAGGCCACACAGCTAGGTAATTATTAAGTGTCTGAGGCTGGATTTGAACTCAGGTATTCCTGACTCCAGGGCCAGTGCTCTATCCACTGTGCCACCTAGCCACCCCATGAACCCTAATTATGAAAAAAAATCTTATAATAAATATTCAAATAAAATAAATTCCAACACTGACCACATCCAAAAATGTATATTTTATCCAGTACATATTGAGAGCATCACTTCTCTGTCCATCAGTTGAATGACAAAAGATGAGAACAATCTTTCTCTTCTGAGCTACTATTTCTTTTTCAAGTTATTTCTTCTAGAGTTTTTATTTTATTATTTCTATCTTTCATTTTTCTAGGCATTCATGTGGTTCCTGCAGAAAACCATTTCCCCTCTTATCTTCTCTACTGTTATTAAGGAATAATTCTCTTAATTATGTATGTCTTATGAATTTTTTGTATCATTTGATATCTTCTTAACTCCAGATTTGGGAGTCTGTACCAAGGCCAGGCTCTATTTCCTGCTGCATTTTTGTGGAGGTTGGTCATCCCTGTTTGTTCTCATCCTTGGTCACTTAGGATCTTGAGCTGATCCCTACTTCCCAGGAATAGTGTGACTTCCTTCCATCCCTGTACTTTGAAGTTCAGAACATTGTACCTTTCCAGGGCATCTCAACAAAGAATGCTAGGAAATTTGGAGTGGAACCCCGGAAGCCTGTGTTGTCCCAGATCTGATTGCTGCTGTGCACACTGGTCATTGATACTTCCTAGATCATTTTTGTAAAAGTTTCCTTGGATTTTCTGAGGAGGAGCTAAGGTTCTACTCTGGACATAAAAGCTTGCAGAATACATGTGTCTGACTCGTCTATCGACTTGCTGGGAGCCTACTGGCTTATTTACCTATGAACTCTTTCCTTGTGGATATCTGCATTTTGTAACTGTACTTTTTTCTGTCACTGTACTTTCTTTTTTTAATTAATTTTTATTAAAGATATTATTTGAGTTTTACAATTTCCCCCCCCATCTTGCTTCCCTCCCCCCCCACAGAAAGCACTCTGTCAGTTTTTACTTTGTTTCCGTGTTGTACCTTGATCAAAAGAAGAGAAGTCTAAGAGGTGACAAGATCAGACAATAAGATATCTGTTTTTCTTAATTTCTAAATTTTCTAAATTTCTGATTTTCTAAATTAAAGGGAATAGTCCTTGCACTTTGTTCAAACTCCACAGCTCCTTATCTGGATACAGATGGTACTCTCCTTTGCAGACAGCCCCAAATTGTTCCTGATTGTTGCACTGATGGAATGAGTGAGTCCTTCAAGGTTGAACATCACTCCCATGTTGCTGTTAGGGTCCACAGTGTTTTTCTGGTTCTGCTCATCTCACTCAGCATCAGTTCATGCAAATCCCTCCAGGCTTCCCTGAAATCCCGTCCCTCCTGGTTTCTAATAGAACAATAGTGTTCCATGACATACATATACCACAGTTTACTAAGCCATTCCCCAATTGAAGGACATTTACTTGATTTCCAATTCTTTGCCACCACAAACAGGGCTGCTATAAATATTTTTGTACAAGTAATGTTTTTACCCTTTTTCCTCATCTCTTCAGGGTATAGACCCAGTAGAGGTATTGCTGGGTCAAAGGGTATGCACATTTTTGTTGCCCTTTGGACATAGTTCCAAATAGCTCTCCAGAAGGGTTGGATGAGTTCACAGCTCCATCAGCAGTGTAATAGTGTCCCAGATTTCCCACAACCATTCCAACAATGATCATTAAGTTTCCTGGTCATACTGGCCAATCAGGGAGGTGTGAGGTGGTACCTCAGGGAAGCATTAATTTGCATTTCTCTAATAATTAATGATTTAGAGCATTTTTTCATATGGCTATGGATTGCTTTGATCTCCTCAACTGTAAATTGCCTTTGCATATCCTTTGACCATTTGTCAATTGGGAAATGGCTTTTTGTTTTAAAAATATGACTCAGTTCTCTGTATATTTTAGAAATGAGTCCTTTGTCAGAATCATTAGTTGTAAGTATTGTTTCCCAATTTACTACATTTCTTTTGATCTTGGTTACATTGGTTTTATCTGTGCAATTTAATGTAATCAAAATCATCTAATTGGTTTTTGGTGATATTCTCCAACTCTTCCTTAGTCATAAACTGCTCCCCTTTCCATAGATCTGACAGGTAGACTAGTCCTTGATCTTCTAATTTGCTTATAGTAATGTTTTTTATGTCTATGTCCTGTAACCATTTGAATCTTATCTTGGTAAAGGGTGTGAGGTGTTGGTCTAATCTAAGTTTCTTCCATGCTAACTTCCAATTATCCCAGCAGTTTTTATCAAAGAGGGAGTTTTTATCCCAATGGCCGGACTCTTTGGATTTATCAAGCAGCAGATTACTGTAATCATCTCCTGCTTTTACACCTAGTCTATTCCACTGGTCCACCACTTTATTTCTTATCCAATACCAAACAGTTTTGATGACTGATGCTTTATAATATAATTTTAGGTCGGGTAGGGCTAAGCCACCTTCTTTTGCACTTTTTTCATTAAGCTCCTGGCAATTCTAGACTTTTTATTTCTCCATATGAATTTACTTAAAATTTTTTCTAACTCGTTGAAGTAATTTTTTGGAATTTTGATTGGTAGGGCACTAAACAGATAGTTTAGTTTTGGTAGAATTGTCATTTTTATTATATTAGCTCTACCTATCCATGAGCAATTGATATTTACTCAGTTATTTAAATCTGATTTAATTTGTGTGAGAAATGTTTTATAATTGTTTTCAAAAAGATTGTGAGTCTGTCTTGGCAAATAGACTCCCAAGTATTTTATATTGTCTGAGGTTACTTTGAATGGGATTTCTCTTCCTGCTGTATCTTGCTAGATATATAAAGAGAAGTTGAGGATTTATGAGGGTTTATTTTATAACCTGCATTTTGCATCTATATTCATCAGGGAAATAGGTCTATAATTTTCTTTCTCTGTTTTAACTCTTCCTGGTTTAGGTAACAGCACCATATTGGTTTCATAGAAAGAGTTAGGCAGAGTTCCATCTTTCCCTATTTTCCAAAGACTTTATATAGAATTGGAACCAATTGTTCCTTAAATGTTTGGTAGAATTCACTTGTGAATCCATCAGGCCCTGGAGATTTTTTTTAGGGAGTTCAATAATGGCTTGTTGAATTTCTTTTTTTTTTCTTTTTTTTTTAAATTTAAATTTATTTTTTATTAAAGATATTATTTGAGTTTTACATTTTCCCCCCCAATCTTGCTTCCCTCCCCCCTCCCCCCCATAGAGAGCACTCTGTCAGTCTTTACTTTGTTTCCATGTTGTACCTTGATCCAAATTGGGTGTGATGAGAGAGAAATCATATCCTTAAAGAGAAGTCTAAGAGTTAACAAGATCAGACAATAAGCTATCTGTTTTTTTTATTATAATATTATTATAATATAATTTTAGATCGGGTAGGGCTAAGCCTCCTTCTTTTGCACTTTTTCCATTAAGCTCCTGGCAATTCTAGACTTTTTATTTCTCCATATGAATTTACTTACAATTTTTTCTAACTCGTTGAAGTAATTTTTTGGAATTTTGATTGGTAGGGCACTAAACAGATAGTTTAGTTTTGGTAGAATTGTCATTTTTATTATATTAGCTCTACCTATCCATGAGCAGTTGATATTTGCCCAGTTATTTAAATCTGATTTAATTTGCGTGAGTAGTGTTTTATAATTGTTTTCAAAAAGACTGTGAGTCTGTCTTGGCAAATAGACTCCCAAATATTTTATATTGCCTGAGGTTACTTTGAATGGGATTTCTCTTTCTAGCTCTTCCTACTGTTTCTTGCTATACATATATAGAAAAGTTGAGGATTTATGAGGGTTTATTTTATAACCTGCAACTTTGCTAAAATTGCTAATTGTTTCCAGTAGTTTTTTAGATGATTTCTTGGGATTCTCTAGGTAGACCATCATATCATCTGCAAAGAGTGAGAGTTTTGTTTCTTCCTTCCCAATTCTAATTCCTTTAATTTCTTTTTCTTCTCTAATTGCTGATGCTAACATTTCTAATAAAATATTGAATAGTAGTGGTGATAATGGGAACCCTTGTTTCACCCCTGATCTTATTGGGAATGGCTCTAGCCTCTCCCCATTGAATACAATGCTTGTTGATGGTTTCAGATAGATACTGCTAATTATTTTAAGGAACAGACCATTTATTCCTACACTCTCTAGTGTTTTTTAATAGGAATGGATGCTGTATTTTGTCAAAAGCTTTTTCAGCATCTATTGATATGATCATATGATTTCTGATGGGTTTGTTGTTGATATAATTGAGTATACTAACAGTTTTCCTTATATTGAACCATCCCTGTATTCCTGGAATAAATCCTACTTGATCATAATGTATTATCCTAGTGATGACTTGTAATCGTTTTGCTAAGATTTTATTTAGGATTTTTGCATCTATATTCATCAGGGAGATAGGTCTATTGTTTTCTTTCCGTGTTTTAAATCTTCCTGGTTTAGGTAACAGTACCATATTGGTTTCATAGAAAGAGTTAGGCAGAGTTCCACCTTTCCTTATTTTTCCAAAGAGTTTATATAAAATTGAAACCAACTGTTCCTTAAATGTTTGGTAGAATTCACTTGTGAATCCATTGGGCCCTGGAAATTTTTTTTTAGGGAGTTGAGTAATGGTTTGCTGAATTTCTATTTCTGAGATAGGGTTGTTTAGGTATTTAATCTGGTTTTCATTTAACCTGGACAACTTATGTTTTTGTAAATATTCATCCATTTCACTTAGATTATCAAATTTATTGGCATAAAGTTGGGCAAAATAGCTTCGAATTATTACTTTAATTTCCTGCTCATTGGTGGTGAGTTCACCTTTCTCTTTTATGATACTAGCAATTTGGTTTTCTTCTTTATTTTTTTTAATCAAATTGACCAGAGGTTTATCAATTTTATTGGTTTTTTTCTTAATACCAACTTTTGGTTTTATTTATTAATTTTCCATTAATTAATTAATTAAATACGAATTAAATAATTAATTAATTAATTAATTTTTTTGCTTTCAATTTTATTAATTTCTCCTTTAATTTTTAGAATTTCTAATTTGGTACTTAATTGGGGATTTTTGATTTGTTCTTACTCTAATTTTTTTAGTTGCATATTTAGTTCATTGATTTCCTCTTTCTCCAATTTATTCATGTAAGCATTTAGAGCTATAATATATCCCCTGAGAGTTGCTTTGAATGAATCCCATAGGTTTTGGTATGTTGTTTCATTATTATCTTTATCTAGGATAAAATGGTTAATTCTTTCTATAATTTGTTTTTTGGTCCACTCATTTTTTAAAATGAGGTTATTCAGTTTCCAATTTGTTCTGGGTCTGTATCTCCTTAGCCCAGTATTGCATATAACTTTTATTGCATTGTGATCTGAGAAAGATGTATTCACCATTTCTGCCTTTCTGCAGTTGATCATTAGGTTTTTGTGTCCTAGTACATAGTCAATTTTTGTATAAGTTTCATGTACTGCAGAGAAAAAGGTATATTCCTTCCTATCCCCATTCAGTTTCCTCCATAAGTCTACCATATCTAATTTTTTCTAACAATCTATTTACCTCCCTAATTTCTTTCTTGTTTGTTTTATGATTCCATTTATCTAGATCTGATAGTGGGAGGTTGAGGTCTCCCACTTGTAGAGTTTTTCTGTCTATGTCTTCCTGTAATTCTTTCAGCTTCTCCTCTAAGAATTTGGGTGCTGTCCCACTGGATGCATATATATTCAATATTGAAATGACTTTATTGTCTATGGTACCTTTTAGGAGGATAAAGTTTCCTTCCTTATCTCTTTTACTGCTATCTATTTTTGCTGCTGCTTTGTCTGAGATAAGGATTGCTACCCCTGCTTTTTTTACTTCAGCTGAAGCAAAATATGTTTTGCTCCAACCTTTTACCTTTACTCTATATGTATCTCTTTGCTTCAAATGAGTTTCTTGTAAACAACATATTGTAGGATTCTGGTTTTTAATCCATTCTGCTATTCGCTTACATTTTAAGGGAGAGTTCATCCTATTCACATTCAAGGTTATGATTACTAATTCTTTATTGCCCTCTGTGCTATCTTCCCTCTGTTTGTATTTTTCCCCCTTTCCCCCCTTTTATCCATATTCCCCAGTCTTTTGTTTCTGAAAACCACCCCCTTCAGTGTTTTTGCCCTCCTATATCACACCTTCCCCTTTCTTTCCCCTTTCCCTTTTTCCCTTTTCCCTTCCCGTCCTTTTGTTATTTCCCCTTATTTCCCCCATTCACCTTTCTTTTCTCTGTCCCCCTCCCCTTTTCCCCTTTTAATACTTGAAAGGTTAGATGTTTTACAAGTTAACTGAGTATGTGTAGGTTGACTTTAAGCAAAATCTGTTGAGAAGAAGATTCAGGTGTTTCTCCTCTGCTCCCTTCTTCCCCACTATTACCTTAGGTTTTTTGTACCTCTTAGTGTAATGACATTTACCCCATTCAATCCCCTCCCTCCTCCCGTCTCTTTCCTGTCCCCCTTTTTAGGGCAGTAGTGTTTTTTGTTTTTTTAGTCCCTTCTGTCTAGGACATAGAAAATTCTGAGTGTCTGTCCCTTCTAGTTCTGTACATTCTGTCAAGTAGAGTCAAAATTCCTGAGAGCTATTAGAGTATTTCTCCCCAGCGGGGTTAAAGCCAGTTACATCCCATTGGATAGTAGTCTCATGGATAGGTCATGAATGTCTATAATTTCTGGCTAGGTGTATTCTCTCTGTTAGAGTTACATTTCTCAAGGTTTATGAGAATCTTTTTTTTTTTTTACCCCCATGCTGGGGTTTAGCCAATTTCAAGTTACTGGATTGCATTTTTTTCTTTTACCGCCACCCCCCCTTTTTTTTTTTACCTTTTCATGTGCCTCTTGAACCTCCTATTTGATGTCCAAATTTTCTGTTTAGCTCTGGTCTTTTCATCAGAAATTTTTGGAATTCTTCCATTTCGTTAAATGTCCATCTTTTTTCCCTGGAAGAGAAGGCTCAGCTTTGCAGGAAAGTAGATTCTTGGCTGCATTCCAAGCTCCCGTGCTCTTCGAAATATCTCATTCCAGGCCCTTCAATCCCTTAAAGTTGATGCAAGCAGGTCCTGCGTGATCCTTACTGTGGCTCCTTGATATTTAAATTGTTACTTTCTGGCTGCTTGCAGGATTTTCTCTTTTATCTGATAGTTCTGGAGTTTGGCCACAACATTCCTTGGTGTTTTCATTTTAGGATCTTTTTCTGGTGGAGATCGATGTACTCTTTCAATAGCTACTTTGCCCTCCAATTCCATGATATCAGGGCATTTTTCCATCACTAGATCCTGTAATATTAAGTACAGGCTTTTTTCCTCTTCAATGTTTTCAGGAAGTCCTATAATTTTCAGGTTGCCCCTCCTCGATCTATTCTCGAGGTCAGTGGTTTTGTTGATGAGGTATTTTTACATTTGCTTCTATTTGTTCTATTTTTTGATTTTGTTTAACTGACTCTTGCTGTCTCATGGAGTCATTAGTTTCTGTAGACTCCATTCTTTTTTTCGGGGAGGAGTTTTCTTCATTAACCTTTTGCAACTGCTTTTACAATTGGTCAATTCTACTTTTGAAAGAGCTTTCCATTTGACCAATTGATGCTTTGAGGGAATTAATTTCTTTTTTGCATTTGCTCGTTTGAGGATCTGAGAGAATTATTTTCATTTTGTAATTGCCCTATTGATGATCTGAGAGATTTATTCTCCTTTTGTCTTTGTCCAGTTGTACTTTCCAAGGTATTAATTGTCTCTCCCAAATTTTTAAGCTCCTTCCTTATTTCTTCAAGGAAGTCTTTCTGTGCTGGAGACCAGATTGTATTGTCCTCAGAGGTTCCAGGTCTCTCTGAGTTGGGGTCTTTCCCTTCCAGGAATTTTTCTATGGATCCACCTTTCCGCTGGCCTTCTTCATTATGCTAAGACCTTGAGTGGGGGGGGGCTGGTTCACCTGGGCTTGAGATTGCTGAAGGCTTTACTGAGTGCAGTTTCTCTGGCTGGCCAGTAGGAGGTGCTGGTTGCTCTCTCTGGAATTTCTGTGACCTTGGTTGGGAGGCCTTCTCCCTTTGCCCAAAGGCAGGAGTTGGAACTACTGAATTCTTTTGCCTTCAATCAATGGTGGGCTTTACCCTGGCCTGAAGTCATTCTTCAGCTGGGCTGGTTGTTTTGCTCACACACCTGGGCCTGAGGCAGAAGTAATTTGCCTTTGTTTGAGGAGAAGCCTCTGTGCAATGGAGATGTGCCCTCAGAGTTTCTCAGACCAGAGAAGCCTAGGGATGGTGTCTGCCGTTCTCCTGCACCAGAATACTTCACGCAGCCTGGTCCCGGAGCTCCAGGGGGACAGCACCAGCAGCAGCGCCTCTGCTCCCCCGTGGACCCAAGCCCCTTTCATCCAGCCCCACTGCTGATCCAGCAGGTCCGCTCTCGGGCCCTCAGACTCCCGATTCCAATTCAGCTGTTAATCTGGCTTATCCAGGTCAGATCCTCCCTTGGAGCCTAGACTCACCTTTCCAGATTTGTCCAAGGCTGCTGTGGGAGACAAATCCTGAGGTAGCTGTTCTTCTGGCTTTTCTTTCTGGGTTTTCTCTATCAGACTTCCTCTAAGAGGTTTGTTTCATGTGATAGATGGGGAAGAGATCAGGATACTTTAGAACTGTGTCTGTCTTCTCTCTGCCATGTTGGCCTGAAGTCCCTTGTTGAATTTCTTTTTCTGAGATAGGGTTATTTAGGTATTTCATCTCTTCTTCATTTAACCTGGGCAACTTATATTTTTGTTAATATTCATCCATTTCACTTAGATTATCAAATTTATTGGCATAGAGTTGGGCAAAATAATTTCAAATTATTACTTTAATTTCCTTCTCATTGGGGGTGACTTCACCTTTTTCATTTATGATACTAGCAATTTGGTTTTCTTCTTTCATTTTTTTAATCCAATTGACCAGGGGTTTATCAATTTTATTGGTTTTTTCATAATACCAACTTTTGGTTTTATTTATTAATTTAATAGTGTTTTTGCTTTTGATTTTATTCATTTCTCCTTTAATTTTTAGAATTTCTAATTTAGTACTTAATTGGGAATTTTTGATTTGTTCTTATTCTAATATTTTTAGTTGCATGTTTAGTTCATTGATTTCCTCTTTCTCCAATTTATTCATGTAAGCATTTAGAGCTGTAATATATCCCCTGAGAGTTGCTTTGAATGAATCCCATAGGTTTTGGTATGTTGTTTCATTATTATTATTATCTAGGATAAAATGGTTAATACTTTCTATAATTTGTTTTTTGGTCCACTCATTTTTTAAAATGAGGTTATTCAGTTTCCAATTTGTTCTGGGTCTATATCTCCTTGGCCCAGTATTGCATATGACTTTTATTGCATTGTGATCTGAGAAAGATGTATTCACTATTTCTGCCCTTTCTGCAGTTGATCATTAGGTTTTTATGTCCTAGTACATGGTCAATTTTTGTATAAGTTTCATGTACTGCAGAGAAAAAGGTATATTTCTCCTATCCCCATTCAGTTTCCTCCATAAGTCTACCATATCTAATTTTTCTAACAAATCTATTTACCTCCTTAACTTCTTTCTTGTTTATTTTATGATCCAATTTATCTAGATCTGATAGCAGGAGGTTGAGGTCTCCCACTTGTAGAGTTTTGCTGTCTATGTCTTCCTGTAGTTCTTTCAGCTTCTCCTCTAAGAATTTGGGTGCTGTCCCACTGGATGCATATATATTCAATATTGAAATGACTTTATTGTCTATGGTACCTTTTAGGAGGATAAAGTTTCCTTCCTTATCTCTTTTACTGCTATCTATTTTTGCTGCTGCTTTGTCTGAGATAAGGATTGCTACCTCTGCTTTTTTTAACTTCAGCTGAAGCAAAATATATTTTGCTCCAACCTTTTACCTTTACTCTATATGTATCTCTTTGCTTCAAATGAGTTTCTTGTAAGCAGCATATTGTAGGATTCTGGTTTTTAATCCACTTTGCTATTTGCTTACGTTTTAAGGGAGAGTTCATCCCATTCACATTCAAGGTTATAATTACTAATTCTTTATTGCCCTCCATGCTATCTTCCCTCCGTTTGTGTTTTCCCCCTTTCTCCCTCCCCAGTATTTTGTTTCTGAATACCACCCCCTTCAGTGTGTTTTCCCTCCTATATCACACCCTCCCTTTCTTTTCCCTTTCCTTTTTTCCCTTTTCCCTTCCCTTCATTTTGTATTTCCCCCTTTCCCCCCCACTCTCCTTCCCTTTCTCCATTCCCCCCCCCCCCTTTCCCCTTTTAATACTTGAAAGGCTAGATGTTTTATAAGTTAACTGAGTATGTTTAGGTTGACTTTAAGCCAAGTCTGATGAGAAAAAGATTCAGGTGTTTCTCATCTGCTCCCTTCTTCCCCATGATTACCGTAGGTTTTTTGGTACCTCTTAGTGGAATGAGATTTACCCCATTCACTCCCCTCCCTCATCTAGTCTCTTTCCTGTCCCCCCTCTTTAAGTAAGTAGTATTTTTTTAAGATCATTCTAAGTCATAGAAAATTCTGAGTGTCTGTCCCTTCTAATTCAGTATATTCTATGGAATAGAGTCAAAATTCCTGGGAGTTATTAGGGTCTTTCTCCCAAGTGGGGTTAAAACCAGTTACATCTCTCTTTAGATAGCAGTCTCATGGATAGGTCATGAATATCCATCATTTCTGGCTAGGTATATTCTCTCTGTTAGAGTTACAATTCCCAAGATTAATGAGAATTTTTCCCCCCATGCTGGGATATAGCCAGTTTCAACTTACTGTATTGCATTTTTTTTCCTTTTACCGCCACCATTTTTTTTTTTTTGCCTTTTCATGTGTCTCTTGAATCTCCTGTTTGATGTCCAAATCATCTGTTTAGCTCTGGTCTTTTCATCAGAAATTTTTGGAATTCTTCCATTTGGTTAAATGTCCATCTTTTTCCCTGGAAGAGAAGGCTCAGCTTTGCAGGAAAGTAGATTCTTGGCTCCATTCCAAGCTCCTTTGCTCTTCGAAATATCTCATTCCAGGCCCTTTGATCACTTAATGTTGATGCAGCCAGGTCCTGCGTGATCCTTACTGTGGCTCCTTGATATTTAAATTATTTCTTTCTGGCTGCTTGCAGGATTTTCTCTTTTATCTGATAGTTCTGCAGTTTGGCCACAACATTCCTTGGTGTTTTCATTTTAGGATCTTTTTCTGGTGGGGATCAATGTACTCTTTCAATAGCTACTTTGCCCTCCAATTCCATGATATCAGGGCATTTTTCCATCACTAGATCCTGTAATATTAAGTACAGACTTTTTTCCTCTTCTATGTTTTCAGGAAGTCCTATAATTTTCAGGTTGCCCCTCCTCGATCTATTCTCGAGGTCAGTGGTTTTGTTGATGAGGTATTTTTACATTTGCTTCTATTTGTTCTATTTTTTGATTTTGTTTAACTGACTCTTGCTGTCTCATGGAGTCATTAGTTTCTGTAGACTCCATTCTTTTTTTCGGGGAGGAGTTTTCTTCATTAACCTTTTGCAACTCCTTTTATAATTGGTCAATTCTACTTTTGAAAGAGCTTTCCATTTGACCAATTGATGTTTTGAGAGAATTAATTTCTTTTTGCATTTGCCCATTTGAATATCTGAGAGATTTAGTCTCATTTTGTATTTGTCCAGTTGTACTTTCTAATGTTTTTGTTTTCTTGTTGCAAGGTATTTTCTCTCCCAAATTTTTAAGCTCCTTCCTTATTTCTTCAAGGAAGTCTTTCTGTGCTGAAGACCAGATTGTATTCTCCTCAGAGGTTCCAGGTTTCTCTGATTTAGGGTCTTTCCCTTCCAAGAATTTTTCTATGGATCCACCTTTCTGCTGGCCCTTCTTCATTTTGCTAAGACCTGAGTTGGGGAGGGGCTGGTTCACAGGGGCCTGGGATCGCTAAAGGCTTTTCTCACTGAGTGCAGTTTCTCTGGCTGGCCAGTAGGAGGTGCTGGTTGCTTTCTCTGGAGTGTCTGTGACCTTGGTTGAGGCCTTCTCCCTTTCCTTGAAGGGAAGAGTTGGAGGTATTGAATTATTTTGCCTTCAATCAATGGTGGGCTTTACCCTGGCCTCAGGTCATTCCTCAGCTGGGCTGGTTCTTCTGTTCACACACCTGAGCCTGAGGCAGAAGTATTTTGCATTTGTTTGTTAGGGAAGAAGTCTGAGTTGTAATGCGACTCAGACTAGAGGAGCCCAGGGATGGTGTCCCCAGCTCTCCTGCTCCAGAACTCCCCCCCAAGCCCTGTCCGGGATCTCCCGGGGGACAGCTCCAACACCAGTGCCTCCGCTCCCCCACCAACTCACACTCCCGCGGTCCAGCCCCACCGCAGATCCAGCAGGTCTGGCTCTCTGGCCCTCAGACTCCTGGTTCCAATTCCGCTGTTGATCTGGCTGATCCGGGGCTGATCCTCCCTCCGATCCCAGACTCACCTGCCCAAATTCGGCCAAAGCTGCTGCCGGAGACAAATTCTGAGGTAGACGTTCTTTCTCTTGGCTTTTTCTTTCTGGGTTTTCTGGGTCAGATTTCTTTTAAGAGGTTTGTTTCATGTGATAGATGGGGAAGAAATCAGGAGACTTTAGAACTGTGCCTGTCTTCTCTCTGCCATCTTGGCCAGAAGTCCCACTGTACTTTCTTCATTGGATCCATTGGTTATTTTTCAGTTTGATGCAAAAGTGAGATTTTTCTTAAAGTACTATACAGAAGTTGGCTGATTTGCCTCAATTTAGACTGCTTAGATTCTGCAAAATACAACATTCTGTACAACATTGTCTGAAAATATGTCTAGGGTTTCTGGTCTATAGCATAATATGTAGAATTGGTTTATACTTAGCAAAGACTAGTAAATGTATTTACTGTCTATTTTTTCAAATTTAATCAAAAAGCTTTTAAACTATGGGGTGGCTAGGTGGTGCAGTGGATAGAGCACCAGCCCTAGAGTCAGGACTACCTGAGTTCAAATCTGGCCTCAGACACTTAATAATTACCTAGCTGTGTGACCTTGGGCAAGCTACTTAACCCCATTTGCCTTGCAAAAAACCTAAAAAAAAGCTTTTAAGCTAAACAAAAGAGATCATGAAAGGGAAAATTTTAATCTGTATTCCCCAAATTGGGAACCAATAAATAGCAGGTACAAGGAAATCTGTAGGCTGACTACCAAGAGTTCACATTCTCTAGAAATGGCAGTAACGACTGACATTGGATTTTATAACCAAGGAGGAAGGAGGAACTAGGGGGTTCTAATGAAAAAAAAAACCTCAGTAAATTTGACCAGTCACAGTTCTGGGTGGGCATACCTTATTCACAAGGAACAGGATAAAAATTTTTTATTTATTTAAAATAAAGGGAGGGGGCAGTGTAGATAGCATCGTAATTTAAGAAATCATACTCATGAGGAAATTTAATGGGAAGTAGAGTGCAACATATTTAGTTTAAAGGATGATTTTTGTTATTCAAATATGCAAATAATTAGGATATAAAGGGGAAATACATGAGGAGTTTTAGGAACATTACAGAGCAGGCGCAGACATGTAATGGGAGATTTCAATTATCCAGAAGACTCTCATCAAAAGCAAAGCAACTAATCAATACTTTATTGACTAGCCTTTATAATAATTTCTTTTTTCAAAGTATGAAAACACCATCCAGAAGAAAAAAAAATATTCTCTATCCAATTCTCAATAATAGGAAGAAATAGCTACTGTGCTATAAGTGATAGAAGTATTGGGGTAAAGCAAATATTAAATCATAGAATTTATGATAGAGGAGAGAAAATCTAACCATACATGCTAGATTTTGAAAAAGCAGGTTTCTTTTTAAAATGTATTTCTCCAATTATATATTAAAACAATTTTGAACATTCATTTTTAAAAATTTTGAATTCCAATTCTCTCTCTTCTTTCCCTCTCACCTCCATGAGACAGTAGCAAATTGATATATGTTATACATGTGCCATCATGCACAACATATTTCCATATTAGCCATCTTGTGAAAGAAGACAGAGACCTAAAAAACTTCTAACCGCCCAAAAAGAAACTCAAAATGGTAAAGACAGTGAAAGGTTGATCTGCAGTTATACTCCATCAGTTTCTCCTCTCAAATTTGATAAGAATTTTCATAAATTCTTTGGAATTTTCTTAGATATTTTGATGAGATTAGCTAATTTGTTCATCTTAGAATATTGCTATTACTGTGTGCAATATTCTCCTGATTCTTTACTTTGCATCAATTTATGTAAGTCTGGTTTTGTCTGAGAGCATCCTGCTCATCATTATTTTTGCACAAAAGTATTCCATTATAATAATATACCAAAACTTGTTCAGCTATTCATTGGTTGATGAGCATCCCCTCAATATCTAATTCTTTACCACTATAAAAATGCCTGTTATAAAAATTTTTGTTCAAATATTTTTTTAATTTCTTAATTAAAATAAAATTTAAAAATAGTCTTGACTGGTGAATAACAGTTGCCTTCTATCAAGGAAAAAACTTTCTCTCTAAGATTTCCATCCACCAATATTACTTATGGTCTTTGCAGGGCAAACAAAACTAGTTTAAATATCTCTTCTTCATGAGAGCCTTTCAAATACTTATACATAGATATCATTTTTTAATTTCTTTGGAATACAGATATAATAGTGATATTGCTGGATCAAAGTGTATACACAGTTTTATAACCTTTTGGGCATAATTCCAAATTGCATTCTAGAACCATTGAATGAGTTCCAAACTCCACCAATAATGCTTTACTGTCTAAATATACACACATTCCCTCCAGCATTTGTCATTTTCCTTTTCTGCAATATTAACGAATATGATAGGTATGGGGTGGTACCTCAGAGTTTTTAATATGTATTTCTCTAGTCAATAATGTTTTAGAGCATTTTTTTCATGTGACTATAGATAGCTCTGGTTGAAAATTGCCTTTTTTATTCTTTGATCATTTATCAATTGAAGAATGACGTAAGAAAGAACTTGACATAGTTCTTACATAATTGAGAAATGGTCTTTATAAGATATACTTGCTATAAAATATTTTCACCACTTATCTGGAGAAAACAGGTTTCAAGTGTTTTGTAGAAAAGCAGATTGGATCCCATGGAGAAAGATACTATAGGGAAAGTCAACCTAGGAATGTTGGGAGATGTTCAAGAATGAAATTTTGAAGATTCAAGAGGAAAAATTTCTGATAAGGAAGAAAAGAATGGGATTTGTTTTGCAACATATGTAAAACATGTAGGGAAGGTCTCTAACAACTCAGATTAAAAAAAGAAATATTCAGGAGATAGAAACAAGATAAGGTAATGGAAAATGAATAAAAGGGCATTTAACACACATGCCATAAATTAGTGTGGGGAATGAAAAAAAATTGAGTTTAGGCTAGTGAGAAAAACTAAGGTCTACAAAAATGATTAATAACAGGATTGATACCCAAGATAGAAAGTAATTATGATTTAAGTGTGCTGTTTTTTTTTCCTATTTTGGCTAGAGTTAAGACAGGTAGAAAGAAAAAGCATATATTTTCTTTCTTTATAAAACTATTAAGAATAACTTTAGGAACAAATGAAAAAGAAGGCTCAGGTAACAGTCAAGGGAGGTTGGTTGTACTTCTTAATCCCAACCACTGTACCTCTATCTATTATGTGTAAAATGGGACACAGAAATTAATGACAGACTATAATCAAAGGATAAGACAAGGGAAGAAAAAGAAGGAAGTCAATAAACTCTCAAGAAAAGAAAGAAAACCTGTATTTGAGACTTTGGAAATTGATAATTTTAAATGTCATGTGGTAAATTTGTGAGGAATTGATAATACTTTGAATGATAGAATAAGAATAAAAAGATAATAGTCTTGCTTGGTGAATGACAGTTGCCTTCTATCAAGGAAAAACTTTCTCTCTAAGATTTCCATCCACCAATACCACTTCTGGTCTTGCAGGGCAAGCAAAACTAGTTTAAATATCTTTTCTTCATGGGAGTCTTTCAAATACTTATACACAGATATCATGTCCTCTCTTCTCTAGGATAATCATAGAGCTCATGTAAATACTTCCTAGAAAGTGACCCACATTTACAATTGAAAGCAAAAAGTACAGAGGGGGTATCACAGAATCTCAGAGTTGACAAGGACTCCGAGAGAATATCCAGTATAAATTTCTAGAACAACATTCAAAACAATTCAAAACAAGACCTGATATCTTGGTCCAGATTGTGAAATGTGTAAAGTCATTTAAAATTGGGAAAAAATAACCTTCTATTTAGGGTGTGGGGGTGAGAGACATTATAGTGTAGAGGGGAAACACGCTGGACATCGAGATATAAAATGAGTCTTTGTTTTTTATACTCATAATAATTACCAGTTTGGTGACCATCTTTTAAGTCAAAAACTTGGATTTCATATTACTGAACTAAAAAGTCTTCACATAGATGGTGACAAAAAGGGATCCGGTCTTAGGAACTCCCTGATAAAACTCATAAGCTAAGGATTCTAACTAAACTTTCGAGAAACAGAACCCACAAAGGGACCCAGTGAGGCAGTTCTCCTACTCAAGGTAACCTGGAAAAGAGCAGAAAGGCTCTGCTCCCCAGGGTCGGAGGGGTGGCCCGCCAGAGCAAAAGAACTGCAGCCTCCTGGAGGCAGCCCCAGGGCACTGGGAGCTGTGGCTCACAGCATCAGGGGAGTCTCCTGAGCTGCACCCTGGGGAACACCCGGCACAAAGTGGGGGAACAGTGGGAGACCTCTGCCAGAGTGAGTACATGGAGCTCAGCCCTCAGGGCATACAGCCAGCAGCTTGGTCTTTCAGCAACCCAGAACCCGGAAACAGAAGCAGGCAGAGCCGGTAAGCAGGAGCATCCAGGGAATGAGCCCATTGAGCTGAGGGAGGGGAGTGAAGAGAGACTGCTGAGCTCTGTCCTCTGCCTCTGGAACAGGACTCTGGGGTTCTGACTACATTCAGATCCTGATCACAGTCTAGGCCCCCCCATAGAACAACAGGGCCCCCCCACCTCGGCCCATGGCAGAGTGGGGCACTTATGGTCATTCACAGTCCAGGAAGGAGGACAGAGCCTCACACACTGAGACCCTTGTGGGAGTGTCCCAAAAGCTCAGGAAGCACCCCAAAACCAGGACCAGGCTGGGAAAATGAGCAAGCAGAGAAATAAGAGGAAGACTATTGAGAAATATTTTGCAAATGGGCCCAAGAAGGATCAAAATACTCAGTCTGAAGATGAGGAAGCACAAGCTCCTGCATCTAAAGACTCCAAGAAAAACAGAGATTGGGCTCAGGCTATGACAGAGCTCAAAAAAGACTTTGAAAATCAAATGAGGGAGTTGGAAGAAAAACTGGGAAAAGAAAGGAGAAAGATGCAGGAAAAACATGAAAATGAAGTCAGCAGCTTAGTCAAGGAAATCTAAAAAAATGCCGAAGAAAATAGCATGCTAAAAACCAGCTTAGGTCAAACTGATAAAACAGTTCAAAAAGTTATTGAGGAGAAGAATGCTTTAAAAAGCAAAATTGGCTAGATGGAAAAAGAGATAAGAAAACTCTTGGAGGAGAACAAATCCTTCAGACAAAGAATAGAATTCAGGGAGATTGATGAATTTACCAGAAGTCAGGAATCAATACTTCAAAACCAAAAAAATGAAAAATTAGAAGAAAATGTGAAATATCTCATTGAAAAAACAACTGATATGGAAAACAGATTTAGGAAAGATAATTTAAAAATTATTGGAATACCTGAAAGTCATGATCAGGAAAAGAGCCTTGACATCATTTTCAAAGAATTACTACAGGAAAATTGCCCTGATATTCTAGAAGCAGAGGTCAAAATAGAAATGGAGAGAATCCACCGATCCCCCCGAGAAAGAGATCCCAAAAAACCAACCCCTAGGAATATTATAGCCAAATTCCAGAACTCCCAAGTCAAAGAGAAAATATTACAAGCAGCCAGAAGGATACAGTTCAAATATCATGGAGCTGCAGTCAGGATCACACAGGACTTAGCAGCAACTACATTGGAAGCTCATAGGGCTTGGAATACAATATACCAGAAGGCAAAAGAGCTCAGAATGCAGCCAAGAATGAACTACCCAGCAAGGCTGAATGTCCTCTTCCAGGGAAAAAGATGGACTTTCAATGAACCAGGGGAATTTCAAATGTTCCTTTTGGAATGGCCAGAGCTGAACAGAAGGTTTGATCTTCAGATACAGGACTCAGGTGAAGCATGGAGATTGGAGGAGGGGGGAAATATGAGGGACTTAATGAGGATGAACTACATGTATAGAAAAATGATACTGATAATATTCATATGAACCTTCTTAGTTAATAGAGCAGGTAGAGGGAGCTTTTATAGTTGAAGCACAGGAGAAAGCTGAATTTGAAGACAAAATATGGTGTAAAAATGGAGTCAATAGAAAAAAAGGGAAATGGAATGGGAGAAAGAAAAAGGAGAGGGGGAATAGTCCAAGCTATTTCACATAATAAGATTTTTTTTATTACAATGAGCTATTGCAATGATATGGAAGGGGGGAGGCAAGGGAGAATGAGGGAACCTTTGCTCTCATCAGAGATGGCTAGGAGAGGAAAACAGCAAATATACTCAATGGGGTATAGACATCTGGAGTAAGAAGGAGGGGGGAGCAGGGGGAAGGGGTGGGGATGTGAATAAAGGAGGAGAGGATGGACCATGGTGGGAGAGTGGTCAGATATAACACATTTTCTTTTTTACTTCTTGCAAGGGGCTGGGATTGGAAGGCCTGCCCAGGACCATAGGGCCAGTTGGATTTTGGGCCTAAGGGGTGGTATGGGGGCTCAGGGCTTCTTGGCCCCAGGACCAGGGATCTGTCTGCTGCGCCACTCAGCGACCCTACAGCAGAGTCAGAGTGAAAGGAGAGAGAAAATATAGTACATGGTAGTGGAGAAATAAGAAAGGAGGGAGTTGCGATCAGCAATGGCAACCGTGGAAAAATATGGAAATAATTTTTGTGATGGACTTACCATAAAGAATGAGATCCACCCATGACAGAGTTGTTGGTATTGGAACAAAGACTGAAGCACATTTTTTGTTATTATTATTTGGGGGAGGGTGCAGGGCAAGTGGGGCTGGGTGGCCTGCCTGGGGCCACATAGCAGGTTGATCTTTGGGTGTCTGGGGACGCATTCGGACCCAGGTGCTCCTGGCTCAAGGGCCAATGCTCTGTCTGCCGCCCAGCCACCCCTACTATTATTACTATTTTATTTTATTTTGGGTCTTTTTCTTTCTTCTTTTTGGTTTTTGTAGGGCAGTGGGGATCGGGTGGCTTGCATGTTACATGGCTGGGTGATTGTTGGGTTTACGAAGCTGGATATGGACTCAGGTGCTCGTGGCTCCAGGGCTGGTGCTTCGTCCATTGCGCCACCTGGCCATACCGACATTATTACTATTATTTTTTTTATTTTAATTTTTTTCCTCTCCCCTTTACTTTTTTCGCCCAAGCAAGTCTATCCATATTCACGGGGGAGGGGCATTTTGTTTACTTGTAAACAAGAATATTTTATTAATGTAAAAAAACATTTGTACAAAATGAGAATAAAAAATAAATTAAAAAAAATAAAAAGTCTTCACATGCTTAGGCAGTCCCTAACTTACTTATGGCTTTAATGTCCATCAAGTTACTTTCAACGTGGTTTAGCCAGTTTGCTGAGATGGTTTATTAGGGTGCATCCACTATTCTTGCTACAACTTCTTAGTGCCACAGGTAAGAGTTGAATGGCAAGGTGGACACAAAAGGTAGGTTAGCAGCCCTGGAAAAGGCTTAGCAAGTCCTCACACCAGAGAGTCTAGTCCTCCTTTACATGTCATATACCTCATGAATATCTATAACATAATTTGTAGCATTTCAATGAAATAATGAAAATAGAGCAAAGCCTCCAGCATTTTAAGAAAGGAACAAGACTAGATGATTTGGAGACAAAGATAGAAGATATGTTAATATAGTCTTACAGAGAAAGAAGTGAAATGTGAAGTTAGACAAAACATACATAAGAATGTCCATACTCAACTCCATTGTAACTAACAAGACTATATCCTGGATAACTTTTTATAAGGTGAGAATAAATCTTTGAGTTATAGAATCAAAGAAGTAAAATTGGTGGGAACTCTTCCTTTATTTCACTATTAAGATAGTCTCTTGGGGTGGCTAGGTGATGCAGTGGATAAAGCACTGGACCTGGAGTCAGGAGTACCTGGGTTCAAATCTGGTCTCAGACACTTAATAGTTACCTAGCTGTGTGTGGTCTTGGGAAAGCCACTTAACCCCATTTCTAGCAACAAACAAACAAACAAACAAAAACCTAAATGAAAAAAGAAAAAAAAACCAGTCTCTTAATCAAAAACATAAATTTGGTTATCAAATTGCAAAGGGATATTCACTGTAAACCATTGAATAAAATCAGATGATGAAAAATATTGGAATTGTTGAAAGAATTAGATACAAATATGGGCCTATGTATATCCGAGAAGGAGATTCTACTAAAAGAACTCCAACATTTGAGAGTTAAGGTGTTAGTACATTATGATGATCCAAATCCTTGTGCCTGTAATCAGACAAGGTGGTTAGAGAGGGGCTAATAAGTCCTTCCCTTGCCCTTCACCTAATAAGTCATTGGAAAGAATGGATCTGTAACAAACAATCCAGTTGGAAACTGAGAGAGGACAAATTAGATTTACAAAGGAGAGATAGCATCAGGGAATGGGGTGGACAGAAGTATAGTTTCAGGACTCTACAAATGGCACAACTCTCAGGGCCTAGCAGAAAACTACATACACTTCAAGGGAGAAAAATGACTTCTGTATAAGTGAGAACTGTGAATTATCCCTTTGCAACATGTCCTTTCAGAGTTTGGGTCCACTTTCTCCTAGACTCTTGCTGTACTTGTGGGAGAGAGAGTTTCAGACTTTTGGGAGGAATGCTTTCGTACCAATTATTCTTACTATGCAATATATGTAAATACCCTTTTTTGAAAGTTAACTCTGTTTGGTTAACTGATAAACAATGAGAGTATACCAAAGGAGACACTTGAGTGAAAGTATTCAAAACTACTGAAGTAAAATTTAAGCTACCTTCTGGATTCCCAGCCATCAGAGGAAATGAGAATTGGAAATTATCATCAGTGACAAATGTGGTATTCCAGAAACTTTGCCAAATTTGAATTCCCTCACATATCTATCTTTGAGTATTTGTAGAGATCATCTCATTCTCCCTTTTTTCTTCCTACTATTTCTCACCTTTAGAAATAATATTTTATGATGAAAGTAGTACCAAACAGAAACAGCGTCTTAAGGGAAAGTTACTGTAGTCTAACTTATGAGGCCTGGTGCTATACCCTACCACTTCCTAGGAGATGCTCAGCCGCTCCTAAGGCCAACTTGCATTCCTTGTTTCCATGTTCTTTTTCCCTATCACTTTGGATGTTAGACTCTACAGGAATGGGATGTAGACTTGGGAAGTACATGACTCTCAAGGTCTAGCAGACAGCTACATGCACTCAGAGAAAATGTTCTCATCTCATTACTTAACAGAGACTGCTATTTTTAAATTATCAGTGATTTCTTAATTACCAAATCTGATATCATTTTTTTTGCCCTATCTCAGTCTATCTAGTACATTTGACACTGTCAGTCATTTTAAGCATTTCTTTTGTAAAAAGAAAATAGCTATCATATATTTGATATATCAATATGTTCATTGAATTTGATATATCAATATGTACATTTTTAGAAGAGATTCTATTGATCTCTTTTGAGGAGACTCTAGAAAAGAGTCTAACCTAAACTTTAAGTGATTTTCCTTAAGGCTCTGGAGTGGTGGATGTAAAGAGCTGGAAATAATAATAAAGAACTAGATCTCTCTTCCAGCCAAGATGGCAGAAAGAAGACAGGCACAGTTCTAAAGTCTCCTGATCTTTCCCCATCTATCCTATGAAACAAACCTCTTAACAGAAATCTGACCCACAAAACCCAGAAAGAAAAGCCAGGAGAAAGAACATCTACCTCAGGATTTGTCTTCTGCAGCTTTGGGTGAGTTCAGGGGTGAGTCTGGTGCAAAGGGCAGATCAGCCCCGATCAACCAGATTAGTGGTTGAATTGGAGCCGGGGAGTCTGAGGGCCCAAGAGATGGAACTGTTGGATCAGTGGTGGGGCTTGACCGTGGGGCTTGAGTCAACTAGGGAGCAGAGGCACTGGTGTTGGTGCTGACCCTCTGGAGCTTGTCGACAGGGCTGGGGGGAGAGTTCCGGTGCTGGAGAGCTGCGGGACACCATCCCTGGACTCCTTGGGTGTGAGGAACTCTGAGCCCACACCTCCATTGCAGCTGAGGCCTCTTCCCAGAACAAACACAATCACAGACTACTTCTGCCTCAGGCACAGGTATGTGAGCAGAAGAACCAGCCTAATTGACAATGGGGAGAGGAATGACCTTACCCTAGGGTAAAGCCCACCATTGATTGAAGGCAAAAGGATTCAATAGCTTCAATCCCTCCCTTCAAGCTAAGGGAGAAGGCCTCGATCAAGGTCATAGACACTCCAGAGAAAGCAACCAGTACCTCCTACTGGCCAGCCAGAGAAATTTCACTCAGTGAGTAAAGCCTCTAGTGATCCCAATGCCAAACCCTTGTGAACCAGCACTCAAGGTCTTAGCAAAATGAAGAAAGGTCAGCTGAAAGGTGGATCCATAGAAAAATTCTTGGAAGGAAAAGACCCTAGCTCAGAGAGACCTAGAACCTCTGAGGAAACTATGATCTGGTCTCCAGCACAGAAAGACTCCCTTGAAGAAATAAGGAAGGAGTTTAAAAATCAATTGGAAAATTTGGCAAAAGAAACCCAAGAGAAGATTAATACCACGCAACAAGAAAACAAATTCTTAGAAAATACAATTGGACAAATACAAAATGAGACTAAATCTCTCAGATCCTCAATTGGGCAAATGCAAAAAAGAAAATAATTCCCTCAAAACCTCAATTGGTCAAATGGAAAGCTCTTTCAAAAGTAGAATTGACCAGTTGGAAAAGGAATAGCAAAAGGTTAATGAAGAAAACTCCTCCCTAAAAAAAAAGAATGGAGTCTGCAGAAACTAATGACTTTATGAGACAGCAAGAGCCTGTCAAACAAAATCAAAAAATAGAAAAAAATAGAATAAAATGTAAAATACCTCATCTGCAAAACCACTGACCTCAAGAATAGGTCAAGAAGGGGCAACCTGAAATTTATTGGACTTCCTGAAAACATTGAAGAGGAAAAAAAGCCTGGAACTAATATTACAGGACCTAGTGATGGAAAATTGCCCTGATATCTTGGAACCATAGGGCAAAGTAGTTATTGAAAGAATACATCAATCCCCTCCAGAAAAAAATCCTAAAATGAAAACACCAAGGAATGTTGTGGCCAAATTCCAGAACTATCAGATAAAAGAGAAAATCCTGCAAGCAGCTAGAAAGAAACAATTTAAATATCAAGGAGCCACAGTAAGGATTACACCGACCTGACTGCATCAACATTAAGGGATTGAAAGGCCTGGAATGAGATATTCTGAAGAGCAAGGGAGCTTGGAATGTAGCCAAAAATCCACTATCTTGCAAAGCTGAGCCTTCTCTTCCAGGGAAAAAGATGGACATTTAATGAAATGAAAGAATTCCAAAAATTCCTGATGAAAATACCAGAGCTAAATAGAAAATTTGGACATCAAACAGGAGGTTCAAGAGACACATGAAAAGGTAAAAAAAAAAGGGGGGGAGGGGCAGTAAAAGAAAAAAAAAACTATCCAAGAATTTGAAATTGGCTATATCACAGCATGGGGAAAAAGATTCTCATAAATCTTGAGAATTGTAACTCTAACAGAGAGAATATACCTAGCCAGAAATGATGGACATTCATGACCTATCCATGAGACTGCTATCCAATGGGATGTAACTGGCTTTAACCCCGCTTGGGAGAAAGACTCTAATAACTCTCAAGAATTTTAACTCTATTAGATAGTATGTACTTAGCTAGAAGTGACGGATACTCAAAATTTTCTATGACTCAGATAGAATGATTTTAAAAAACACTACCTCCTTAAAAAGGGGGGACAGGAAGGAGACAGGAGTAGGGAGGGGAATGAATGGGGTAAATCTCATTACATTAAGAGGTACAAAATACCTATGGTAATAGAGGGGAAGAAGGGAGGAGATGAGAAACACCTAAATCTTCTTCTCATTAGACTTGGCTTAAAGTCAACTTACACATACGTAGTTAACTTAAAAAAAAATCTAACCTTTCAAGTATTAAAAGGGGAAAAGGGGAGGGGGGATGGAGAAAGGGAGAGGGGGAGGGGGGAAGGGAACTACCAAAAGGAAGGGAAGGGAAAAGGGGAAAAGGGAAAGGGGAAAGAAAGGGGAGGGAATGATATAGGAGGGCAAACACACTGAAGGGGGTGATATTCAGAAACAAAATACTGGGGAATACGGATTGGGGGAAGAGGGAAAAATACAAACAGAGGGAAGATAGCATGGAGGGCAATAAAGTATTAGTAATCATAATTTTGAACATGAATGGGATGAACTCTCCCTTAAAACGTAAGCAAACAGCAGAGTGGATTAAAAACCAGAACCCTATAATATGATTTCTCTCTCATCACACTCAATTTGTATGAATGTACAAAATGGAAACAAAATAAAGACTGACAGATTGCTTTCTGTGGGGGGGGGGGAGGTAGGTAAGATTGTGAGAAAAAATATAAAACTCAAATAAAATCTTTAAAAAAAAGAACTAGATCTCTCCTTTCATCATGCTGCTCTGGGATAAAATCCTATCCTTGTGAGTATGAAACTTGGAATATAAGCCTGTAATAGCTAAGGTTTATATGGTTCTTTGCAAATATCTCTTTTTATCTTTATAACACTGGAAGATACTATTATTACAGATTTTACAGATGAAGAAACAGAAGCAGAGAGAAGGGAAACAATATCTCTAGAGCAACATAGTAAATATCTGGACCTGGGTCTTTCTAATTCTAGATCCAGGGCTCATTTGCTGGCAGTTAATCAATAATCATTTATTAATCTCTTACTTTATGACAAGTGCTTGGAAATGTAGGAACAAGCAAAAAGAAAGATAGTCCCTGTCTTCAAGGAACTTATATTCCAATGGAGGGAAGATAATACATAGAGAGGAGATGAAATAGGCCAGCATAGGGAGATAGAGGAAAGTACCTGGTTCAGGTACTTTGACAGAAATTTCTTTGGAGATGAGTCAGCAGTATATCCTTAAACTGGAGGATTTTGGGGGAACCAGTGAATCTGAAAGAAAATTTTCATTGTCAGAATAGTCCAAGGTGGAATGAGCTTCCACGGTGAAAAGAGGACACGGTAGACTAAGTTTTGTAGCAATGTCAGTAGTATAGTCTAAAGAGAGAGATGAAGATTACATTGTCTAATTGCCTGTAGTATACATGTATATTGTTTCCTCTTTGCACTGAGTTGACAATCTAGTTAGAGATAAAAGTGATATATTCACGTATAAAAGATACTCACAAAAACAGAAATCACACTTAAAATGTGAAATTGTAAGTCACACATAGAGAGTTGAAGGGACCCTTCTTCCCTCCTCCCACTTTGAAAGCCTCCTATTGATTCTGGGGGAAATTGTAGCTGGCTAAAGGTTTAGGCAGAACATGAAAGAATTTGTGTAAAAGACTGACTCTGACCCAGAAGAAATTTTAAGGAATAAAAAAGGTTTATTTAAGTGTTTCAGTGCTTAGCAGAAGTTAAGGGGGAAAAAATTAAAGGCAGATAGAAACCCCAGATCCAAGAGGGATTAGCAGCAGCAGCAGCAGCAGTAGCTGCATCAGTGACTTAAGTGGCCATGAAAGGATGAGCAATAATGATCATACTCCCCAAGAGCAGGTTAGTTTCACCGAAACACAAGCATTAGGACATAGTAGTAAAGAGGAGTGAGGTGCATGAGAGGTTATTTTGGGGAATCATACTCTCCCAGAGTGGGCTGGCCTCCCCAAAGGAGGACAGACAGCTCAACTAAGGAGTAAAGGAACTTCTAAAAGGGCAGGAAGATGAGGTAATTTAGGTATATGTTGAGGGGGGTAGTAACTCAGAGAGTAAAGATGAGATAATTAGGCATATGCAGATGAGGGGTATTGGGTCAAACACTCAATCTTTGTAGACTAAGGCAAGGATTCATTGTTATGTTCATAGGGGCTTGTCTTGTACTAGGAGGGGGCTAGGCATTTATCAGAAATCCTTGCCAAGAAACTTCTCCATAGCTTTGACAATGGGATGAGGTGTGTATGTGAAGGGGATGAGTATTAATGTAAGGTACATGTTTAGTTCAGAGGGAACAGATTAATTATAGAAATATTTAACATTTCTTCTACTTTACTAGCACCATTATGACATTTTATTGGCCATTAAACCAGAACATGGATATATTAAAGAGGCAACCTTTACCCTTCAAGTCTCTTCTACTTGCTGGCCATGATACATAAAGATGATTCTCTAAGTTTTAAAGATTTGGTGGGAGAATATCCTCTTCCCAACTGGGCCACCAGCCCATGCCTAGAGAAGCTTATAGTTGGTTGCTTCTTTGTTCTGTTTTCTTTCCTTTGGTACAAGCCTTTGGAAGATCTCAAAAGGAAGCTGATGTCTTGGCACCCTGAGCAGCAAGATTTTGGCTACTGGATCAGCTTGCATTTATGTGGAGTAGGCTGTACTCAATAGGGGGAAAATGTTAATTAACTAATAAACTCACCTAGCAAAGAAGTTGTTTGCAAAAGACCCAAGCAACAAGCATTGACCAAAATTAGCCTCTGAACTGATCATAATCATTAGATCATTATTCTTTAGGATGACTTTTTTTTGTGTGTGGGAATAAGACTTTGTTTCATAATCAGATTCATATTTGTGCTCTGGGTATCTTTATGCTGCATCCTTGCAATCTGATCTTCCCATCCTCAGGTAGAATTGTTCTTCAGGAATTTGAGGTAAAAATAAAATTAGAGTTCTGGGAAACCAGTACTTTATTTTTCTATTGCAGAAACAGGCAACTAAAGAGCAATAAATGAACCCAGGGCAAACCTTGAGGATAAGTAAAGTAAATAAATTTGCTAACATTTATATAGCACCTACTTATGTGGTATGCACTTTGCAATTAGCATCTCTTTAGGTCCTCACAAACAACCCTGGGAGGCAACTGCTATTATTTTCCTCATTTTATAGAGGAGGGAACTCAGGCAAACAGAAGTTAAATGACTTGTCTAGGGTCACTAAGCTAATAAGCATTTAAGGTCAGATCTGAACTGAGGTCTTCCTGACCCCAGGTCCTATACTTTATCTACTGCAGCCATGTTTCCTACTCTCCCACTCCCAAATGCTCCTATCTGCTTAAGTTTCTAGCCTTTTTGGCCTTAACCTAGTAGTTCTTGTCTGGCTTAGCAACTGGGATAGACTGACATTATAGGATCATAGCCCTAGAATGAGAAGACCCCCCTCATATTTTATCTAATTCGACATGTTCTTTTGATAAATGAGAAAACTGAGACCTAGGGAAGTTATTCGATTTGTCTGCTATCAGTTAGATAGTAAACATCAGAGCTAGGTCCTCTGACTCCACTTTCCCATAGTGGTTCCTTAAACAGTCAAATTAATTGCACAGATATAAGTACAGGGATGCAGAAGTAGGAGGTATGAAAATACCTTACAGAACTGTGTATTTGTCATTCTACAGCATATGTTCAGAAAGTAATATTTTAACATACTTGCAATATCACTGAGAAATTCTTAACCTAGCATACATCACCAGAAGTCTAAAATAACAAATAAAAACATGATAATAATAATTACAAGAAAAATAATAATACTATCCCCTACTTACCTCAGAAATATTAAGACTTTTTGATCTATTTTTAGAATGGTGTTTCATTCAATTCAACAAATATTTACCAATGTCAGCTATGATAACTGAGTATACAAAGGTAAATGTGAAATAGTTTTTACCCTCAAGAAGCTTGCATTCTAATGGGTTTTTTTGGAAAGTAAAGTATTTGAAGTGATCATTTTCTTAAATATGTAACTATACAAGTTTATTAAGAAGATGCAATTTTAGCTTAAATGGCGGGGTATACATCCTTCTATCTGTATTTCAGCTGACCAATCTGAGTATCCATTTTTGATGTCATCAAAATGGTTGATCTGTTTAAAGAGAAAATGTACACTTTAATTTATTTATTCCAAACAGCAGAATGATGTACACATAACAACAACAACATTGTGATATTATCAACTCTGATGGATGCAGCTGCTCTCAGCAGTTCAGAGAACTAGGACAACCCTATTAGACTGGCTATAGAGAATGCTATCCCCATCCAGAGAATGAAAAAACAAACAAAACAAAACAAAAATCCTTCAAAATTTGAGGAATCTACATTCACCTTTTTTTTTTTAAATCTCTTTCTCTTTTTTTAAAGGTTTTTTTGCAAGGCAAATGGGGTTAAGTGGCTTGCCCAAGGCCACACAGCTAGGTAATTAGCAAGTGTCTGAGACCAGATTTGAACCCAGGTACTCCTGACTCTAGGGCCAGTGCTTTATCCACCACGCCACCTAGCCGCCCCTAAAAAAAAAAGAAGTCTCTTAAATATTTCTTTTGCTTAATCTTAATCCTTTATATAAAAATGGCTAACCTGTAAATATGCTTAACACAAATGTGTAAGTAAAACATTAACCTGACTGTTCACTGCTGAGGGGGTGGGGTGGGAATGGAAGGTGGAAGGAAATTTTATAACTTAGAAATATGCATAGGCATTTGGATGAATGTTAAAAAAAAACCTTTCATAACGTATTTGGAAAAGTAAAACATCGATAAAATTTTTATTTATTCCACAAATATTTATTGAGTGCCTTTTCATTGAAGAGCAATATGTATTATTTCTTAGAAGGGGATCTGCTGTGGCCTAAATATTGGCATTATCAATTAATTTATTGCTGGAAATAATCAGGTTATGGATGAATTCAATTAAAGGAACATTTCTTAATTACATATTGTATGTAAGAAGCTGCTCTGCCTGGTGAAGGATACAAAGAATAATACACTAAGTTGGAGAACTAAATTCTAATCTGGCTTCACATTTTTGGCCTTTGGCATCCTCATCCATAAAATAAATAAGTTGCATTAGATGACTTTTTTTTTGGGTTTTTGCAAGGCAAATGGGGTTAAGTGGCTTGCCCAAGGCCACACAGCTAGGTAATTATTAAGTGTCTGAGACAGGATTTGAACCCAGGTACTCCTGACTCCAAGGCTGGTGCTTTATCCACTACACCACCTAGCCGGCCCTATTAGATGACTTTTAATGTCCTTTCTAGACTATAACATTCTATGGTACTACTTTAATGGAACAGGCATAGAGGTATGAAAATCTGTAATGTCAAGAGAGGGCAGGACAAAATTGCAAAGCGTTGAGCATCAAATTTGACTAATGAATGTAGTAACATGAAATAAGGTACATGGGAAACAAGGAATATCAGACTATTTGAAAAATGTGGAATTCCTGTATATCAGAGAAAATTATTTTAGCAACAGTATGAAATATAACTTGAAGTAACAAGACACAGGAGGATCAGTCTGGAGCTTGGGTTAAAACTAATGACTTAACACTAGGAAAAGAAAGGAGGGAAAAGAGATTGAGAGATCTTTTGGAGGTAGAATTAATAAGACCTGGCAACTTAGTGGTTGTGAGAATAGACACAGGAAAGAGAGGGATGAAACAAAGATGACTTTGAAATTATAAGGCTGTTGCAAATGGAAAATTCTCTCTAGTCTATAGATACCTGATTAAGGTTCAAAATTTTTCTTTATAAGTAATCCTTTTTACTTCCCGTAGGGAATCAACTATCTTAGATCTCTTCTTTCTTTGCTCCATGAACTTTTATACATAATAAATACTGACTGAAAGAGGAAAAAAAAAAGAAATTATAAGGCTTGGTAACTGAGAAAATGATAATGTCCTAAATGGAGATATTGAAATTAAGATGAGGAGCAAGTTATGGAGAAGACAAGTTCTTTTATGGACAATGCTAATTCTGAGCTATTGGTGGAATGGTTAAAGGAAAAAATGGCTAGAAGACGTGTTAATCAATTGCCCTATAATTTGATGAGCTTTAAACCCAAGTGAATCAGTGATCACAGGATGACAACCTAGAGGGGGAAGACTCATATTACTTTGTGGGGGATCTTTAACATAAATGAATAGGTACTTCTTTTTAATGGAAAATCTGATACTGGGCTCCTCCTCAGCCCCATCCTAAATTGAGGACTGCTCCCTTGATGGATGTGAGAAATGTAGGGTGTTGATCTTCACAGGATGTGGAGGGAAGCCTTAGGGAATCCATTGCAAAGGGGGAATGGCCCAGCCATTCTCAAGACTGGAAGAGTTTTCCTCTTCCCATTCCAGGGATATCAAACCCCAAAACCATGTTCTCAACTGGTCAAGAGTGACCTAGAGATCTTGACCTAATGCTACTGAGTTTGTGCAATTAGGTAATTGAATATTAACCCCCACACCCCCTGTGATGATTGGGGTTCTTTAGCATATCATACATCATATGATGTGGGGGGGATCAAATTAGGGGCATGCCATGGAATGGGTGGACCTCTTAGATTGTAACTCAAACTCTGAGAGCCCATGAACATCCAAGAGGGAGGGGAAAGAGTTTCTGAAGACCATAAATTACCTGACTTTGAAGACTAATTCGTGCTTCACCCCTAGGCGAAGTACTGTACTTTGTAAGGTGTATCTTGCAAGGTTCATGAATAAAATGTACAATTTTCTCTCACTCTAGCAGGTTTTTTTTTTCATTCATTTATAACAGTGGACAAAGCCAGAAAATAGCTTTGCAGAATCTCTTTCTGGTAGTAGAAGAATATCCCAAGACTCCATTTTGGGGTCCAGTTTTGTAGTTGGGTCCCTACACACTTGTGTAATAAGAGAACTTAGAGAAATATTAGTAAACATGTAAACCTAATTCTGTTTGAGATGTTTGTCCCTTATTAGGACAACTCTGGAGGGTTAACATGTTTAATTTAATTTAATTTACCATAATTATTATTTTTAAGGCCAAATTCACATTTAAGTTCCTTTGCCATGACTTCTTTGAACAAAGGCATCCCTTTTGGCTCTATTAGAACGTATGGTCTTCAAACTCAAGTCCTGGCTTGCTTTTCATCCCCAATGCTTAGTACAATAAATTCTTTTTCATTTATTCTTTAGAGGTGAGTAGAAGAGCCCAGAACAGAACCTTTGGTCTATTCATAGTTGTAGGCATAATGTGCTTAATGATCCAACAAAGGATCTTAAGGGGAAGTAATCAGAAAGGGGGGAGGAGAACCAGGAAGGATGAGATTCAAGAAAACACATTTCAATGGGCAATGAAACGATCACTGGCAATTTGGGAGAGGGCAGTTTCAGTTGAGTGAGGAGCTATGAACCCAGATTACAAAGAATTGAAGAAAGAATAAGAAGAGGAAAAAAGTGGTGGCTACAAGTTTAGACTGCTTATTCTAGGAATTTGGCTGAGAAAGGAAGGCAAATTATGGTGAAAATGATAAGATCTAGTTAGACTCCTTTTTAAAAAAAAAAAGATAGGGAGATTTGAGCATGTTTATTGGCCAAAGGAAAGGAGTCAGTAGATAGAGACTAAAGATCTAAAAAAGGAAATAATAGTAGGGTCAGTATGGAAAAGATAGGGAGTATGGGATCAAAGGGAATATGGAGAAAGGTTGGTCTAGAGTACTGGTGTCAAAACTGAAATGGAAACAGAGGTATCCTTGTGGGTCACATATTGACTCCATTTTAAGATGTAATATTTCCTTTTATTTTGTATATTTTAAAGAGTTTTAACTTGTTTTGTTAAATATTCCCCAATCATACTTTAATCTGATTGAGATCACATTTGGCAATATCACAGGTCACATAATTGAGATCTCTAATTTAGTGTATGGGGGTTATATTATTATTAGAAATTAGAATAAAGGAAGAGATGTTTCATGATTAACAAATAACCTCCTGCATATGGCCCTGATGTCCATGTTATGTTTATTTTATCTTTCAATGTCACCTGATGAAAATGTTGTTTTTATAATAAATAGAATTTGTGAGGCTGATTCTCACCAAAAAAAAAAAAAAAAGGAAGAGATGGTGTGGATCACAAGATGAAAAGAAAGGGAGAAGAGGGAGTTCTTAGGGTTTTCTCTCTATATATTCTCTCATTAACAACCTCATCAGTATTCATGGATTCATTTATCATTTTTTTTTAATTTTGTTTTTTGCAACTAAGTGTTAAGTGATTTGCCCAAGGTCACACAGCTAGGCAATAATTAAGTGTCTGAGGTTGGATTTGAACTCAGTTTCTCCTGACTCCACCGTTGATGCTCTATTCACTGTGCTACCTAGTTGCCTCCAATTTATCATCTTTATGCAGGTAAGTCCCAGATGTATATAGTTAATCTCAGTTTTTAGAGGCAATTAGGTGGCACAGTGGCTAGAGCACTAAACTCAGGAAGACCTGAGTTCAAATTTACCCCAGACACTTACTAGGTATATGGTCCTGGACAAGTGATTGCCTCAAGTTTCTCAATTGTTCAATGGGGAGAATAAAAGCATTAATCTTCCAGGGTCTTTGTGAGTATCAAATGAAATATTTGTAAAGTATTTAACATATTACTTAACACAAAGTTCTTGTTTTAGTCTTTTTTTAGTTGTGTCTGACTTTCTGATACTATTTATCTTTTTGTTTTGTTTTGTTTTATATTTTGGCAATGACATTGGAGTAGTCACTTCCTTCTCCAGCAATTTTTTACTGATGAGAAAACTGAGATAAACAGGTTCAGACAGCTAGTAAGTATCTGAGGTCAGATTTTCATATAGTAGGCAATTGATAAGTGCTTACTATCCTCCTGAGCTCCAATCCTACATTATTAATTTCTATAGGACATTTTAAGTTATATTCAGTAGGCTTTTAAATCCAACATATCCCAAATAGAACTCATTATCTTTTACCCCACACCCTCTCCTCTTCAGAACTTTATTATTACTTTTCAGGGTACTACCATTCTGACTATCACTCAGGTTTGCAACCTCAAAGCCATCTTTTGACTCATTTACTGCTTATAACCTATCAGTTGCCAAATCTTGTCATTTCTACCTGCATACACTTCTTGTATTCACTTTTATATATTTTATCTACTTAAGCTGTGACTACCCTAGTTCAGACAGTAATTATCTCACACCTGGACTATTGTCATAGTTTTTTATTCGTAAACATATTCAATTCAGTTACAAAAATGATTTTCCTAAAGCTCAAGTCTATGTCACCCCATACTCAATAAACTCCATTTGCTGCCTGTTGCCACAAGTCTCAGAACAAACCCCTTTGTTTGCATTTAAAATTTCTCACATGGGTGGCTAGATGGCACGGTGGATACATCACTGGCCCTGGAGTCAGGAGTACTTGAGTTCAAATCCAGCCTGAGACACAGTAATTACCTATCTGTGTGGCCTTGGACAAGCCACTTAACCCCATTTGCCTTGCAAAAAAAACCCCTTAAACTAAATTTCTCACAAACAACTAGGTGGTACAATGAATATCTTGTTGGTCTCAAAGTCAGGAAAACCAGAATTCAAATTCTGTTTCAGATACCTAGTCAAATCATTTAGACTCTTTCAGTCTCAGTTCTTTAATTTGTAAAGTTGCAATAATAATATCTATTTCACAGGCTTGTTTTAAAGGTTGAATGAGATAACAGTTTGCAGAATGCTTTACAAACTTTAAAGCACTATACAAATATAAGTTATTATTATTACCATATTTTCCCATGTATAAGATGCTCCCATGGATATGACACACCTTAACTTTGGGGCCCAAAATTTGAAAAAAATAGTATTCCACAAAGTTATTGAACTCAAGTTTTAGTCATCATAAAATTTATACATCTCATCACTTTCAAAACTCCCATCCATTAGCTCATCCTCATCTGTGTTTGATGATGAATCACTCTCTTAGGAGAGGCTCTGACTGTTCTCCTGCCTGTGCTCTGGTCTGTGGTTGACCACAAGCACTCCCTAGGCAATCTGGTGTATGGATGCATGCTTAGTCCATTCTGCTTCATGAACCTGAAGCACCAATTGTGTCCTCCTTTGAAATCAGTAACTATTTTTTTCATCAGCAATTCTTCTTGCCTCCTGCTGAACCATCTTTGTGGACACAGGGATCCAATGTCCCTTTGCTCTTCAATCTATCTCTTCAACTCCCTCTCTAAATCAGACCATTTTGCTGATTTGCCTCTCATGGCTTTCTTCTGCCCTGGCGTTTTCAGTAGGGTTTCTTCTTCCCTTAGCCAGTCTTGGATTGTTTTCTTACTTGCAGGAAGACCAGACTGATATTCAGCAGTATGATTTTCATTCATTTTTGCAAATTGGATCACTTTGAACTTGAATTCAGCACTGTTCAAAAATCTTTTTGGAGACTTTTTTGGTCAGAATATGGCTAAACATAACAATATACCAATAACGAATGTGAAGCAATGAGCATAAGATGAGTGTAGAAAAAGTGGGAAATGCAAGTAAAAAGATCTGCAACTACTATATAAGATGCTCTCAGTTTTTGGACCCCAAATTTTTAAAAAAATGGTGTGTCTTATACATGGGGGGAAATAAGGTATTATGGCTATTATTAATAATAATTATTATTATTCTACATTTCCAATCTTTCTACAGGTTGAGATTTTCTATATAGGGTTATTTGGAAATGTATTCAACTGAATTGAAATCACCTGACTGGTTTTGTTTCAATTTTCAAATCTACCACTTATAAAAATTATGCATCTCTATGAAAGAGTTTTGTGAATTGTTCTTCTTAAAAAACAATCTCCCCAATGCAAACATTTCTTCATCAAAGGGGTAAATAAGTAGGAATTTGTTTATATCTTTTAACCAACTTAGTCTTTTCTTTTTTTTTAGGTTTTTGCAAGGTAATAGGGTTAAGTGGCTTGCCCAAGGCCACACAGCTAGGTAATTATTAAGTGTCTGAGTCCGGATTTGAACTCAGGTACTCCTGACTTCAGGGCTGGTGCTCTATCCACTGCGCCACCTAACTGCTCCCCCTAACTTAGTCTTAATAGACTTCAAACAGCATATCTAGAAATATATAGATACATAGAAATATATATTTGCTTTAAGGTTAGTAAATTTATTAAGTTCTATCAATTGTTTTTTGTGTTGAATTTTTAATCCATTTTTGAGAAAGGCGAATATTAGAAGAAAATAACATTTCACAAAATCTATTCTATGGTTTTTTGAAGGTCTGATAACTTCACTAATTTATTTCAATAGCTTCACAGTGTTGTTAACAAATGTATCAATTCCACTGTGATTAATGAGATTTTGCTGTCTGAGCTAATGCTTTTTGGGATCATGAATTCACTTTTTGATCTTCATATACAAGATTGTTGTGTCCTTGAGCTAGTATTTCACCTCTTCAGGAAAAGCAAACTGAATGGGAGTAATGTCTGTGACCTAAGACCAGTGGATATTGTCCCTGGGAAAAACAATGAGAACAGCCTTGGGAAGGCTGAGGCAAGACTTTCTTAGCTCAGTTTCCCATACAAGAAATCTTCCCATATGTGACTTTGGGGTGGCTAGGTGGCACAGTTAAGTTGCAGGCCTTGCAAAAACTTAAAAAAAAAAAAAAGAAAGAAATCTTCCTACCTGGTTACTTCTGAGCCTGGTAGTAGTATCCTCTCATTTGATGCTACCTTCATCTTGAATCAACTAGAACTAAGACTGCTGTAGTTATTCTAGACTTTACCTTGGGCACTGCTATAGTGATTTCAACCTGCTTTTTTCCTCTCCTAGGAAAATCTTTATAACTGAGACAATTCTTTCTTTGTATAATTGTTCTTACAATACTTGAGCTATTTTAATCTGAGATTCCAAACCTGGAACCACCAAGTAAATGAGTTATTTGGTCTTATCATCTGCTTTTTTAATAGTTCTATATTCATGTATAATATAAGGTCTGTAAAATTTTCAAAGCATTATGGGAATAATGAGAAAATGATGTAAGAATTTGTGGGACCAGGATACACACACACACACACACACACACACACACACACACACACACACACACACACACAAGAAATAAATGTAGATATGTGTATGTCTCTCTCTCTCTCTATCTATATATGTATATATATGTAAATCAGTTCATAATTAAATCTGAAATATTTCTAGTTTTGTTTTAAATAAAAGGATTAATCTATGGAATATCCTAGGCTATCTCAAAGGGAATTCTAATTTTTTACTATAGTTTATTATTTAATGTGGTATTAACATGTGTATAATAAATATGCTCTGAAATGCAAGGAAACAAAGATTTAAAGAGGATATGAGAGCACTGGTCTATGTGGGTATAATATCTAATTCATTTGAACATGGTTAATGACTGAACATGCTTTACTCTAGACAGTTCATTTGATACTATCTGATATTTAGTTACTCTATTCAAACATCCCATCACAGTATCTGTTGGGTAAATTCATTTATGTGCATGAGAGGTCCTCCTGACTCCAGGGTGTGCTCTATCCACTGTGCCACCTAGTTGTTCTTGGCCTTTGTTATTGAAGACCACCAAAATGACATCACTGTGTTAGAGACCATTTGCTGTGTTTTCTACTGTGACTGATCAAACCAAATGAACTTGGAATGCTCTACCACAGATTGCGCGCAAATAGTCCATGTGAACACTTGGGGGTAGGTTCTTTAAACTTGTGCATCTCATGTTTCCTTTGAACTACTTCAATTCTGCCTTGCTTATAGAGCACAGCACCCTCCCTCTCTGATGATGGCATGCCATGTTGGGCAGTTCTGTGCCAGTGTCTCCCATGCTGTACAACTAATTTAAAAGTCTTAAGAGAGATCTTGAGAGTGTCCCTTTATTGTTTTTGTGAATTGCCTATAAAACAGACGTTTTTGCAAGAATATATTTGGCATTTGTAAAATGCTCGTCATAATTGTTTGAATGTTTGGCAGTTTGGTTTGAGAAAGGACCTTGGTGTCTAGTATCTTATCTTGTTAGTTGATCTTCAAAATCATCCTACGTGATTCAGTTTCCTGGCATGGAACTGGTAGACTGTCCGGGTTTCACAGGTTTACAGCAATAAGGTCAGCACAATGGCTCTGTAGACTTTCATTTTGACTTGTAGCCCTTTCAAGTTAAAGAATTTACCATCAGATGTAATATCTCAGGATGGGGGGGGCTTTCTCTCTGGAGTTTTTGTTGTTATGCAAAACATCTTAAATAACAACTTCTATGCTGTTCCTCTCTTAAGACTTTCTCCCAGTTGAAATATATTTAGCCCTGGCCCCCTCTATCCCTCTTGGGCACTTGCTTTATGGTGCTTGGGTGATTTATGGTGGTTTTGAATTGAAATTCCTTTGCCTCAGTTAAAAGACCCTGGTTTTTTTGCTGTTTTGACAGTCTTCTTTTTTCAGGTTGACATTTTCTAAATTCAGCTTAAATATCACCCTCTTATTGTTGCTTAGTTGTTTTTGTAACCTCAAGGACTATAGCAGTCAGGTCCTTCTATCTTCCACTATTTCTGAAAGTCTGTCCAAACTCATGTTCATCGTTTCCATGACACTATCCATCCATCATATTCTCTGCTGTCCCTTTCTCCTTTAAGAAGGTCTTTTCTGGGGCAGCTAGGTGGTGCAGTGGATAGAGCACTGGCCCTGGAGTCAGGAGTAACTGACTTCAAATCTGGCCTCAGACAATAATTACCCAGCTGTGTGGCCTTGGGCAAACCACTTAACCCCATTGCCTTGCAAAAACCCCAAAAAACAAAACCAAAAAAAACCCCAAAGAGGGTCTTTTATAAAGAGTCCTATTTTCCCATTATATGATCAAAATATTTTAACTTCACTATTTGTCCTTCTAATGCACAGTCTTGCATTAGTTTCTTTAAAAATTGACTGATTTAATCCCCTTTCTACCTTCTACATAATGTTTTTCTTTATCTCCAAGCTGTCAGAGCTTTCATTTCCTAGAATGCCTTTGTATAATGTTCTTTCTTACATACACACACACGTGTGTGTGTGTGTGTGTGTGTGTGTGTGTGTGTGTGTATGAAGAAAAATGTATATAGATGATATATCATCTATATACATAGTCTCTACATAAGAGTGTAAGCTCCTGGATTGTTTTACTTTTTATTTGTATCTTAGTACTTAGTTCCTGACACTTTGAGAATAGAGCAAGAAGAAGCTAGGTTATTCATTTGCTAAAGGGCATCTTACTTTTGATGCAATAGATCACCAATATTTGATATAAAATTTGAGTGGGAAAATTACCCATAAAGAAGGAAATAATCTTCTCATTCTTTGTGAGCAAAGTGAAGTTCAGATAGAATATCTGAGTTTTGTAGGTTTTTAAAGAAATTTGAAACTCCAGAGAAATAAGCAATGATAAAGTGGAAAGAAAGGATAATTTTGAGGATTCACTAGCTACAATTTTGAAAATATCACTTAGACCTTTATGTGCTTCCAATTTCTCATCAAGATTGACAACAATGAACACCAACTACCAAGGCTGCCAAGACCAAATTAGATAAAGAATGTTAAAGCAGTTTATAATCATAAAATACTGTATAAATTTAAGCTACTGTTATCATTAGCACTCCTATTGTTATGACCAACAAATCTTGATTTTTAGGTAGGAACTGGGGGGGTAATAGAATACATATCTTATAAGTCAAAAATAATTATGTTTATAATAATAAGCTACTAAGTCTTTTACTTTGTTAGTTTATTCCTTTGTATTTATTTTTGTGGGAACCTGAGAAGGGAGTGGCAAAAAAATACTAATATATTAGAACATTTTGTTGAATTTGTGTAAAAAGATGATTAAAAGCAAACAAAAAAATCCCACCTACCTTTTCTCTTTGAATATCTGTGGGGAAGTCGACATCTTTTCCTCCAAGAAATACCCAACTTGACCGGAATTGTATATTTTTTATTTCCTTACTGCCCAAATCTTCTATGGCATTTTTTGCATAATTCTTTAATCTGCATGAAAGGTAAAGGTAAAGGAAAAAAAAACCATATCATTATTGGACATTTGGGATATGTAACACTTTATCCCAGAAGTAACTGCTATACCAGAAAAATCATATTTTGAGTATCTTATAGTCCAACTATATTTATCATTCATTTACATTTTCTAAACTATATGATCTTTTAATCTTTATGCAACAAAATTACCTTTCATGAAAGCTGATTACCCATATATCTTTGTTTTCTTTCCTCAAGATGACAATATCATGAAGTTTACATTTCAGTTGACTTCATCTCAGTTGTCCTGTTCTTGCTCTTGTAGATTCAGTTCTTAATTGATAAGGTTGGTGCTCAAGTATATAAATGTCACATTTCTTCCTTTCTGTCTCAAAGGAAGAGGTTTGTATGAAGGCTATTCCTTTTGTCTATGCACCTGAACTCATCCTCTCTTGCTTTTTAAAAAAAATTATTGTTATATTCCATCATATGTTTTCAATAACTCCTTCTCTATTAACTCCTTCATAGTACTGGAGAGTTAATCTCACTATTCTTGATTTTCTTTGACTCTCTCACATTTCTTTGCTCCTATAGCCAAATTTCTTGAAAAAAATTGCCCAGCTATTGGATAGGTAAGATGAGTGTGAATGAGGAATTGAGAATGACTCTTTTTTTTTTTTAACTTTTTGCAAGGCAATGGGGTTAAGTGACTTGCCCAAGGCCACACAGCTAGGTAATTATTAAGTGTCTGAGACCAGATTTGAACCCAGGTACTCCTGACTCCTGGGCCGATGCTCTATCCACTGCACCACCTAGCCACCCCCTGAGAATGACTCTTGAGGTTAAGAGCCTTTATTATTGCTGGAAATGGTGCTGCCTTGGACTAAGAAAATGAGAGAAATGATCTGTGGGGGGGAAGGTGAATTCTGTTTTAGCCATCTTGAGTTTGAGATCCATATAGAATATTCAGTTTGAAATTTGGAAAACTATCAGGAAAAAATAAATTATGAAAAAGCTGTCTAGCTCTACTGTGTCTATCAACATTCTTTTCAACCCTGGTTTTTTCAAAGGTCATCAATGAATCATCAAATTTAATGATTTCTTCAGTTCTCACTTTCTTTAATTTCTCTGCTTTATTTATCCTTTCTTTTGGATAACCTCTCTTTAAAGATAATTGTCACTAGAGACCTTACATCTCTTGATCCTCTTTGTCTCTCTAATGTCTCATTGTATGTTTTCCTCAGAAGTTGCTCAGTCTTTTCTGGTTATTTGATGTGAGTGCTTCCTTTGGCCTTTTTTCCCTGTGGTCTCTATTTTCTCTCTCTCTCTCTTTCATTTCCCATTGACTTCCATGGTTTTAACAATTCTATATTGATGATTCCTAAATATATATATTTTTATCTATGTCTTCTCTCACAAACTCTAGTCCTACATTGGTGGAGCCTATGGAACTTCTCTACTTAAACTGACACTTCAGTCTTAACACGTCTAAAACCAATATTATCTTTCCTTAAAACATGATCTTTCTTCCTAATGTCAATTTCTGTCAGTGGTAGCACCAATAATTGGCCTTCCATGTTTGAAAGTTTGGGGCTATCTTTGTTTCTTTTTTCCTCCTCTACGACTCTTACATTTACTTACTCAATTCTACTTTCAATATTTTTCACATTTCTCAAATTTCTCTGCTAACACTCTAGGACAGGTTCTTAATTATTATTTGTCTTGACCATTCTAATAATCTCCTAACAGGTTTTCTTATCTATACTCTCTTTAAAACCTCTGTCTTCCTTTTGTATAAATTTCAGTCTGTTACTTAGCTGTATAACTCCCTGCAACATTTTCTCCCTTTCTATAATTAAATTTCAATGTCCCATCCTGGAATTGAGGAGAGTGTCTTGGTTCCTTTGCTCATGCTATTCTGAGTGGTCTTCCTTTCCTTACCCCTACACATAATGAATTCCTACCTCTTCTTTAAAACCTAATTCAAAAGGCAAGAAGACTTCTCTGATCCCCAACCCATGCCCAAGGATGATAATGAACTTTAACCCCCTTTTTCATATAGAATTTTTTATAGTTGTAAAATATGAATAATATATTATTTTGTACTAAAGGCATTTTTCTATGTGGTATAATCTTATCTAAACTATTGGTTCTTATGGGGGTGATGATCAACCTTGATGGACTTGCTCATTCCATCAGTGCAACAATCAGGGACAATTTTTGGGCTATCTGCTATGGAGAATACCATCTATATCCAGAGAAAGAATTGTGGAGTTTAAACAAAGACCAAAGACTATTACCTTCAATTTAGAAAAAAAGTTATCTTATTATGTAATTTTGCTATCTCTTTTACTTTATTTTTCTTCTTTAAGGATATGATTTCTCTCTCATCACATTCAACTTAGATCAACGTATACCATGGAAACAATGTAAAGACTAACAGACTGCCTTCTGTGGGGAGTGGAGGGAGGGAAGCAAGAATGGGGGGGGGAATTCTAAAATTCAAAATAAATAAAACCTTTCCTTAAAAAAAATTTAAAAAATTAAAAAAAGATAAACTATTAGTTCTTAAGGGGAAGAGGAACTGTGTTTCAGTTAAACTATGTATTTCTTCTAAAATTTTGCCTTATCTTCTAGAAATAGAAGGCATTTAATAAATGTTTTTTGAATTATTTTAGATCATATTGTTCCCTATTACCCTCTGTCCTTGATTTAAGTGCCCTCTCCCCTTTTTGTTGTCAAATGTGGTTGACATAGGTCACTCAAACCGGGATAAAAAAAATGCCATAGTAAAAAGTCAACATGAATCTATAATTAAGAAATACACTTGTACCATATTTTAAAGTATATTCAAATATAATTATATTGGAAGCTTGACAAAGGCAGGTGATGGCAGAAAATAGGAAAAATCAAATTGGATTTGAATTTATGTGAAATGAATATTTGTTTTTAATTTGGAGAGCTCGCCTTTATTTTTTTTTTCAATTTTTTGCTTCTAATAGATTTAAAAGAACATTTTCAGATTCCTGTTAGATATTCTTAGAATCCCTTTTCATTTTAGGCTTTAGTTTCACTATAAATCTCATCTATTTTATTTCATTTCATTAAGTTGGTAAAAAAGGCTTCATGCTCTTTTTCTTCTGTCTTTTTGTCTCTCTGTCTCTGTCTCTCTGTCTCTCTGTCTGCCTCTCTGTTTCTGTCTCTATCTCTGTCTCTCATCTATTTCTTGTCTTTGTCATGTGTCATCTTACAGAGAAGTTCTTATGAATTCTGCCAGACTCACATCCCCATTTGTCTATTCTTTGGTAGCAGTGAAGATTTATGTGCTACCAAACACTTTTTACCTGCTGCTACCATCACTATGTGTCACCATGAAGATTAGAGACTTCTGTGGGGCATTTTTAATGAACTCGGTCAATGGTCCAGAGTTATCTGTTGGTGGAACAGAAAACAGATTAGTTCCTATCTATAAAAAAAAAGGTGTTGCAGTAGATAACCTTTACTATCTCATCTAGCTTTCATATTCTATAACTCTCTTTTAGCTTTTAATTTTAAGTATACAAGCACAAACCATGCAAATGGTAGTTTTTTTGCCATAACCATTAAAAGTATTCTTTGAATTTGACTTTAGAGTGGAGTCCTACTTGCTTATCTGAGCAGTTCAATTCAAATCACTTCAACAAATAATTATTATGCAGATTACTATGCTAGGTCAATTTTATGCCAATGTAAACTTCAGTTTTCTAACCTTAAAACGAGAAAGTTGTACTCTAATTCTGTAAGCTACATGAAATCAAACAACATGTCTTTTTTGGCACTTTATTATCTGAATCTGTGATGGCCATGATATGGTCAGCTTACACAGAATTCTACTAAAATAGAGTAAGCTATTACCAAAATAAGCTGTTTCATTCTAATTATTATAGCCTTTCATTGAACATCCCCAAGTCCTATATTCATTATTTTTGCTCAATAATCTATGTACTCAGCCCTAAATATTATCAAAGTTGCTAATACATAGTGAAATTGGTTGATTTGAGCATTATTGTAATTTCTTTCAGTGAACCTATTTTGGCTAAAACTAATCAGAAGGCTTTCGAAGCTTTGTTGTAGTCCATGACTAAAAGTAATGAAGTTCTGTTTGAATAAAAGGCAGCAGGAAAAGGAAAGAGGAAAAACTATAGGCTTGGGCAATACATAAAATGGAGGAATCAGTTCTTGAATAATGCCAAGTTAACTAAAAAGAGAACATGAATCATTCACAGTTGTTTATATTTTACATATTGCTCAAGATTTATAAACTTAACATATCTTATTTCATCCACACAGAGATCCTGTGAGATAGTAAAAATAGTATCATTTCATTTTTATAGATGAAGAAATTGAGACTGTGAGAGGTTGAATGACTACTCAAAATCACCGAAGGCTACACATTTGAACCCAAGTTTTCTGGAGAAGCTATGTGGTGTAGTGAATAGAACACTGGGTCTGGAGTTGTTGGGAAGACCTGAGGTCAGATCTGGTCTTATACATTGACTAGCTAGCTGTGATCTTGGAAAAGTCTCTATTTGCCTCAGTTTTCTAATCTATAAAGTGGGGATAATAATAGAATTTACCTCCCAGGGGGGTTGTGAGGATTGAGATAATAATTGTAAAGTGCTTAGCATATTGCCTAGAACATATTTGGGGCTATATAATGAAAGCAATTATTATTATTATGATTTTGATTATTATTCTGCCTTCAAATCCAGTGCTTTACCCATGTTTACTTTCTATAAAGTTACCCTGCATCCTAGGAAAGAGAATGATAGTTCTAATCTGAGTAATTAGAAAGAAAAAACTGGCATTATATAATCAAATTCATTCACATAGTCTATCAATTAACTGAAACATGGAGAAAATATTAGATCATATTATCATTTGTTGAGTATATAAAAATAGCATCTGATTCTTTAGACAAAAATTTTTCCTTAAAAATTCTCCTCCAATGAGTTGCATGAACTGATGCTGAGTGAGATGAGCAGAACCAGAAAAACACTGTACACCCTAACAGCTACATGGGGGTGATGATCAACCTTGATGGACTTGCTCATTCCATCAATGCAATAATCAGGGACAATTTGGGGCTTTCTGGGATGGAGGATACCATCTGTATCCAGAGAAACAACTGTGGAGTTTGAACAAAAGCCAAGGACTATTACTTTACTTTAAATTTAGAAAAAACCTGCTATCTTATTGTCTGATCTTGGTATCTCTTATACTTTATGTTTCTTCCTTAAGGATATGATATCTCTCTCATCACACTCAATTTGGATCAATGTATAACATGGAAACAATGTAAAGACTGACAAATTGCCTTCTGTAGGGGGTGGGGGAGGGAAGTAAGATTAGGGGAAAAATTGTAAAACTCAAAATAAATAAAATCTTTAATAAAAATTAAAAAAAGATTTCCTCCAAGAAAGCATCTAGCATGTGTGTAGATCATTCAAATTTCTTTCACAGATGGAACAGAAGTAATTTTGTTCAGCCATCCTGATTACTAATATTAATTCATGTCTCAAACAGAGATGTACGTAATAATGCACATAAATAGTGGTCACACATTTACTGAGAATCTGAGGTTGGATTTGAACTCAGGCCTTTACAGACCCAGCATACTATCCCAATGAGCCACCTAGAGGTATCTATATGCATGTCTGCCTAAGATGTTTACCATTGTGATGGAAATGTCCTATTTATGTATTCTATATAGACTTGTCCTTAAGAGGGAAGAATAATAGAAACACTTTCTTGGTATCTTCATCATCATCACCATCCTCCTCCTCCTCCTCCTCCTCCTCCTCCTCCTCCTCCTAGAAGTTGACTCCAAATATCTTTGGTGGACCAAGATTAGGGAAATTATGGTTGGATTAATGCCTCTTGAGAGTTTGTAACCACCCATCCACTGAAGGCTGAATGAGGAAGTTTTTGACATGCAACTAAAAACCAAGACCATGGTTCCATGGGACTTGGGGAGGCAATGTCATAATGCCACTACTTCTGAATACAAGAGAAAAATTGATAGCAGATTTCAAACTTCCAAAGTGAAGGAACTGGGGCTATTTATTTGCTTTGCCAAGTGTATAGCAAATTACGTTGTAGAGCCCTAAGAAATATATTTTTTTTTTTTTAGGATTTTGCAAGGCAAATGGAGTTAAGTGGTTTGCCCAAGGCCACACAGCTAGGTAATTATTAAGTGTCTGAGCTCAGATTTGAACTCAGATACTCCTGACTCCAGGGCCCATGCTCTATCCACTGTGCCACCTAGCCGCCCCAGAAATATTTCTTAATAGATTATATTAATGAAATGATAATGTCATTTGAGAGGCTGTAACATGGAAAAGAACTGAGTTATTCTATTTGGATCCATGAGGAAAAAGAAGAAAATTGAAGTTGTATGGAGGAAAATTTAGGGATGAGGTAAGATAAAAGTTTCCTAAAGATTATTGTGATTCAAAAGTACAACGGCCTGCATTGGGAGAGAGTAGATTTAGAATTCTCAAACAAGGGCTACGTGGCAAAGGCTACTTCGTGGGTGGCTAGAGAGAACTTTCCTAAACAAGTATTGCTTCTACTAAAATTAGACTTCAGATTCTTCCACCACTGATCTCTTTCCTTTTTTTTTTTTTTTTTTTTGGCAAGGAAATGGGGTAAAGGATTAAGTGTCTTGCTCAAGATCACACAGCTAAGTAAGTATTAAGGTCTGAGGTTGGATTTGAACTTCTGACTCCAGGGCCCATGCTCTATCCACTGTGCCACCTAGCTGCCCTCCACTGATTTCTTTCTTTCCTTTTTGGATAAAGACTTAGAAAAATAATGAATAGGAAAAAGCATGATGTATCAGAATGACTTCTCTTTCTAGACATTGTTAACTGTAAGAAAGTATTTGATTTTCTAGAGCAAATTACAGCCTCATGTTAGTACATACTAGTGTAGAGAAATTAATTTAATTTAATTTGCTTAATAGCAAAAGGTAGATGATAGACTAAAAAAGGCAAACATTTTTAGTTTATTGCTTCTTAGAAGGGAAAGGTATTTTATTCTTTCAAATACAAAAAAAGTTTATTTCATCTTACCTCCTTTAAACATGTCAAAATGTTGTGTATGTATAACTTTCCCAGTTTTATCTGAAAAAGGAAACAAAGATTTTAAAAATAGTGACCCAATGGATTATAATAATTTAAAATAACTAGAGTTGAATTGTAAAGAGATGGAGGTTTGTACTTGCCAACATAAAGTACCAAGGCCTTCAGGATTGCTGCCAAGAAATCAGCATAATACAGATAAGAATTTGGGCTAGATGCATGGAGTGCAATGACCTTGCCTCCTTAACTCATCACCTTTTTAGATCAAATTTATTTGCATTTAAGTCAGAGAATATCTTGGGGTTGTATGAGTTTAAAGGAACTCTAAATTAAGTTGTAATTTGTAGCAGAGATTATTTATTTATTTTGAATTTTACAATCCCCCCCTAATCTCGCTTCCCATCCCCCACCTCCCACAGTCTGTTAATCTTTACATTGTTTCTGTGGTATACATTGATCTAAGTTGAATGTGATAAGAGAGAAATCATATCCTTAAGGAAAAAAAGTATTATAGATAGCAAAATTAAATAAGATAACAGTTTTTTAAAAACAAATTAAAGGGAATAGTCTTTGGTCTTTGTTCAAACTCCACAATTCTTTCTCTGGATACAGATGGCATTCTTCATTGTAGATACCCCAAAATTGTGCCTGATTGATGCACTGATGGAATGAGCAAGTCCATTAAGGTTGATCTTCACCCCCATATTGCTGCCAGGGTATACAATGTTCCTCTGGTTCTGCTCATCTCACTCAGCATCAGTTCATGTAAATCCTTCCAGGCTTCCCCAAATTCCTATCTCTCCTTGTTTCCAAAAGAACAGTAGTGTTCCATAATGTACATAAACCACAATTTGTCCAGCCATTACCCAACTGATGGATACTCACTCAACTTCTAATTCTCTGCCACCACAAACAGGGCTCCTATTAATATTTTTTGTACAACTGATGTTTTTACCCTTTTTTTCACAATCCCCTCAGGGCACAGACCCAGTAGTTGTATTGCTGGATCAAAGGGCATGCACATCTTTGTTGCCCTTTGGGCATAATTCCAAACAGCTCTCCAGAAAGTTTGGATGAGTTCACAGCTCCACCATCAATGTATTAGTGTCCCATATTTCCCACATACCTTCCAACATTGATCATTGTCCTTTCTGGTCAAACTGGCCAATCTGAGAGGTGTGAAGTGGTAGCTCAGAGATATAGCAGAGATTTTTAATCTCTAGTTCATCGATCAGTGGTTGGAAAGGAGAAATCTAATCTTAACCTTGGAACCCATTGTCTTTTTTTTTTTCAAACTGGATAACTATAAAGAACTGTTCTCCAGTTCAGAAAATGAGAAGGGCTATTGTCATTAGACCTGCAGAGCCCAGGAAACTGGGATGACATGGCAAGGGAAGAGCCGATCTATGAGAGTGGTTATCTGTATGTTGATTTCACCTGAAAATGAGTCCTCAAGTATTGGAGCTTTGTGTTTCCTCATCACATGTATTCCTCATAAATGATCCCTACACATTTTTCTTTCCCTCTTTCCCCAGTGGTGGTATGGATATTTGTGCAAAATTGTGTTCCACATTTATGGGGGAGAAGGTACTCTATTACATGTTAAATACCTTTTCTTTCACTGGCTTAATGGAAAGAAATTAAATGCATCATTGGGGCTTATGAGCTATTGATTGGAGTGGATATGGATCCACACATTATCTTAAATCTGAGATAAATTTTCTGAGAGTTCCACCTTTGAGAGATGGGTGCTGTAGAGCTGAAATAATGAGAGGATCTTCACAATTTCTACTGGAAATAATGAGGGTATCTTCAAAATTTCTCCTGTCTTCCTAGATTTTTTCTCTCTTTTTAAATCTCTCTTCCTAGATTTCTGCAGGACACATCATGGACAATACTTGCCTTGTACAAGGTCTTCCCAAGAAAAGAGTTGATATGTAGGTCAGGAAGAAGCGATTTTAATAGGACTTCTAGTTATATATGAAGAGAGGCTCTAATAATGCTTGATTTTGATTGGAACAGAAATAGATTTCTATTTTGCTTCTATTTAACTCAAGAATATGACCATCACATTTACCTAATCATGGGTTACTAGGTTGATTCAGGGAGGTGACTGAGATAGGCTTATGTCAGAATTGGGAAAGGGCAGGATTAACCCAAGCAGGAAACTGAGGTGTGAAGTTCAAAGTGTTTCTGAACAGGATAATTTTTTTTTTGAGTTTTTGCAAGGCAAATGGGGTTAAGTGGCTTGCCCAAGGCCACACAGCTAGGTAATTATTAAGTGTCTGAGGCTGGATTTGAACTTAGGTACTCCTGACTCCAGGGCCGGTGCTCTATCTACTGCACCACCTAGCCGCCCCTCTATTATCTTTCTATCTGCAACCTGAGATTCATTGGGAATTATTGCCACTATCTCTATGTTAGTAGAAGGGTATTATTTGAAAAATTAAATTTAATTACTTTTTTAAAATGATCATTCTCCAAGTTTCTAAATCCAGTATGAAAGTAATGAAAAAATATATAACTTACAATTCACAATGGCCACATTGATACCCCTTGCAACATTATCCTTCTCTTCACTTATGAGTCTGAAATTTAAATAAGTATCATTTTAGTTATTAAGAAATAAATATTTCTTCCTCTTTTTCAGAATTTGCTCTTTATTATTTATTTCAATTCAATAGGCCTTGAATACTGTATGAAGAACTAATGGAAATACAAAATTTTGATAAGGTGTGACACTTAAAATCTAGGGGGACATGATATAAACAGTTATATTACAAAATAATAAATAATATTATTTTTAATTGGAGGTGTGTGAATTCTGAAGAGGGAAATATTACCAATTGAGGGAAGAAGGAATGGTGATGGGAGAGTGAAGGGAGTTTACATTTGATTTAGGCTTTAAAGCAAAGGTAGGAAATGAGTAAGCATTAAAATTTGGGTGAATGGAGATGTGAGGGGGAAGAAGAGAAATAAAATAAGAATAACTAGACTGCATAAATTAGCAAGTAAAGTTGTTAGTGGCAGATCTTATGGTTACTAAGCTAGTGTTCTATCTTCCTAACTGGATAGTAAACTCCTTTAGAGTAGGGATTATGCATATCTCATACCACATATATGAGGCTAATGCTTGGGGCTAAGAAAGAAATAGGATTATCTTCTCCAAGAGAAGGGAAATGCACTCAAAGGGTCCCTTCAGTGTCTACTATAGTGTGTTGCAACAAATTAGGCACTGATCAATAAGTACATATTGATTTATTAATTGATTGCTTTAACTAACTGATGAAACTCTTAAATAGAAGGAATTTACTCTTTATTTATAGCCAACATGAACAATTTCATTTCTCTATGGTGATTAATGATTTATGGTAAGTCCTATCAACATTCTAAATCAGAGTTTTTGTAGTCCTAAATATGTTAAATTAAGATTTTAATATGAAAATTGAAAAAAAATTAGAACTATATTTTATATTAGCTATGTAATGTAAGGAAACCTGTATTATAGCCTAAATGTCTATATTTAGTAAAATTCCAAATGATGATCACTAAATAAGAGAAGCAAGGAAAGCAATTTCAACTTGTGATCATTCAAAAAATGTATATAGTCTTAGGTGTCCTGGTTGAATTAGATTTCTATAAGTATGAAGGGATTAATGTCCCAAGAACTTTAGAGAGAATGTAAATACAATAAGTAAGGCATCCAAAACCAATTATCAGGTGAAATTATTAAGCTTTCACTTGCATGCTGATAATCATATAGCCCAAGTCCTTGTTATTATTCAGTTGTTTCACTTTTGTCTGACTCTTTGTGAGTCCTTTTGGGCTTTTCTTGGCAAAAATACTGAAGTGGTTTTCTAATTCCTTCTCCACTTCATTTTACAAATGAGGAAACTGAAGCAAATGAGATTAGTCACTTATCTAGGGTCACATAGCTAGTAAGTGTCTGAGGCCAGATTTGAACTCATAAGTATTTTTCCTTCTACTGTCATAATAATGTTGTTCCTACCTAGCATAGTTTTCTTAACATTTTACTAACAAATATTACTCAAATGTTCCTTTTCAAAGCGAAAGTGAATGATTTCCAGTACCTAAACTGATACTTACAGCTCATCTTCAAAGCAAATTTTGGCAAATTTGTCCCTACCACCACCACTCAGTAATCGATAAGCATAGGTGTTAGCTGGGCATGAAATCCAGTGGTCACATTTTTGTCTTTTGGGGAGCAGAGCTGTAATGAAAAGGGGTAGAAAGTTGTAATTTTTTTTTGTTTTTTTAAGGATTTTGCAAGGCAAACGGGGTTAAGTGGCTTGCCCAAGGCCACACAGCTAGGCAATTATTAAGTGTCTGAGACCAGATTTGAACCCAGGTACTCCTGACTCCAGGGCCGGTACTTTATCCACTATGCCACCTAGCTGCCCCCACTATGCCACCTAGCTGCCCTGAAAGTTGCAATTTAAAGAGAATCTGGAAGGCAATAAATATGTGAATATTTCTATCCCCCCCAAGAAGAGAAGACACTTTACTTCTTTACAGAGGGAGAAGGTTCAAAATATAGTACATATGTTTGTTTTCAGACTTTTTTCTACATGTGAAATTTAATTAATTAGTTAAACGAATGAATGAAAATGTGACTGCATCAACTATTAGATGAAAAAAAGTAAAATGCATTATTGGAAGGGTCTAGTGAGCTATAATATAGAGAAAAGTCTAAAACATAGTACCTAAAGCCTGGAATAGGCAACTGTGGTATTCCATGATACAACCATGCAGTGATAATACTTGATTTACCTTAATAATAATCTTTCAAAAGATGAGTTCTGATATTTCTTCATCTGATCACATTCATTCCACTTCTTTATCTACCTTGCAACCCCCAGTTCTAAACTTTGTCTGCACTGTGACCTTCAATCCTTCATACTCTCATCTCTTCCTAACTAACTCCTCTTTTCTACAGAATCAGTTCAACTCTTCACTTTTCTCTTGATTTCCTTGCCCTAATTTCCTAACATTGCACAGTGAGGCCTCAACTTTAGTGGAGCTGTGAACTGAGCTAACTATTCAGAGCAATTTGGAACTATACCCAAAAAGATCATAGAAAAAGGGGAAAGGACTTATATTTATAGGAGTTCTTTTTGTGGTGGGAAAGAATTGGAAATTGAGGGAATGCCTGAATGAGATGTGATATATGATTGTGATGCAATATTATTATGTTATGGAAAATGATGAGCAATAAAATGAAGTGAGTAGAACAAGCCTTGAACATAATAAAGGCAATATTGTAATGATGATCAGTTGTAAAAAACTTCACTTCCCTGATAGATACAGTAATCCAAGACAATTCCAGAAGAAGTATTTGGAAAAATGCTATTCATCTTCAGGGAGAGAACTGATGAACTCTAAGTACAGTGGAGGCATTGCTTTTTTTAAACTTTTTCCTCCTTTTTAAGGGAATTTCTTATTATGGAAATATATTTTATATGGCCTCACATGTATGATTGATATAATAATGCTTGCCTTCTCAATGGATGGGGCAGGATTAGGAAGAAAAGAGAGAATTTGGAACTCCAAAAATGAATATTAAATTTAAAAGTATATATGATTTAAAACTGCCTGTTCATATCCTTTTATCATTTATCAATTGGGGGTTGGTTCTTATTTTCTATAAATTTGCTTTTTGCTTTTTTTTTCCTTTGCAAGGCAATGGGGTCAAGTGGCTTGCCCAAGGCCACACAGCTGGGTAATTATTAAGTGTCTGAGGCTGGATTTGAATTCAGGTACTCCAAGGCCAGTGGTCTAGCCGCCCCTTATTTTCTATAAATTTGACTAAATTCTCTATATATTTAAGACATGAGGCCTTTATCAGAAAAATTTGTAAAAATTCTTTACTTGTTTCTTGCTTCCCATCTAATTTTTGGCTCTATTATTTTTGTGCAAAACTTTTCAAATTTCATTTAATCAAAATTATTCATTATTTTTCTCATATTTCTATCTCTTGTTTAGTCACAAATTCTTTCCTTATCCGTAGATATGATATGTAAAATTTTCCATATTCCTCTAATTTGCTTATTATATCCCTCTTAATCCACCCCCTAACTTTTTTCCCTATTGAGTTTCATGTATTTCTACACTAAACTCTGTATGTCCAACCTTCCTGGTCTTAAATCTTTTCCTTTCCCACTCCATCTATCTGTTGACAATCACTGAATATCCCCTTGATTACACAGCTTCCTTGGAAATCCTTGCTGGTACTAAATGCACATATTCTTTTTGGATAATTGGTTAACATAAGAGAGTTGGAATTCTACTTGTGTCCTATTGCCACTTTAAAAAAATTGCCATTTCCAGATTCTTCTCTTACTTCCATATCTAGGTAACTTCTTTTTTGAGTTCTTACAGTTCACATCTTCCACCCAATTAAAATCTTGGCAGCTATTGTTTAGAGACTTTCAGGATACTTCACTTTCTTTCTCAAAATGTTCAGTATCTAGCTCATAGTCTTTTTTTCCTCAACTACACACTAGGTGTCTTCAAAATGCATTTCTATGGTATCAAATATCCTCATTCTTCATTTCCTCAACCTACTCATTTCCCATGACCTTTTCCTCTACCTCATCTAACTTGCACAAGGGTAGTTACATCCTTGATCTTGCCAACCCCCATCATATGTAACACTTCTATGTATAAGATCTATGAAACCCCTTAATTTTATCATGATCTCTTGTCTTTCCACTTCTCTCTTCCTCTCTCAAACCAAATCATACTTTTTGCTATATCTTGACCTCCAATTTCTCAGTTCTTTTCTAAGTTATCACCTCTGCACTAGCCACTGTCTTCTATTTTCCCCATCTTGACCTTTTAGTAAATCATTTCAACTTTAAACTATCATCCTCTTTGAATCCTTGACTCCCATTTAATTGCCTATTGTGCCTTTTCAAGCCTTGGATCACTCCCATCATTTGCTTCCTCCACTCCTTGTTGGCACTAAATGCACATATTCTTTTTATATAATTGGCTGATGTAGGGCAGTTGGAATACTAATTGTGTCCTATTGCCACTTAAAAAAAATGAAGAAGAGGTGGCTAGGTGGTGAAGTGGATAGAACACCGGCCCTGGAGTCAGGAGTACCTGAGTTCAAATTCGACCTCAGACATTTAACAATTACCTAGCTGTGTGACCTTGGGCAAGCCACTAAACCCCATTTGCCTTGTAAAAACCTAAAAAAAAATGAAGAAAATTTTGAAACCACTCTGAGTTCAACAGTTAGCCTACATGATGTCACCTGGATCAATTATGTTGCTGAGCAATCATTCTTCGTCTCCCTTATTAGCTCACTATCCTATTCTCCACCTTGGTTTTTTTTAAACCCTCACCCTTGCAGTGAGATGCTTTTCTCCCCTTTGATACTGTCACCACTCTGGTGCAGGCCTTTAATAACTCACATCTGGGCTATTGACTTAATCTTCTCTGGTTTGCCTGCCTGAAATCTCTCCTTAGTCAAGTTATTCTATATTCAGCTGCCAAATTAATTTTTCCTAAAGCATCAGTCTGACCATGTCACTCCTATATTCAAAAATCTTCAATGGCTCCCCAGTAACTCTAGGTTCAAACACAAAATACTATGGCATTCAAATCATTTTACAAACTACCTTTCCCCACCCCCTTACCTTCTCAGGATTATTCACCTAGTATTTCTCCATGGACTGTTCTATCTAGGGACACTGACTTTCTTGATGCTCCATGAGTAAAACACTGAATCTCCCAACTTTAGACTTTTCCTTGGAATGTCTCCTTCCCTATCTTTGTCTCCTTGATTTCCTAGCTTCAAAATCCCATCTTCTACAAGAAACCTTCCCCAATCGCTCTTACTCTATTCATTAAATATTAACTATTTGTCCTGTATATAGCTTGTTTATATTTGTTTACTTCCTGCCTTTCCCATTAGATTGTGAATTTCTTAAGGGCAGAGACTCTTTTTTTGCTTTTTTTGGTATTCATTGTGCTTAGCATAAAGTCAAGAACATAGAAATCACTTAATAAATGTGTATTGACTAATTGATTTTATCCATTTCAGATGAGTAAGATTTCTCTTGCAATTGGGGAGAGACTAAGTTAGTTTAATTCTTATGAGAATATATAACATGTGTGACTGATGTAGTCCCAAAGTTGAACAGACATATATTCTGTGTGGTGGCGAGGTTTCTGAGCTGCAACTGGGGTATATTCAAAAGATAAGTACTAGTCAAAGACTACGATAATCCAAGCCTAGGTCAAAAGCACAGTTCATCAGGGGATTCTCCTTTGAAATCAAAATGCTGAACCCTTTAAAAAAGGGAGCACCTCTACCTATTAGTTCTGTTCCACATGGAAGTGTGCTTGGTGGTATCACGTGTTTTGAAGAAATTGCTTAAGTTTGAATCCATTTCCTCCAGGTACACAGGTGGTATAGGATAGAGTGTGTCCCCAAGTTTGTTGGAGTGGGAGAATGTTGTTCCTCTGTTTTTGCTATATCTTTACAGTAAGTGCAAAGTGTTTATTGATGTCAATTGGTTAAATGAGACTGTGGTGCTGGTGCTGGTAATCATTATTAGAGAGAGCATACCTAAATGGAAGCTTGAAAAATAACATTAAAGAAAGACTTTCCAAATGCCCCCTCCATAGGAAGTATCCTGAGTGGCAGAAGTAGCTAACTTCACTTTGGACTGGAGTTGGGGATTGAGCCCAGAGTTTTCTTACAATCTGTTGCCTACTTTCTCCACTCTTCTGTTCTCCTCACAAACCCCCATTATGGAAAATTTCAATTTCCATAGCTTCTTTCTTCTCTGTATATTAATATATTCCATTTACTGTGTCTTCTCTTCCTTCTCTTCAAATCCTCAAACCATTCCACTCTAAGGTCCTCTGTTTTTCATTATTTAGCTTACATAATAATACCCTTTTATTTCTTTAGAGTTCTGTAAGAACACTTGTTTTTTTCCCTCATTATTAGAATAATAGCACTACTTCTTTATGTATCCCCCTCTAATTATTCAAATATACTACTTTTATAAGGGTTTTTGACTTATGTTCATATTTAAAAATTCTTACTTAGCATTGATCTTTTCATCAGAAATGAGTGAAAGTTTTCTATTCTATTAAAGATTCATTAAAAAAGCGTACTTGGTTATGCTAGGTATATTTTTGTTTGTAAGCTTATCTCTTTTGCTTTTTTTTGAATATAATATTCCAAGGCCTATTTTTATTTATAGAGAAGCCACCAGATCTTTTATAATCCTGATTTGTAGTTCTTTAGTAATTTAACTACATTTTGGATGCATACATCATTGTTATTTCTTTTTTTTTAAATTTTGTTAAATTCCCCAATTACATGTAAAAACAGTTTTCAACATTCATTTCTGTACATTTTGAGCTCCAAATTTTTCTTCCTCTCTCCTTGAATTGTTTTACTCTGGGTGCTTGCAGAATTTTTTCCTTGACCTGATACTAATGAAATTATTCCTTGGAGTTTTCATATTGGGATCATTTTTTTTGCTATTTTTAATATTTAATATTTATTTATTCTCATTTTATACAAATAATGTTTTTTATACATTAATAAAATATTCTTGTTTAAGAGTAAACCAAATACCCCCTCCCCCCTCAAAATATAGACTTGCCTTGAGCAATAAAGAGGAGAGAAGACATTCAGTTTTTCTGGGTAGTTGATTCTCAGTTGCATTCCAAGCTCTTTTGCCTTCTGGTATATTATATTCCAAGCCCTACAAGCTTCAGATATCCTGTGAGATCCTGATTGCAGCTCCATGGTATTTGAATTGTGTCCTTCTGGCTGCTTGTAATATTTTCTCTTTGACTTGGGAGTTCTGGAACTTGGCTATAATATTCCTGGGGGTTTGTTTTTTGGGATCTCTTTCTCAGGGGGATTGGTGGATCCTCTCCATTTCTATTTTGCCCTCTGCTTCTAGGATATCAGGGAAATTTTCCTGTAGTAATTCTTTGAAAATGATGTCAAGGCTCTTTTCCTGATTGTGACTTTCAGGTATTCCAATAATTTTTAAATTATCTTTCCTAAATCTGTTTTCCATACCAGTTGTTTTTTCAATGAGATGTTTCACATTTTCTTCTAATTTTTGTTCTTTTGGTTTTTGATGTATTGAGTCCTGATTTCTCATAAATTCACCAGTCTCTTTGAGTTCTATTCTTTGTCTGCAGGATTTGCTTTCCTCAGAGAGCTTTCTTATCTCTTTTTCCATCTGGCCAATTGTGCTTTTTAAAGCATTCTTTTCCTCAATAACTTTTTGAACTGCTTTATCCATTTGACCTAAGCTGGTTTTTAGCATGCTATTTTCTTCAGCATTTTTTTGGATTTCCTTGACTAAGCTGCTGACTTCATTTTCCTGTTTTTCCTGCATCTCTCTCATTTCTTTTCCCAGTTTTTCTTCTAACACCCTCATTTGATTTTCAAAGTTCTTTTTTGACCTCTGTCATAGCTTGAACCCAATTTCTTGGAGTCTTTAGATGCAGGAGCTTGTGCTTCCTCATCTTCAGACTGAGTGTTTTGATCCTTCTTGGGCTCACAGGCAAAATATTTCTCAATGGTGTACCTCTTTTTTCTCTGCTTGCTCATTTTCCCAGCCTGAGCCTGTTTTGGGGGTGCTTCCTGAGCTTTTGGGACACTCCCACAAGGATCTCAGTGTGTGAGGCTCTGTCCTCCCTCCTGGTCTGTGAATGACCATAAGCTCCCCCCTCTGCCACAGGGCTGAGGTGGGGGGGGGGCCCTGCTGTTCTATGGGGAACCTAGACTGTGATCAGGATCTGAATGTGGTCAGAACCCCAGAGTCCTGTTCCAGGGACAGAGGACAGAGCTGGGCAGTCTCTCTCTTCACTCCCCTCCCTCAGCTCAATGGGTTCATGCCCTGTGGGCTCCTGCTTACCTGCCCACCTGCTTCTGTTTCTTGGATCTGGACTACCTTGGCCCTGCTGCTCACTGTATGCCCTGAGGGCTGGGCTTCATGTGCTTGCTCTGGCAGAGGTCCCCTGCTGTTCCCCCAGGTTGTGCCCAATGCTACCCGGGGCGTAGGTCAGGAAACTCCCCCGCTGCTGTGAGGGCTCCCAGTGCCCTGGGGCTGCCTCTGGGAGGCTGAAGTTCTTTCACTCTGGTGGACCACCCCTCTTGGGATCATTTTCAAGAAGTGAAAGGTATTGGGGATAGCTAGGTGGCATGGTAGACAGAGCACTAGCCCTGGAGTCAGGAGGATCTGAGTTCAAATTTGACCTCAGACACTTAATGACTGCCCAGATTTGCGACCTTGGGCAAGTCACTTAAAACCCCATTTCCTTAAATAAATAAAATTAATAAAAAAGAAGTGATAGGTGAATTCTTTCAATGATTATTTTACTTTCTAGTTCTAGGACTTCAGGGCAGTTTTCCTTGATAATTTCTTGAAAGATGTTATCCAGGCTTTTCCTTTTTTTTTGATCAAAGCATTCAGGTAGTCCAAGAATTTTTAAATGATTTCTTCTGGCTCTATTTTCCAGGTGAACTCTTTTCTAATGAGGTATTTCACACTTTCTTCTATTTTTTTTTCATTTTTTAAATTTTGTTTGATTGATTCTCAGTGTCTCACAGAATAATTAGCTTTCACTTGCCTGATTCTAATTTTTAAGAAATTATTTTCTTCAGTTAGCTATTGTATCTCCTCTTCCATTTTGCTAATTCTTCTTTTTAAGGAATTATTTTTTCAGTCAATATTTATGCTTTCATTTTTCAAACTGTTGCCTCTCCTTTTTTATAATTCTTCTACATAACTCTAATTTCTTTTTTTAAAATTTATTTTAGGCAGTGGGTTTAAGTGACTTGCCCAAGGTCACACAGCTAGGTAATTATTAAGTATCTGGGGTTGGATTTGAATTCAGGTACTCCTGACTCCAAGACTGGTGCTCTATCCACTGGGCAACCTAGCTGCCCCCTTCTCATTTCTTTTCCCAATTTTTGATTTTTAAAATCCTTTTTGCATTCTTCCAAGAGGCTTTTTTGGGCTTGAGACCAATTCATATTCCTCTTTGAGGCTTCACTTGTAGCTATTTTACCATTTTCTTCTGAGTTTTTGTTTTGCTCTTCCCTATTGCTGTAGTAACTTTCTATGGTTAGGGCTCTTTTTGTGTTTTTTTTTTCCCCCTCATTTTAAAAAGTTGAGCTCTGCTCTGGGGTCACAGGGGGAATGATGCCAAGATTCTTTTGCTGGGGACCAGGGGTCTGGTCATTGTGCTGGGGTCTCAGGTGCTAGTGGCTTAGCCACTGAGTTGGGGTGGCCCAGCCTAGTCATGCCCATTGTGCTTCAGATCCAGGGCTCACAGTTTGCCTTCTTCACTGGGGCTGGAGGCTAACAACTGACCTGCAGTGCCTCAAGCCTGTTGAGCTAGCATGGAGGGGCTGCAATTGCTGAACTGTGCTGCAGCTAAGGGTCTCCTGCTGACTTGCCTGCATCTTGTCTGTGCTAGACTGTACTCCCCTTTTACCCAAGAGAGCTAAGATAGGCCTTTCCTGAAACCCTTTTTAAGATATTTTAAGCTGAAAAATTGTTTCCCTGTATATTTTTTTGTGGGTTCTGTTGCTCTAGAATCTGTTTAGAGGTTTAATTTAATGTTTCTGAGGGAAATTCGGAAGAGCTAAGGCAACTTCCTGATTTTTCTTCTTCATCCATCATTTTTATTTCTTTAAATGATAACTCTGGATTTTGGTCATAGCATTACTGAGACTTTTTCTTTTGAAGTTCCCTTCAGGAGCTGATCAGTGGATTCTTCCTAATTTCATTTTACTTTCTGGTTAGATCTGTGAAGTTTAAATTTATAATTTCTTGAGACATAATATCCAGGCTCTTTAAAAAATAATATTTTAAGGAGTGTAAGAACATTTAAATAATTCCCTATGTGATTTCTCTACATTATTTTTTTAAAAAATCAGAATTTCTATATTTTTGTGTTTATTCTAATGTTTCTTGATGTCTCATGAAATCATTTAATATTATCAATTATATTTTAGTTTTCATGGAAACCACTTCTTAGATAAGATTATCATTTTTTCTTCTAAGTTACTTCAAATTCCTCCTTCCAGAGCTTTACTTAATTTTCCATGTCTTGCTTCATGTTTTTCTAGGCATTTATGTAGTTCTTGTGGAAAATACATTTTTCTTTTGGCTTTCTGCTTGTATTTGTGATGGTATTATTCTTTCTCTCTCTCTATTTTGAGTGTCTCTTTGTTATTTTTTTAATTAAATGTTTTATTTATTTTGAGTTTTATAATTTTTCCCCTAATCTTACCCCTTCCAACCCCAGAAAGCAATTTGTCAGTCTACATTGTTTCCATGTTGTACATTGATCCAAATAGAGTGTGAGAAGAGAGAAAGCATATCCTTAAGGAAGAAATGTTAAGTATAAGAGATAATAAGATATCAATTTTTTTTCTAAATTAAAGGGAATAGTCCTTGAACTTTGTTCAAACCTCCACAATTCTTTGTCTGGATACAGATGGTATTCTGCATCACAGACAGCCCAAAATTGTCCCTGATTGTTGCACTGATGGAATGAGTGAGTCCTTCAAGGTTGATCATCACCCCCATGTGGCTGTTAGGGTGTACAGTGTTTTTCTGGTTCTGCTTATCTCACTCAGCATCAGTTCATGCAAATCCCACCAGGCTTCCCTGAATTCCCATCCCTCCTGATTTCTAATAGAACAATAGTGTTCCATGACATACATATACCACAGTTTGTTAAGCCATTTCCCAATTGAAGGACATTCACTTAATTTCCATTTCTTTGCCATCACAAACAGGGCTGCTATGAATATTTTTGTACAAGTGATGTTTTTTACCCTTTTTCATCATCTCTTCAGGTTATAGACCCAGTAGTGGTATTGCTGGAACAAAGGGTATGCACATTTTTGTTGCCCTTTGGGCATAGTTACAAATTTCTCTCCAGAAAGGTTGGATGAGTTCACAGCTCCACCAACAGTGTAATAGTGTCCCAGATTTCCCACAGCCCTTCCAACAATGATCATTATCCTTTCTGGTCATATTGGCCAGTCTGAGAGGTGTGAGGTGGTACCTCAGAGAAGCTTTAATTTGCATTTCTTTAATAAGTAATGAATTAGAGCAATTTTTCATATGACTAATGGATTGCTTTGATCTCCTCATCTGTAAATTGCCTTTGCATATCCTTTGACCATTTGTCAACTGGGGAATGGATTTTTTTTAAAATTATGTCTCAGTTCTCTTATGTTAATTTTTAAATACAAATTTACTATTTCTTTAAATTAGTTTCTGAATTGTGGCTTTGTACCATCATCATACTCTACCTCTAGTACACATTGGGATGGGCCAATAGCATTACTTTTTCCTCACTCTTCATCCTCTGATTTCTTAACTTCTTCTTACTGGGGTGAAACATATGAAGTATTTTTTAATGTTATTTTATTTTTTCAATTACATGCAAAGATAATTTTCAATATTCACCTTTTTATAATCTTTTGAATTCCACACTTCTTGACCTCCCTCCCTTCCCTTGCCCCTCCCTATGATAGTAAGTGATTTGATAAAGGTTATGCATTTCTAATCAGAAACAAATGAAGTATGGCTACAAATTATGGAAACAAAGTTTGAGAGTTGGAAGGGATCTCAGAGGATATCTTAAAGCCATATCTTAAAGGGATCCACAGTATGACATATGTCATCATCCAGCCTCTGCTTAAAGACCTCCAAGGAGAGGTTACCTACCATCTTTCAAGACAGCATATTCCACTTCTGGGAAGCTCAAATTGTTAAGACGTATTTCCTGATATCAAGCCTACATTTGACTTGTTTTTGCTGCTGACCTCTGGGACAAAATGAAGCATGACAACCTTTCAAATATTTCGAAGTTGATTTATTATATTCCCTCTGAGATTTTTCTTTCCCAGCTAAACAGTTTCCCATTTCCTTTAACTGATTTTTATAAAAATATGGACTTTCATTATATTGTTTACCCTCCTCTAGAAGACAGCTCTAACTCCTACCTTATCAATGTCCTTCTTAAACTTGGTGTATAGAACCAAACTCCTGATGAGGTTTTTTTAAAAATATATATTTTTTTATTTATTTAAGGCAGGGTTAAGTGACTTGTCCACGGTGCCATAACTAGGTAATTATTAAGTGTCTGAGGTTGGATTTGAACTTAGATACTCCTGACTCCAGGGCCTGTGCTCTATTCACTGTGTCACCTTAGCTGCCCCGATGAGGTTTTGATAAAGATAGAATTCGATGGTTTGAAGGCCTTTCTATTGCTGGAAGGTAGTCCTCTGTCTCTTTTTCATCTCATTCAATAGTATTTATTAATCAATTACTTATGCAGATCACTGCGATCAGAAATATGTAATACTGTAAGGAATAGTTCATATACTCATGGAATTTACAGTATAACAAAGGGATTGAAAACACAGATAATTGTAAAGGTAATGATATCTGAACATATACATCAGAGATAACGAAGCACTATGTGAGGTCCAAGTAAGAATTTCATTTTTGACCAGAGGAACCAGGGAAAGCTTCATGAAGAGGATGACACTTGACACTGACAGATCGTTATCTTCTCTGTGACTCTGGAAAAGTCTCTTATCTCTCAGTACTCTAAGAAATAAAAGTTATAAATTGCAGAGAAGGTGATGATCTGGTGATGATCTGGTACTGACAGAGTTTCTTATTTGAGATCCTGAAACCTTTTATTATTTTTAGTCATTATATTTCTAAGTTAGAATTCTATTATCTAACAAATTTCAAGCATATAGTTACATTCCTTATTTTGAACTATGAATAGTTTCTTTGCAGGAATTATCACAAATCTCAGAAGTACCAAACAAGATTTATAACAACTAAATCAATGAATCTTCTATCCCACCAAAAAACTATAACCTAGAGAGATTAAGTGACTAATCCATGGTAAGAGTAATAAAAGCTGATTTCTTTTTACAGCTCTTTCAGGTTTGTAAGCATAAATTATTTCATTTTATCCTCAAAATGTCTATATGTCTATGTATATACATAGACATGTAAAATAAATGCTATCATTACCCCTGTTTTCAAAGAATTATAACTAGAGGTTCAAAGTCCATTTAAAAAAAATCAAGGTTTCTTATTTAGTAATCTATGCCAGATGCTGGGGACACAAAAAGAGCAAAAGACAGCTCCTGCCCTCAAGCATATTATATATTACATATTACAATCTAACAGGAGAGACAACATGTATATATATATATATATATATGTATATATATATATATATATACACACACATGTACACATGTAGCACAAATTTGAGATAATTGGGGGTGGGAAGCCCCCCCCCCCCCCCGGAGTTAAGAGGTCATTAATTGGATTGGTAGAGGGAGATTATTTCAGAAATGGGAGCCAGAGAAAATGCCCAGAGCTGAGAGGTGGATTATCTCGTTTATGGAACAACCAGGAGGGCCCTGACACTGGATCAAAAAGTACATAGCAAGCAGTAAGGTGTAAGAAAACAGGAAAAACAGGAAGGGCAAGGGTTATGATGGTTTTTGAAAGCTTAAAAGAATATTTTGTATTTGATTCTAGAAGCAAAAGGAAACCATTGAATTTTATTGCTTAGAGGGATAAAATGGATCTGTACTTTAGGAAAATCACTGTAAGGCTAAATGGAGGTAGAGTAGGGAACGACTTGAGAGTAGGTAGAAACACTAGTAGGGTATTGCAGGAATATAGCCATGAAGTGATGAGTGCCTATACTAGAGTAGAATTGGTTTCAGAAAAGAGAAGAAAGATGTAAATGTGAAATCAACAGGCCTGGTAATAGATTGGATTTGGGGTGGGGGTGTGTATGAGAGATGACCAGAATTATTTCTAGGTTGTAAGACTGAGGGACTGAGAAGATGGTGGTGCCCTTGCATAAGACTCTCATTGTTTAAGTGTTACCTCCTGTATAAGTGTCTAAGCAGGTGAGAACTTGGGAGAGGAGAGATATTTGTATTATCTTCAAGTTTTGAAAAAGAAGATAAGTTTCCAGATTCTCTTCTCTGGAACCTCTGGGAAGAAGTCAACATTTAGAGGAACTGGCATCTCAATCATGTTATTATTCTCAGTTTAACCACATTAGAGACTTTGGAGAATTCCTTCTTTGGTGAGACCTAGGACTCCTCTCGATTGTAATGAGATATTTTACTCTGAGTGGGATAGTTTATTCATTCTGTGTATTGCTCAGTATATTATAATCTATATAACTTCTTTAATTTCTGTCAGTTATCAAGCTTTGATAGATAGGTTTACTTGCTATTTGTGACCTTGTTTAAATGGTTTTGGGGCAAGTCTTGGAGATTTATGCCTATATGTCTGTGTATATACAGATATACATATATATTATATACAAATATATATCTATATCCATCGTGTGTGTGTGTGTGTGTGTGTGTGTGTGTGTGTGTGTGTGTGTGTGTGTGTGTCTGGATAGACAGATAATCAGATAGATACTTTGCTTTGGGTACTCCTATCCCTGTCAAATATATGTATCTCAGGTTGAACCTCAAGACTAACCATATTTAGTATCTAGTTAAATGTGATGCAGTTCTGGTACTAACCTGGTACCTCCTCTTTGAAGAGAGCAAATTGGCTAGCATTTCTGGAAGAATGGTAGGTAGAAGAAACCTGCCTCTGTATGAGTTACATAAGAATAGACCGATATGAACACATGAACACATGTGCATCAAATATACACATATAAACATACACACATTAACAGACACACAAAACCTACACGATCATAGCTTTAATAATAATAGCTAATAAGTAACACCTATATAGTGCTTACTATGGCAGGCACTAAACAAAGTACTTTATCTCCTTTTATAAGTCCTGCTGTTATCCCCTTTTGCCAGGAAACTGAGACAAATAGCTTAAATAGAAGTTAGGATCCACTGTGCCACTTAGCTTTCCCCTCCTGAGCTTTTCCAGTCAGTTCTAGAGCTGGAAGGAATCCCAGAGGTCATCAAGTCCACATGCATATGGTACAGATAAGAAACCTGATGTCTAGAGAGCTCATCAAGGTCACAAATAGGTAGGATTAGAATCCAAGCCTTCCACCTCCAGAATTATTATTCTATACCATACTGACTGCTGAGAGATAGAGAGGTATTGGAAAGATCCCTGGATCTAGAATAAGATGACATAGATTCGAATGTGACCTCTATGTGAATCTGCTCCCACAGCATCTTAGAGGTTAATATTTGTCTGATCTATTTATTCTCCTAGTTTTTTTCATCAAGAACTTTATTTTTTATTTTGATTTCTTTATTTTTGCATTAACTAGAAATGGAAAAAAATATTTTGGTTATCTCTAGAATAATTTAGTACTAGTTGGTGATTTCTTTGATTTATTTATCTTTCCAGGTTTAGCTTCTGGTTTGAGTCTTTAGGTAAGTGTCAGGCTCTGCCTCCTGGCTGGCCTTCATGGGTTCTTGCACTGATCCCTACATGATACGGTTAGGTTCCTCTGGACTGGAGATTCAGATTGCTAGATCTTCAGGCCCTCTCAGAAGACAAAGGAACCTCAAAGCTCAGGGTCTGGGCAGTTGTAGTCTGAGTGCTGTAGGTCAGCCCTTTTAGGTTACTACCCACTCAAAGCTCCCTGGTGCTTCCAAGGCCCTCACATTAAAGCTTTCAGATCAACCTGAGGCTTTCATCTTAATTTTTACCCAAAGGTAGGTTATTCTATCTCTGGTCACCCTGGAGTTTTTTTTTTTTTTTTGATAAGTCTTACTGATTGACTTTTTGTATGCTTTTGGAATTTTAGATTTCACTTGTAGTTTTATTACATGCCTTTGTCACTACTGAGTGTAGTGAATTTTGCTGGAGAGATATATATAGGAATTTCACAATTTGCTTTTGTATAGGCAATCATTTTGACTGGAAATCCTCAGTTATGTAGTCAGAGATTTCATTAGCTTTCCTGGTTGCTACACATACTCCTGATTCATACTGAGCTTGTGGCTCAGTTTATGAACTTCCCAGATTTTTTTTTTACCTGGACAAACTGCTTCCCAACTATGTCTCTCATTTTACAGTTATTAAGTTGAGTTTTTTTTTTGGTACTATACATTTATCCCTATTGATTTTCATCTTATTAGCTTTAACCCAAAACTCAATCTTTACAAGATCTTCTTGGATTCAGTCTCTGTCATCTAGTACAATACTACTTGGAGTCATTTATAGCTTTGATGAGTATATCATCTATTCTTTTATTGAAGTATTGCTGTAAGCAGTTGTCTGTCAGACACTAACTAGCTATGTGACCTTGGATAACACTTAATCCTGATTGCCTCACATCCAGATCTATCTCCAATCATCCTGATTCATATCTGACCAATGGATCTAAATGGCTCTGTAGGAGGAAGTGAGGTTGGTGACTTAGCACAGCAGCCCCTCAATCAAATATAATTCATCTAATTTCCTGATGTCATGGTCTTCTTTGAGAATGAATAACAAATATTTAAAAGCAATACAAGGTCAAGGATAGATCCCTAAGTGTTCCACTAAAGACCTTCTGACACTTTGACATAGAGCTATTAACAATTACTCTGAGTCGAGCCACCCAACTTTATTGCCATCATCATTTCTGAACCCATGTAACGGTGTTGCCATATAGTTCATATCTCTCCATCTTTTCCACAAGAATAGTCTGGAGCACTAACACAGAAGAACATTTCCATCATCTAGAAGCATAGTAATAAAGTCCAAAATGAAAATTATATGACCTGTTCTTGATGAAGGCATGCTGACATTTTATAATCATGTTATTTTAGGATACAGCATTGATTTAATTAAACTTAGCTTCCCTACCCCTATTTTGGTCATTCTGGACTATCAACCAAAAAGTCTGAAGGAGGAGAAAATAACAACTTATGTTCTGACCTTTTTTATACTCAGGTCACTAGGAAGCCATGACAATAGTTACAGGTCTTAGTTCTCTGAGGCTGTCAAGTTTCAAGGCTATTAAAACTGTCCTTTTAGGGAAAAAAGATTAACCTGGTATATTTAGGAATAGAACCTTAGAATATCATTTTAATGTGAAGACACATTAACTCATCTAGAAAGAAACAAGAACAGCAAGAAAATCAATCTTCACAATGACTCCAACAAATAATAATAAAATGAAACTGAGCATTCTGTTATCATAATGACTAAGGATAGCCTTGTTGAAAAGTTGAGAAGATGCATCACATTCCCTTCAGTATCGATAGTATAGAATATTACATGGGTAAACTGACCTTTTTCCTCTTCTTTAAATCTTTGTTATGAATGATGGCTCCCTGGGTAAGGAAGGGTATATAAATATATTCAGAAACAAATGTGATATAAAAAAAATAAATCTTATCAATAGTTTTTTTTTTTTAAAGATAAATCTAGGTATCAATGAAGGCTTAAAGGGGAACAGCGTGGTCATCCTCAAACATTTGAAGAATGTTGCTTAAGATGGATTAGGAATTTTGCTGGGCTCCCATAGGACTGAACAATGAAGAAACAGTTTGGAAAAGCAGATATCAACTCCATTAAAGGGAAACTAAGTAACTATGATAGCCAGATTGCCTTATGAAATAATGAGCTCTCTGGCCCTGAAAGCATTTAGGCGAAAATAGATAATTCACTTCTTATTCTGTAGAAAAACTTCTGGTGATATGTGGATTGCTCTCCAGGTTTTCATATTTAATATCAGCTCCCAAATATGAAACCTCTCCGGGGAGTTCTGTATTTAAAAAAATTGTTCTTATTTTTATTATTCTACAAAGACTAAGAGAAACTCAAAACAAACTTTATGGATTAGTACTATGCTTCTTTGTGGATCATACCTTAGTCACTTTAGCCACACCTATGCCCATAGATATAAATCATTTGTCATTCACCTTTGAATATGAAGAAAAGTAAAGATAGCTTTCTTATTCAACTTCAGTCACTAAGTATACTCAGTAACCTTTCCATTCACCAGGAAGTCCATTAAATGAATTTGGCCATTATTCAAAATTGTTTCAAAGATAAAAATACAAAAGGCTTTCAGTTAAAAAGGAAATTCCATTTCAATGATATTTAGATTCTAGATGTTGAGTTTTTTCTATTAGAAAAAAGGTATTCAAAGATTGAGATGGTAAAGAAGAAGAAAAAGAGAAGAGGAACAGAGTAAGAGGGAAAAAATGGAATGTTTTAAAAATATACTTCCAATAGCAGAAGGAAGTTCAGAAAAAGATAGACTTGCAAGGGGGTGGCTAGGTGGCGCAGAGGATAGAGCACGGGCCTTGGAGTCAGGAGTACCTGGGTTCAAATCCGGCCTCAGACTCTTAATAATTAACTACTTGTGTGGCCTTAGGCAAGCCACTTAACCCCATTTGCCTTGCAAAAACCTTAAAAAAAAAGATAGACTTGCAGGACATAGAACTACCATGTTAAGTTTATAGACCAAAAAACTATATAGTAAGAATTGATATAGTACCTTTTTATATTCCTTTTATATCAAATGTTCACATTTGTCAAATTCATAATAATAATAAATAATAAAGAAGAAACCATTAAAAAAGAAAGCAGTTGGACTCATTTAATTATACACAGAAATGATCCATCCTAGAAGTGGTTTAATTGTGAAGGCCCTGAAGAATCAGTTTTAAAGTTATCTGAAGGATGGGGACAAAGACATGGAAAAAAGCCTTAAGTCTTATTACTATGAAAAATGGTATACAAAAAAATGAAGAACTATTACCCAGAACTACTATTTAAAAAACAATTACCACATATATCATTGATTTTCTTGATTATAGAAATGAACAGGGAAGCTTTTTCAAAAGATATAACAATAATCAAAAAACTCAATGTAAGATATAGAGAATGCAAATTCCACATGACCATTTAAAAACTTTTTGATTCAATAGAGCACAGTATCACATAAAAGGCTCTCTTTCAATGGAATACTTTCCATGCATGTATCAAAGTTAAAGATGATTCTTTGAAAAATATAATTTAGAGATAATTTTGTTCATGCTAACATGAAGTGTAATATAATATATTCTGGTCATTGTGATAGAGGAAATCCATCACAAGTTCAAGATGAAAAGAATTTCCCTATTGTGAGGAATGTATGGTGCTGGTCTTCACAGGGTGTGGAGGGGAGCCCCTAGGGAATACATTACAAAAGGGAAATGGCCCAGCCAATTATATGATGGGAAGAGTTTTCCTAATCCCATTCCAGAGATGGCAAACCCAAAATTAGAAGAATAAGGTTGTCAAAGCTTCAGGAGTGACCTAGAGATCTTGACCTAATGCAATTGAGTTTGTGTAATTAGGTAATTGAATATTATCCCACACACCCTCTGTGATGATTGGGGTTCATAAGCATATCATGTGTTGTATGACGTGGGGGGGATTATATTAGGCACATGTCATAGATGGGTGGACCTCTTAGATTGTAACTCAAACTTTGAGAGACTATGAAAAATCCAAGAGGGAGGGGAAAGTGTTTCTGAAGACTATAAATTACCTAATGTTTGAACGCTATCTCATGCCTCATGCTAGGTGAGGTACCCTTATCTTGCAGGATTCGTGAATAAATCTACAACTATCTCTTACTCTAGCAGGTTTTTCTTTCATTCATTTATAACAACTATGCAAAGTGAGGTTCTCTAGATGCTTCTGTTTTATGGATATCATTGTGCTTAGTGCACAATGAGACAAATGAGACCAAAAATCACTCAAAAGCTTTTGGTTTAACTACCTGCACAGGAAAGTGGAAGTGAAAGAATTTTGATTATGGCATATAATTGAATAAACCCTAATATATCTTGTCCATCAAAAACCTTGGCAAGAAAGGATTAAAGGACTGGAGAATGGATTGTTTTGGGGAAATTATAGTTTTTTTTTAAAGCTTCTCTCAGCATCAGAAGACTATCTTTTTAGTTCAATTTTTTTTTCTGGTAGTATTATAAGACATCAGTCATATTGATGCAAAGAACCTTGGGTATAGGGAATATTGAAATTAATTGGAAACAAAATTTTGTAAATCTTCACTCTTCCTCCATCACTCTGTTAAAACACTTCATCTTGACCTCCAGTTTGACCTTGGCCATTTTCTCAATGGTAAGGCAAGCTAGGTTATGTAGGCTCTGAAACAACACCAGAGACTACCCAGGCTGGAATCTGAGACCCTTCACCCCTCCCCAAAAGGGAAACTCTTCAGTACAGGACTTGGGCAACTCCCAAGTTATCACCTATTCCCATGGACTCTGAGAGGGTATTTAAGGAGATTTTGGGGGAGGCTTCCATGGAGGCTTTCCATGTCTGCTTAACCTGGCTGCTGGTCTGCCAAGATTAATTAGCAATCCACTTGGCTTTTCTTTAATCTCCCCTTAATTTCTCTATCATTTTCTTTTGTTTTGTAACTTCTTGTTTCAAATAAATCTCCATTTTTCTTTTTATACCTGCATTCCTGGGTCTAGGAGTGATTCATTACCTGAGAATATGGAACTCATGGCAACAATACCAAACTACACTCTCTGAAGAACTGAAATTGAGGATTACACAAAAGACTATGGAGAGGGACATGGAGTTTGGGAATAGAGGGACAACATATGAAGCAATTATTAAGGCTGGTTTGTGAATTGTGACAAGCAATTTGATGTGGCTTCATTTTGTGACAACAGTGCTCATAATTTGTACTTTTACTGCTACTAGGTTAATAGAGAACACATGCTTTTGACCAAATCAACCCAGATTTCAATACCTTTAGTAAGTAATTTCTCTCTCTGTCTCTATCTCTCTTTCTCTCTGCCTCTGTCTCCCTCTATCTCTGTTTCTCTCTTTCTCTCTGTATGTCTCTGTCTCTGTCTCTCTCTGTCTCTCTCTCTCTCTCTCTCTCTCTGTCTCCCTGTCTCTCTCACATGCTGTGGTTTTAAAGAATGAATATTACTCCAAGGCAAATGCAAAAATTGTGGCTCTTGAGCATATTCCAATGATTGCTTGAGATATTGCAGTGAATTTTGGTGTGAGAAAGAAAAGCATTTCAAAGATCATTAAAGTCTATAATGAAAAAATATCAATCTGAAGCAAAATTAAAATGCAATTTAAGCCCAAACTGACAGTGGGTGAAAGAAGAGAGTAGGATAAACAAAGGGGAAATATGATGAAGGGAAATGCATAGTTCATAATTATTACTATGAAAATAATTTTTATAGCAATTTTCCATGATGATATCATGGATCTCATGATCTTATACATATAGAAACATGAAGCAAATTTATAGAAATAAGATCCATTTCTCAATTGCTTAAATGGTCAAAAGATATGAATAGACAGTTCTTAGAAAAACTAATCAAAGCTATCTATAGTCAAATAAAAAAGTGCTCTAAGTCATTATTGAATAGAGAAATGCAAATTAAAGCAACTCTGAGCTACCCCTCCACACCTATCAGATTGACCAATATGATAAGAAAAGAAAATTCATGAATGTTGGAGGGCATGTGGGAAAATTAAAGCACTAAAGCAGAGTTGGTGAAGTTGTATACTGATTCAACTTGTTCTGGAGAGCAATTTGGAACTAAGCTGAAATGGCTATAAAACTATACATACCTTTTGACTAGGAAGTACTACTACTACTAGATCTATATCCCAGAGAGATAAAAACCAAAAAAGGAAAAAGACCTATGCATACAAAAAAATTTAGAGCAGGTCTTTTAGTGGGGCAAAGAATTAAAAATTGAGGGAATATTCAGAAATTAGGCAAAAGTTGAAAAAGCTGTAGGATATGATTGGGATGGAATATTATTATGCTATAAAAATTATGAGCAGAATGCTCTCAGTAAAACTGGAAAGATTTATATGAACTTAAAAGTGAAATGAGAACCAGGAGAACACTGAACATAGAAACAACAATATTGCACACTGATTAATTATGAATACCTTAGCTATTCTCAGCAATAATATAATCCAAGACAATTATAAAGGACTTAAGATGAAAGGTGCTGTCTAATTAATTCTGAATGCAGATTGAAGATAGTTTTTCTTTATTTTCTTTATATTTATTTTATGTCTATGTGATCTTTCACAGTATGACTTACATGGAAATGTGTTTTGCATGAGGGGATGAGGAAAGAAAGGGAGATAATCTGGATTTCAAAATTTTGAAAAAATGTTAAAATTGTTTTTACACATAATTGGGAAAAATAAAATATTATATAAAAATGAAAGTTAAAATATATAAAAATGAAGGTTAAAATATATAAAAATGAAAGTATAATTAAAAATTAATTATGCAATAAATCTTATCTGATGGATTGAGTTGTTTAAAGAACAAATCATAAAAACAACCAATAAGTTCATTAAAGATAATGATAATAATGAGACTGCAAATCAATATTTTTGAATAGAAGTGGTGTTTGAGAAATTTATAAACAAGCATCAATTAGAGGGAAAAAGAAGATAAACAAATGCAATTTTAAAAAGCCTTAGAAAAAGAACAAATTAAAAATTCCTAAACACCAAAATAGAAATCCTGAAAATTGAAGGAGGGATTAATAACATTGAAAGTAAAAAATAAATTGGTTTGTTTGTTTGTTGTCCTTTGTACCTGAAAAGGACCAAAATGACACCACTACTTAAGGGGATTGAACTGTGATGGCAAAGAATTATTAATTGAGGTGATGTCTATAAATTAAGGAATGGTTGAGCAAGTTGTTGGATATGATTGTGATAGAATACTACTGTGTTATAAAGAAATAACTATGAAAATGACAAAGTGTCTGGTGTTTGTGAAAGGAAATATATTCATTGAAATTAAGTATTTAGTTTTTTAATGTGAAAAAAACATTTTTTTGATAATTATTTATTCATGTAATCAATACTTGGATAGAAGTAAAAATTTTTTTTGTATGAAAAAATAGATAAATTTAGCAACTTTATCTTTTATTTAAAAAAAAGAAATGAAATTCTAGATTTTCTTTAAATGGCAAAATCATTTTTGTTTCTAGTTGCAGTCCAAAATTTCTGATCATAAGGTTTTATATGAAACTTTCTTTTTTTTTTTTTTAGTTTTTTTTTTTTGGTAAGGCCATGGGGTTAAGTGGCTTGCCCAAGACCACACAGCTAGGTAATTATTAAGTGTCTGAGACCGGATTTGAACCCAGGTATTCCTGACTCCAGGGCTGGTGCTTTATCCACTGAGCTACCTAGCCACCCCTTATATGAAACTTTCTAAAGGAAGTTTCCTTTGTCCTACAAAGGAAATGTTTTCTTTTTTTCTTTATTTTACAAGGCATTAGGGTTGTACATGATTATACAGCTAGGTAATTATTAAATGTCTGAGGATGGATTTGAACTTAGGTCCTTCTGACTCCAGGGCTGGTGCTCTATCTACTGTGCCACCTAGCTGCCCCCAAAAGAAATGTTTTCATCTAAGAATTCTTTATTATAGAGACAGCTGGATTTATCAGTGGATAGAGCACTGGTCTTGGAATCAGAAGACCATGAGTTCAAATGTGACCTTGGACTTGTGACACTAGTTGTATAACCCAGAGCAAGTGATTTAATCCTGATTGCCTTGCAAAAGAATAAAATATAAAAAAATGCTTTATTTTCATTATATTAATTTGCCATAAAGATTTTGTAGGTAAATGTATATACTTTTTCTCATTTTATTTTCAGGAAACATGGAATGTTTAAATCTATACTATAAAGCTGGAAAATTGAACATATGGTACAACAGTGCCAGAAAATTTGAGTTCATTGTTCATTTCCATTCCTGGTATTAATCATTAAAAGTAGGAACCCTGTGAATCCAAAAGAAAATTGAGGGACTGAGAAAAAAGCTGCCTTTTGAAAAGAAAAAAAGAGTTATTCAGTGGATCAAATGAGTTTTTCAGTGAGTGGGTGTGCATTTACCTTTCTTATCTATATAGGAGAGCAGACATGAGTCAGCACATTAAAAATAGGGCTGGGGTTACTTAAGTGGCACAGTGTACAGAGCACTGAACCTGGAGTCATGAGAAACTGAGTTTAAATCCAGTCTCAGAGAATTAATAATTGCTTAGCTGGGTGACCTAGGTCAAGCCACTTAACCCCATATCCTTGCAAAAATAAAAAAAAAAAACCCAAACAGAAACAGTGATACAAAAAAATTGACTTTTTAAATTCCCCATCAAAAAGGAAAAACAAGTTTTAAAATTCTTAAATATTTTACTTTTCTTTGGTTATAAGGAAGCTTTTAAGTACTTCTTAAAGGAAACATTCAAAATTTAGGAAACAAAATATGGATCTTTCTATAGAAACCTGGCATATAACTTTAAAGAACACATTTCCCCCTTTAAACTATATAACCTAAAATACATTTGAATATTTATGTTTTCATCAAGACAAAAAAAGTATATGCACCCATTAAATTTTCCAAAAATACCTCAGGAGAGGAAAAAGAGAGAAGTAGAATATAGAAAACAATTTATATAATAACAACAAAACTGTAGATAAAAACATCTCAGAAGGACTTGAGAATACTGACTAATCACAATTCTCAGAAGATTGGTGATGAAAAATACTACCCACCTAGTAAAAGTGTAGTAGTGAACTCAGGATACAGCATGAGACATGTATTTGTGAAAAAGGCTTAAAAAGAATTTGCTTACTTGAGTATGTATATTTTATTTTTTTTTTCTTTCTTGCAATTTGGGACAGAATCTGTTAAAGAATAGTAATAGGTTTACTAAAATGAAAAAAGAAGAAAAACCAGACATTTAAAAAGAAAATTAAGTTGTGCAAAATACAGATTTGTGCCTTTGTATACAATCTTCTTTTCTGTTCTACTTTGAATATTATTATATTCCATTCTGGAAAGTTAATTTAGAACTATGCAAGAGTTCAAAGAAAAAGGAAAAGGATCCACATATAAAAAGTATTTATAGCAGTTTTCTGTGGCAAAACATTGTTATATGAATAGGATGGTATACTGTTGTGTTTTATGAAATTATGAATCAGATGATTTCAGAAAAACCTACAAAGATGCAAAAATGAACTGGATAGAATGGGAGAACAATTTACATAGTAACATATACATATACATAGTTACAGTATTATTTACTGTAAATATAATCAACTGTGAAAGACATGGTAACTCACATCAATCAACACAAATCTCTATAGGTTTCATGATGAAAAATTCTATCCTCCAAGCGGTCAAATTGAAGCATATTTGTTTTTTCCCTCCCTCCCTCCCTCCCTCCCTCCCTCCCTTCCTTCCTTCCTTTCTTCCTTCCGAACATTGTTAAAGTGGAAATTTGCTTTGCATGACTTCATGGGAGGTACAGAGAGAGAGAATTTGGGACTGAATGTGAAATGAAATTGAATTTTTTTTAAAAATAAAAGCAGTACATTAAGGGACAGTACCTTACATCCTGAATGTAAAAAAGGACTGAATTATCTTCTGGTGGCAAAGAATGACTGAACAAATAATGGTATGTGATTATGATGGAATACTTTTGTTCTATAAGAAATGATGAGTGGGATGGCTCTCAGAAAAACTTGGAAAGACATGAACTGATGTAAAGTGTGTACAAAGTAACAGCAATATTGTAAGATGATCAGCTCTGAATTACTTAGCTTTTTTCTTTAATACAGTGATCCAAAGACAAAGTTGAATGATTTATGATGTCCATCCCCTGAGAAAGAACTATGGTGTCTGAATATTTTTGATTGAAGCATACTTTTAAAAACTTTATTTATCTTGTGGGATTTTGGGTCTATATTTTCTTTCACAACATGGCTACTATGAAAATGTTTTGCATGACAACACATATATAACATATTGAACTGGTTGCCTTCTCAATGAAGAGAGTGAGAAGGGAGGAAGGGAGAGAATTTGAAACAAAATATTAAAAATGAATGTTAAACATTGTTTTCCCATGTAACTGAGGAATTTATTTATGCTAAATAAAGGAGAACAACACAGAGCTAATTTTTTTTGAGATGAAACTCTTTCCTACTTATACCAATAATAATTTTAAATTTAGCTGTTGTGCTTAGTTACTTTCTGACAAAAGGGCACTTCTCTTTTTTGTCAAATGTCAGACTGAAATGGGAAGTGAGAAATATTCTATTTGAGTGAATCATTTAAGAATTATCTGAGTTTTCTCTTCCATTGAATGTGGAAGATACTATTTTCCAGGAATATTCTGTATATGTTGTGAATAAACATGCATACTCTTAGGGTTTTTGAAGTTTTAGAAATAATGAATATAATAATAACAATAGCTAACATTTATATAGTGATATATGACAGGTATTATGCTATGTATTCCAAGTACTTCATCACTTTAATCAATTTGTTATGAAACAAGAAAATAGAAGTGATTAGATGGGGCCTTTATCCCCTGGGTCTATTAAAGGTCATCTAATATAATAGGTTCTTCCTTAATAAGTGCTTGATGAAATGAAATGAAAAGATTTAACCTACTTGTTCTTGTCTCTAATTTCATTCTTGGTTAACTGAATTAAAATTAATAGTTAAAAGAGTAAAGGCCTAGATACCTTTGATATGATTTTTATCATGTAGTATATCCATTTATCTGTCTATCTATCTATGTCAATTGCTTAGTTCTTTATTATTGTTCATGACCCGATGTATTATTAAAATGATTATATTTTAAATTATATAGAATTTTTATCAAACCTTCCCATCTCCAAGCAATATTTAATTGATCATTCAGAATAAGTAACCATTAACAAGACTGATAAAAAAGAACCTTTGCTAAAATTAGAAAAAAATTAATAAAAGATGTGAGTTATTTTTGATAGACAGGATGGCCACATGTAACCATGAAGGTTAGATGCCTGTCATCTTATTTTCTTTTTCTTTGCAAGGCAATGGGGTTAAGTGATTTGCCCAAGGTCACACAGCTAGGTAATTATTAAGTGGCTGAGGCTGGATTTGAACTCAGGTCTTTCTAAGTCCAGGGTCAGTGCTCTATTCACTGTGCCACCTAGCTGCCCCAAGTCAATCTTTAAGGTATAAAGTCAAAATTACTTTGGAAAATGTCTAGTCATCCCTAAGGTATCAAGTACAAATAGCTGAATTCTCTATGAATCTAAGAAATCTAAATATGCCTATCATGACTGCTTTAAGAGAAAATCCACCATTTTATTTTTGTGGGTCAATTATTTTTCAGTTATATCTAACACTTTGTAGTCTCATTTGAGTTTTTCTTGGCCAAGATGTTGCTGTGTCTTGCCATTTCCTTCTGCAGTAAATTCATGGGATCCATTCTGCCATTTAATCAGGGATTAAGGGTCTTTTCCAGCGTCACTCAGGAAGTCTCTGAGGCTAGATTTGAACTCAGGTCTTCTTTTTTTCCAGGCCCAGTGCTCTATCTACTGAGCCCTAAGCTGCCTCCAACAGTCTTTATACTATACTTAAAACAGAATATAAGTTTACAATAAAAAAAAATGTTTCAGTACTTACATTTGATGGCAGGTTTACCTCCAATTTTCATAATAGCATGGACAGCAATAGACAAAGATTCATGAGGAATAGTCTCTGCAAATAGGTATCCAGAATACCAAGAACATATGGAGGCAAGGATGAGGAATGGTCCCTTCAGGTAATCTGGGGACAAACAAAAAGATTTTACTTTAAGAATTCATGACAAGCAAGACTCATTAGATAATTAAGCTATATATCATCTTTCCTATATTTTACTAGCGAGCATCTTGTCCTCATTGATAGAAATTTTAAGTTCGCACTAATATTTCTAATGATATTAACAAATTTCTTGGAGACTTTATGATCTGACTGGTTTTGATGCAAAGAAGTCTATGAACATGGTATGAAGTAATATTGATGAGAAAAAAGTTTTTATTATTTTTTATCAAGGAAAAGCTTCATATTTGCTCCATTATTTTTTGTTTTAGGCCTTTTTCAAAGGTACAGTGTAATCAATATTGCATAAATGCAGCCACTGAACAAAAACACACAGAACCTAACGATTTACACGTTTTTAATTTTTTTTTAGGTTTATGCAAGGCAAATGGGGTTAAGTGGCTTGACCAAGGCCGCACAGCTAGGTAATTATTAAATGTCTGAGACCGGATTTGAACCTAGGTACTCCTGACTCTAGGGCCAGTGCTTTATCCACCACGCTACCTAGCCGCCCCTAGTTCTCAATTTCTACAAAGATTTTCTTGATATTAATTTCTTGATGTTAGAAGAAAATCTTTCTGCAATTCCTGTCCATCAATCCTAAGGTATTTAGAATTAGGCTAAATAGTAGTTTGGAGATTTCACTGAGATAGGTAGCTAACTCCTCGGTGTGTATATTCTCTTTATTATTGCAAAATGGGACTTTCTCTTTTATTTATATAATCTTAGAGAGAGTTGTCTACAGCACTGAGAACCTAAGTAACTTGCCCAAGGTTAAATGGTTAGTATGTGTCTGAAATAATACTTGAAGTCACATCTTACTCATTTTGAGATCAGCTATCTACTATACCTCACTTCCTTTCAAATAATTGAACAAAGGAAATAGGAATATAAGCTTTTTTCCTTGATAAAAACAAATAAAAATATTCTAATCTATATTATCTCATGTTAGATTCATGACTTAGCTGCAACAAAACTAGCCAAATCATTATAGTTTCTATTGCTTCAAGAAATTTTTTATTATTAAAAACATCTTATTAGTAAAAACTTACAATTACTGTAGCTAAATAGTACAGTGCTCCCTAGTAAACTGTAGGAAAGATGATATGCAAATTAATTACCTAAAATGACATTATAAATGTTCTCTTCTGCATTTATGCTATATCATTTCTCATTCTGAATGAGTGACTATTAGAAAGGGGGGAATATAAGGAAAATGAGGCAAAAGATCCTATACTACAATAAAAAACCAGTCATTTTTGACATATTTATATCCAAAGAAAGTTTTAAGAATAAAAGTAGGTCTGTCTTTAGCACCCATGTACTGTTAGAATTGGTCTGAAATGCTCTGAAAATCTGCTAAGATAGAAAGGTTGTCTAATCACAGCAGGATCCAGGCCAAGTTTGTCTTAAGCTCAAAAAGCACTTCCATAAATAGTAATATCCTTTAATTAATTTAAATAGGTAGCCTAGTGATAAATATCACTAAATAATCATTTCAAACAAGACACCTCAAATTCTGTGCTCTTTAATATATTATAATTATATTTAGTGAATGACATGTTCGATTTGAAATCAAACCTGTATTGTATAATAATTAAAGCATATTGAAATATACTTTTCTGCTCTAAAAAATGAATCAGTTCAATGATTCTGAATCTAGCAGAATCTACTAACAGAGGCAATATTCCAGAAATCAATTTGCATCAGTTAAATAGGAATATTGTACAGTACTTACTCCTTTGGAAAAGTGCTTTAAGAATTGAAAAATATTATATCCATGAGAATTATTAGTCAGAATTTTAAGGGACTTCAGACCTAGATGGAGCAGTGGATAGAGCATTGGCCATGGAATCAGGAATCTGGGAGTTTGAATCCAGTCTCTGACACTTACTAGCTGTGGGGCCTTGGGCAAGTTACTTAATCCTGATTGTTCCACATCCAGAACCATCTCCAGTTGTCCTGATTCATATCTGGCCACTGGACCCAGATGGCTCTGGAGGAGAAAGTCATGCTGATGACTTAGCACAGTGCCCTCCCCCACTCAAATCCAATTCAAGTGCTTGTCATGGTATCACTTCCCTGATGTCATTGTCTTCTTTGAAAATGGACAAAAAAAAATCAACAATATAACCCCCACTTGAAGAAGTATCCTATATAGAATACCCAATAAGTGATCACTAAGCCTCCACTTGAACTACCTTCCAAGATAGACTTTGGATAGCTGTAATTGTTAGTTTTTTCTCATATAAAAAAATAAATATTAATCTCTATCTTCAACTCTGCCTGCTTCACCACTCTTAACACCCTCCACTGCTTTTAATTCTACCTTTTGGGGCTAAGAAGAAAACAGTTAATGCCTTTCAAACAGTATCATATACAACATCCTTATTATTCTCCAGGTTAAACTTTCTTAATTCCTTCAAGTTATCCTCATATAACAGAGTATCCAATTTTCTTTTTATTTTCTCATTTGGATATTGTCTACCTTTTTTGTGTCTTTCTTAAAATGTAGGCATCCTGAATAAAATCAATTCTCTAAGTATGTTATGACCAGGGCAAGTTTGTTCACTACTCTTTTTACACTAATATCCATTTAAATTAGCTTTTTGATTGTCAAATGATCTTTCTGAGCTTGTAGATCCATAACTCAGATCTTTATCACATAAACTTTTGTGTAGTTAAGGCTTTCTCATTTTTTTTTGTGAAGTTCATTTTTTGAATGAAAATAAATTGACCTTATTCCTTCTAATTTTTTTTATATAAGATGCAGTTCATTGTTTTAGCCTATGGAATTTTTAAAAATCCTATTTTTATTTACTTTTTAGTTATTTCCATCTATTAATTTAATACAAGATAATTTCATACCATCATTATATTCAAAGAAAGTTTTAAAAATAAAAGTAGTTCTGCCTTTATCACCCATGTACTGTTAGAAGTGTTAACAAATTATGCTCTGAAAATCTGCTAAGATAGAAAGGTTGCCTAATCATAGTAAGATTCAGGCCAAGTTTGTCTTTAGCTCAAGTATGTATTGGTGAGTGTAGTGGGTGGGGCATACTGGCTGTGATCACTTAGAGGAGAGCAGATTTCCCTGGCTTTGATCCCAAGGCCAGGATGAAATTTGCAGCTGTGGAGTGGGGGAACACATGGAGCAAGAAGCTTCTGCAGTGATAATATTGCTCAGGATTCTGGCAGTGACTCAGAGGCAGAGAGGAGTATTAGAAGTCAGGCTACCATAGAGAGCTCAGAAAGCAATAGTATTAAAAACCTGAATCCTGAGACATTATCCCCTCACATGTAGGGACTAATCCTACTGCAATACAAAGTTAAGAACCAAGAAAGCCACTAAAAATGAGTAATCAAAAGAGCAAGAACCTGACCATAGATAACTATTATTTGAACAGAGATGATTTGGGTTCAAACTTAGAAGAAGATAGTGAAATTAAAAAAAAAGTTACTTTTAAATCAAAGAAAAATGTCAAATAGTCACAAACTCCAAAAGAGTTCTTAGAAAAGCTTAAAAGAACCAAATAAGAGAGGCTGAAGAGAAATTAGGGAAATAAAAGTAATGCAAGAAAATAAACATGAAAAGAAAGTCAACTAATTGGGAAAAAATTAAAAAAAGTTACAGAAGAAAATAGCTTCTTAAAAATTAAAAAATTAAAAATTAAAAAAAAGCTTTCCAAAAAAGCAAAGGGAAACTAATGATGTCATAATGCACCAAGAAATGATAAAACAAAATCAAAACAATGAAAAATTAGAAGAGAATGTGAAACATGCCATCAGAAAAATAGCTGACCTGGGGAACAGATTGAGGAGAAACAAAAGAATTGTTGAATGGATTATTTTAAAATTAAGATTCATAAGAAAAAGCATAGACACTCTATTTCAAAGAACAAGGAAAATTTTCCTTTAGTATTAGGATGAGAGTATAAGGTAGAAATTGAAAAAAAAATCCACTGATTACCACCTGAACAAGATCCCAAGATGAAAATTCACAGGGAACATTATAAACAAGTTTTGAATCTCTCAGATCAAGGAGAAAACACTATAAGCAACTAGGGAAAAACCAATTTAGATACCATGACACTGCAATCATCATTATACAAAATTTAGGAGCTTCTAGATTAAAAGACTGAAAAGCATGGAACACTATATTCTGAAGAGCAAAGGAGCTGGGTTTGCAACCAAGAATAATTTACCCACCAAAGCTGAGTGTAATCCTGCAAGGAAAAAAAAAGTATATAGTCAATGAATTGTATAATGTATTTTGTGTTTTGATCTTTAGTTTATCATATTATGAATATTTTATATAGAAAGAGTTGAAGTCTATTGAAAATTTTGATGCATTTTTGGACTAATACCCTTGTTCATATCTTCCTTGATTCCCTACTGATATGCTCAAATGTCAAGAATCCCAGCACAATGGTAGATGTCCTGTGATAAACTTATTAGAGAACATAGATGAAAGTCAATCAAAATGAACAGACAAGAATGAGTTTGATCTTAATTGCAAACTCAAATTAATAAGAACAAGTCAAGTCAGGTCAACAAACATTTATTAAAGACTGTTCTAGGTCAATAATAAGTTATGGAAATATACAGAAAGGTACAAACAGTTCCTCCCTCAAGAATTTATGTCCTATTGGGAAGAACAATGAATCACCAGGTACAAACAATACATGTTTGAAACGTGGGTGAAAGGGGCAAAATCTTGATTTAGTGGTTGGAGGGGGTTCCACTGAAAAATACATCCATGAAGGAAGAAATATATTCCATAATGGGAGATGAGAGAATTTAAGATGGGCATACACTGTAGGGATTTGGTATACATAGAAGCTATATGTGAGAAATGCATCATCAGAACTCCTAGGTGGGAAGCCATAGATCAAAAGGGGGAAATTTCATGGTAAATTGGAAAAAAATTATTACAACAAGGACAGGAAACCATAATGAACTGGGCAATCAGAGACACAGGCAAATTTCTACCTTGCAAAAATATTTTAAATTTTTTTAGCTCCTGCAGAAATTGATATTTCTGAAGCACAAAAGAAAAAAAGTATTTTTGTTTGTGTGTGTGTGTGTGTGTGTATCTCTTTTCACAAGGTACATGATCTACAAAATATTAACATGGGAACTTGTTTAGGAGAAGTTCAAAATAGAAACTTTAATTCTGTAAGGAATTCAGAAACTATTGGAGGAATAAATAAGTGGAAAGACTTGTATCAAAGAAAAATCTAGAATTTTTTTTTTAGGTTTTTGCAAGGCAAATGGGGTTAAGTGGCTTGCCCAAGGCCACACAGCTAGGTAATTAAGTGTCTGAGACTGGATTTGAACTCAGGTACTCCTGACTCCAAGGCTGGTACTTTATCCACTGTGCCACCTAGCCACCCCAATAAATTCAACTTGATCTCCAACCCTTTACAATCATGCTCCAGAAAACTTTTCCAGTCTTTTTTGTTTTTAGGTTTTTGCAAGGCAAACGGGGTTAAGTGGCTTGCCCAAGGCCACACAGCTAGGTAATTATTAAGTGTCTGAGGTCAGATTTGAACTCAGGTACTCTTGACTCCAGGGCTGGTGCTCTATCCACTGTGCCACCTAGCCACCCCTATCCCCCAAATTGTAGTGAAAGAAACCAACCACAGAAATTAAAGGGAGGAGAGGAGGACTTATTATTTATTAATATTACTATACATCTGACACAAAGTAAGCACTTGATAAATGTCTATTTCCTTTATTTTTACTTTTCTCTTTCCAGTTAACTGATATAATATTAATATATATTAATTAACATATATATTAATATTATATATACTATATAAATAATGTAACATCCAATGCCTTAAGAAAGTGGCACCAAGGGCATGAAAGCAGGAATCCCCATAAGCTCTTCCCCCCCAAAACTCTAAAAGCTGAAAATTATGACTAATCAAATTCTAGAGGGGAAGAACTCACAGAAAGACTGAGTGAAACCATTTTCCAGTCCAACACTGTAGTTCTGTGGGGAAAGGTCTATTCTACTGGAATTGGGTTTGGAAAGAACTTGCAGTACAGCCCAGGCCACAGCCATGCTACCCTGCAGCAAACCAGTTCCAGTTTTCCAGGAACAGCCCGCAGGATACCTGGGTCTCTGAAGAAAATAATTCCTTCAAATGTAGAATGGAGCTAATGGAAACTGATGGCTTAGTGAGAAATCAAGAAATAAAACAAAAATAAAAGAATGAAAACTAGAAGGAAATGTGAAATATCTCAATGGAATAACAGCTGAGCTGGAAAAACGGATCCAGGAGAGATAATTTAAAAATTATTGGTTATCTGAAAGTCATGACCAGGAAAAGAGCCTAGACTTCATTTTTCAAGAAATAATTCAGCAAAATTTCCCTGAGATCTTAGAAGCAGAGGGTAAAATAGAAATTGAGGGAATTCACTAATCATCTGAAAACCTCCTAGGAATATTACAGTTAAATTCCAGGACTCCCAAATCGAAGAGAATATACTACAAGCAACCAAAGAAACCAATTCAATTACCGTGGTGCTACACTCAGGATTCTAGTCAGGATTTGGCAGCATCTACATTAAGATTTTGTAGAGCTTGAAATATGATATTTCAGAAGGCAATAGAGCTTGAATTACAGCTGAGAATTAAACTAATCAGCAAAACTGAACATCCTGTTTCGGAGAAAAAGATAGATATTCAAAGAAACAGGTCACTTTCAAACTTTCCTGTTGAAATGACCAGAAAATTTGATCTTCAAGTACAGGATTCACGTGAAGCACAGAGAGGGTGGACAGGAAGGGCTAATTATGAGGGATTTAATGATGTTGAATTGCATGTTTTCCTGCATGGGAAGAAGATACTGATAATTCATATGAAATTTCTCATTTATAAGAGCAGTTAGAAGGGCATTTATAGACAAGGTTCAGGAGGGAGCTGTATATAATGGTATAATATAGTATAAAGATGGAGTCAATGGGCGAAAAAGGAATGTACTAGGAGAAAGGGAAAGGAAAGGTAGAATGGGCTAAGATGTAAAAGAGTCAAGAAAAAGGTGTTTTTTTTTTTTTAGGTTTTTTGCAAGGCAAATGGGGTTAAGTGGCTTGCCCAAGGCCACACAGCTAGCTAATTATTAGTGTCTGAGAGTAGATTTGAACCCAGCTACTCCTGACTCCAAGGCTGGTGCTTTATCCACTACAGTGCTTTATCCACTATGCCACCTAGCCACCCCAAGAAAAAGGTTTTGCAAAGGAATGGAAAAGGGGAAGCTGAGGGGAATGAGTGAGCCTTCATTCTCATCAGAAATGGCTCAGAGTACATACACACTCAATAGGGTATAACAATCTATCTTACCCTGGGGGGGAAAGGAGAGGAAAGGGATGGGAGAAGGGGGACGGGGGGTGGGGGGTGGGGGGGTGTAGATGATAGGAGAGGGAAGATAGTGGGAGAGGGTAGTCAGAGACAACACACAAGATGGAAGTAGAAAGAGAGAACAGAATAAATGGGAGTGAGGAGGAATAGAATGGAGGAAAATACAGTTAATAGCAACTGTGGGGAAAAAATATTGAAGCAACTTCTCTGATGGACTTTTGATAAAGAATGCAACCCATTCCAGAGACAGAGTTGATGGTATCTTAACACAGAGTGAAATATACTTTTTTCCCCCTCTCACTTCATTTCCCTTGAGGTTTCTCTACCTTTTTAGGGGGAGGAGGGGCTTAGGTTTACTTTCACAAGAAGATTATTGTAGTAATGTGAAAATAAATCAATAAAATTTTAAAAAAAGAAAACAGCAACAAATCTAGCCCAGACTTTCCCTCCAGAATTGTCTTCAACTCAATCCTAAAATCAAACCTGGAATTAGGAAATGGGAAGGAAAGGTAATAAACTTTTGATGTTGCCATTGTTGTCATCATCATTTTCAATCATCTCAAATTAGGTAAATCTTTTCCCTCCTCCCCTCCTACATGAGTATGCAGAGATAAATGGATTCCTGGAAATCAAAAGAATTCAATTCCAGTTCCAGATTCTTCACTTAGTTGGATGACCTTTAACAAATCACTCAGTTTCTCAAAGTTCCAATTTCCTTATCTATAAAATGAGGAAGCTAGACTAAATAATTTTTAAGGTTCCTTTCTTAACATTCATTTATGTGTTTTAGAGTCATGTTTCAAACAGCTAAGAAATCAGTATGCTTAAAAAGGAACAAGAAATATAAAACATTTAAAACCATACTATTGGACAAAAAAGAAAAAATTGATAGATCTGAACTTTAGCAATAATTTAAAGAGCAAATCAAGCTATTTTGGAAAGAAATGAAAGCAGCTATTTTTTTTTCTCTCTTCTTTTTCCATTTTCCAATACAGGTCACATAAATATTTTTAAGAGCAGGAAGATTTTTTTTTTTAGGTTTTTGCAAGGCAAATGGAGTTAAGTGGCTTGCCCAAGGCCACATAGCTAGGTAATCATTAGGTGTCTGAGGCTGGATTTTAATTTAGGTACTCCTGACTCCAGGGCCGGTGCTCTATCCATTGGGCCACCTTAGCCACCCTAAGAGCAGGGAGATTTCTAATGAGACTTTTCCTCAGATATGAACTAGATGGTCAAAAACCTTTCAGCTCTGATATCTTGTGATACTGTGAGTCCAGATCAAGCCCAGTCACTTGATATGGTATTCCTTCCAAAACCACAGTGCCTGCCACGAAGCCTAAATAAATAGTTGACGTACATGTTCATGTAACTCACTATTAAGTATACATTCACATTGCTTCCACAAATTGTTAATAAATAAATTGCAATGATTGAACCTCAGATTTGCTGGGGCACTCCTTACACTTCATATTCACTTATAAAGTCAAATCTATTATCTTTTTGATTATATCTTTTTAAATTATCAACCTCCACCCAAGGGTCATATTCAATTGCAGAAAAGAATCATAAATCATTTCTTTCTATTTTCAAGGCAAAAATGTGATTCTTGCTAAAAGATTGTCATTGTTTGTTTTTATAAACCCTCTTTCCTTTTCATGACCTTTTCTATCATTCCTCTTGGGGGGCAGGAAGACAATATTTAACCATTAAAATGGAAAAGAGGAAAGGGTACAAAGGAATACATAAACAATAGTTTTGTCTTGCTAGGTAGGGGTTGGAAAATGCTACTCATATCTTCCAATACTATCTAATTTGTTCCCCCTCTTTTCCTAAGATGCAACAATCACACATGCAATCCAAGGCCATGAAGTTTAAAACTACAATTCCCAATTTTCATCAACTGTCATACCATTTTTTTTTGTTGTTTTTGCAAGGCAGTGGGGTTAAGTGGCTTGCCCAAGGCCACACAGCTAGGTAATTATTAAGTGTCTGAGACCAGATTTGAACCCAGGTACTCCTGACTCCAGGGCCAGTGCTTTATCCACTGTGCCACCTAGCCTCCCCCATACCATTTCTTAAAGTGTGTTTGGAAGTGGAAGAAAGGAGGAGGTTAGTTTCTCTCCAGTTTGGGAACAGCACAATCATCTTATCCACCTTCTGTCCAGCTCTCTCCTCACCCCTCTGCACCTTCCTGTTTCTCCTTTTCTCTCTTTTTCCTCCTCCTCTTCCCTTTCTCCCTCCCTTCCCTCTTCTCTCTGATTCCCTTCTCTCTCTCTCTCTCCTCTCTCTCTCTCTCTCTCTCTCTCTCTCTCTCTCTCTCTCTCTCTCTCTCTTTCTTCTCTACTCCTCTTGCTCTCCTTTTTCTCTTCCTTTCTCCTCTTTTTTTTCCCACTCGTCCATTTAGTAGGAGAAGTAATAATTGAAAGGGAGGGAGGGAAATTATGAGGAGACTCACATTCATTAATAATCCCCGATGCCATCTTCTAGGGTCCAGTGTCTTATCTGCAGTCCTGTAAGCAGCACCAGGACTTCCTCTTGTAGTGACTGCTGCTGCTACAGGTGCTGCAGCTATTTGATACTGGGTAAATAGAGCTGTCACTTTTGTCACTTAAGACACACCCAAATGTGTTCTAGATCTCCAGTTCTTCCCAAGGTGTGGGTGGGATTGAAAGGACCTCCTCTACCTCTTGACACGCCTTTTGGAAGGAAGAAAAAGGGTTGGGTCTGAGAGAGCAGGGAAAGGTATGTGAAAATGGGAAGGGAGAATTGTGAAACTGCTTGGTTCTGCCTCTCCAGCCTTCCTTCTACTTCAGAATAGCAGTATGTACTATTAGTTGAATCTCATTCTCTTTCTGAAAAGCATAAATTACTCCACTTGGCAAAAACTGTATAGGAGCATTTTAGAACTTTATATTTTAATAATACTTTCAGGTTTTCATTTATCTCACTGGCTTTTTAAAAAATTATTTTGTTTTTTAATTTATGGAATAAAACAAATACATCCATGACATAGTACAATAAAAAAGGTTATTGCATGTGAACTGCAAATCAACTATGCACAACTTGCTTTTCCTTTCAAATATACAAAACATTTATCATATAATTTTCTTTTTTTCCTTTTTTATTCCTTTTCCTCCTCCCCCAGATGCTTACCATTAGACACAAAAGATATTTATGTAAAATTATTCTATATCTATTTCTGTTAGTTATTTTTCTGGATGCAGATACCATCTTATATATATCCTTTATAGTTAAAAGTGGGTATGTATAATAGTAAAATAACTTAATTAAAGTTGTTCTTAAAACAATATTGTTGGGGTGGCTAGTTGGTGCAGTGGATAGAGCACCGGCCCTGGAGTCAGGAGTACCTGAGTTCAAATTGGGCCTCAGACAATTACCTAGCTGTGTGACCTTGGGCAAGCCAATTAGCCCCATTGCCTTAAAAAAACCCTAAAAAATATTGTTATAACTGTTTATAATGATGTTTTCTCGGTTCAACTCATTTTGTTTTTCATTATTTCATAAAAATTCATTTTTTTCTGAGAGCATTGAGCTCATCATTTCTTGTGGCACAGTAGTATTGAATCACTATCATATGGTACAATTTGTTCAACCATTCCCCAAATGATGGGCATCCCTGCAACTTCTAGTTCTTTGCCATCATAAAAACAGCTGTTATAAACATTTATACATACATACATATATATATATATATATATATATAATCTGTCTGTATATATGTATGTATATATATATATATGTATAGACTCTTTTTCTTTTTCCCTAATGATCTTTGAAAAGAAAGCAAGTAGTGATATCGCTGGGTCAAAGGGCATATATTCAGCCTAATTCTGTATTGCTTTCCATAATATTTAGATCATTTCAGAGTTCTACTTTAGATCATTCCACAGTTCCAATTTTTCCACATCTCTAACATTTGTCACTTTTCCCTTCAATTATTTTAGCCAATTTGGTAGGTGTATAATGATATCTCATGGAAGTTCTAATTTGCCTTTATCTAATTGATAATAATTTAGAGCATTTTTATATGACTATAAATTGTTTTGATTTCTTTATTGGAAAACTGACTGTTCATATTCTTTAACCATTTATCAATTGGAAAATGTCTCATATTCTAATAGATTTGACAAAATTCTTATTTATTTTAGAAATGAGTCCTTTAATTGAAAAGCTATTTATCTGATTCAGTTTTAACAGTACTTCTACTATGATTTTACTTGCATACTATGTGTTCCTGTATTCTGAAATCACCTTTCCCAAGTCAAGTAGACTTCAGGCTGTTAGGGTATAGCCATTAGAATTTGTCCCTGATAAGGGTAACCTAAAATTTCATTATTTGTAAATACCACATTTGGCTAATGAAAGCCAGACAGAATCCCCCAAAATAAGCTTATCGACTCTTATAAAAGCAGAAACTATTTTTTACAGACAAATAACTCTTTAACTTAGGGTTGAATCAGCTAGTCCCAAGATCCTCTCTGGCTTAGCTGTGAATGAATTTGGGCCAGAATAAACTGTAGGCTGAGGATGGCAAGGTCAATCTATCCACACATTTTTGTCTTTATTTTCAAACCAGCAGCAAAGCCTTAATACTTTGGTGCAGTATTGGTCTTACTATAAGTCCACAGATTTATTGTAATCAATCATTTTTGAACTGTCACTGTGCTAGGGACTGAAGATACAAGTGAAAGAAGTGATCCCTCTTCTCAATGAATTATATTCTTTTTTTCTGGTTAGAAGCATTTGTTTATTGGTTACAATACCAACTCATGGCAACATGTTTCACTGAGCCACTGTACAAATACAAAGAACAGATCCCTTAATGAATTATATTCTAATGGAAGAGAGAACAAGGCAAGTCATGTAACCCTATTGTCTGGTAAAAAAACCAAAATACTTAAAATTTTTTGAAAAAGTAAGGGAGAGCTTGGAATATAATATCCTAGAAGCAAAAGAATACATGGACTTACAACCAAGAATCATTTATCCAGAAAAATAGAGTATAATACTACAGAAGAAAAAAAAATAGACATTTGATGAAAAGAAAAGTTTCTAGCATCCCTTTTTTCACTTTTTTTTAAAAATTTTTATTTTCGGTTCCAAATTCTCTTTCTACTTTCAGTCCCTTCCCCACAGTTTGAGAAAGCAAGACATATAATACCCATTATACATGTGAAATCATGCAAAATATGTTTCTACATTAGCCATGTCTAAAGCAAGAAAAATAAAACTGATGAAGCTTGGTTTAGGGAGCAGAGGTGAAGAATTCATGGACTCAATGAGTCAGAGTTCTGAGGGTACATATAACTTATAAGGATACATTTAACATACGTATGCTTGTCCAAGAGGGTTGAGTTCTAGGAAAGACTACCAAAGGAGCAGGGATGAGTAGACTTTAAAAGGGAAAGTCAAGCAAGGAGGGTGAGCTGGGAGAGATTAGGATGGGTTTCTGCAGTGTGGTTTAGGAAATCACATCAGAAATATTCAAGGACAGTTTATTTATTATTTATACAAGCTGTTATCTCAACATTGTATACCTCAGTATCCCCTTCAGGGACCAGATGGTTATGGTTCATGTTTGGAGCATGACAGTTTTGATGTAATGTACAAAAATGTTTATTGGATGCAGAATACATGTATGGGAAAATTTCTGATCAGATAATGAGTTTGTGAGATAATTGTTATTGATGCAGGGGCATAGAAAGGCACAAAAATAATGTTTTTTAGAAAAACATAGCAAAACTTTTGTAGGTAGAAAGTCAATATGGAAAAGAACAGGATAAGTTAACTATTTGCTTTTGTCTAGTATTTCCTCTTCATTTAAAGTGAGAGTGAGAGAAAATATGCTTCAATTTCTACTCAACTGTCTCTCTGGAAGTATAGAGCATTTTTCAGCATAGAGAGAGAGAGAGAGAGAGAGAGAGAGAGAGAGAGAGAGGATAACTGAATTTATGCCAGCTGATTAAATCACCAAGTGAAATGGCATAAAGGGAAGAAGAGGATTCAGACTAGAGTCTTGAGGTATATCCAACACTGGTGTACCTGAATGGGAGGAATATTTAGCAAAAGAAACTGAGAAGTAGCAGTCAAATAGAGAAGAACCAGGAAAAAGAAATATGAAAAACTAGAAAGAAGAGAATATGAAGAAGGTAATTAAAGTGTCAAAGGGCTCTTCAGTAACTTTGGTGAGAGCAGTTTCAGTTGAATGATGAGATTTGAAATCAGACTGAGAAGAGAGGTAGAGGAAAGGAAGTGGAAATATCAATCGCAGATGGCTTTCTCAAGGAATTTAGCCAGAAAAGGAAGAAGAGATGGGATGAAAGCTGTCAGCACTCTCATGAATGAACAAATCAATAGAGGGTTTTTTTGAGGACAAGAATGACATGGTGGTGTTTTACAGATAGTAGGGAAATAATCAGAACAGGGGAGAAATCTTTGGCCTATTGATTTCATACCTTTTGGCTTTTATCAAATTGAAAAGATTTCAGACAATCAGGTGGAAATTTTCTATAAATTCTAGAAACAGATGATTCTTAGTGTAATTTCTCTATTGGGTCTTTAATCATTTGCAACTTCCAAAATACTAAGGAATACTGTTATATAGAAGTGGTATCCAGATATGAAGGCATAAAATGTTACTGAGATGAATGGCTCATGATGAAGTTGCTGAGATATCAAAGAGATATGATCTTTTGTTACTTTTTAAGCTGGATTTACATTTGTAAAACCTGGAAACTTTTAAATTCTTCCATATAGTCACCAATCCTCAGCTGAGTTATTAACCTGTTAATACTCATCACATTGAACATCTATGTTAAGATTTATCTTAGAATAAACAGATGGCTTCATGGAGCACTTTGAGAATCACAAAAATTAGAATGTCCCGGTAAAAAGCATTAATTTTTTTTGCTGTAGATTGCTTATAAGAAACATTAGTATGTACTACAGATATTTAAAGCAAAATATATTCAAGTAAGGACAATGTTTTGTTATTTTTGTCTCATATCAAACTGGGGACACAAATGCAAATATTAAAGTAAAATATTAACAAAAAGCTAAAACAATATATTGAAAAGATTTAATACTATGACCATGTTAAATTTATAGTAAGAATTCAAGACTGATTTAATACTGGAAAAGAGTAAACTAAATTAAGCAGATTAATAACAAAATAAAAATAATAATGTAATTATATCAATAGATTTAGAAAAAGCTTTTTGGCAAAATGCAACTCATTTATATTGAAAAACTACAAAAGACTGTCTTTTCCTTAAAATGATAAATAGTATGTACACATACACAAGTATGTGCAAAATGTTTTTTGTGTGAGTGTGTACATATATATATATATATACATTTAGACATATACACATATAGAAAAAACCATTTCCAATAAAATCAATGGCAAAAAAATATGTTGATGTGACCTTCTAATTTACAAAATATTAGAAATTCTGGCTATAACACAGACAAGAAAAAGAAATTGAGAGAACAAGCATAGATAAAGCAGAAACAAAATTGCTTTTTGCATATATATGATGGTGTTTTTAAAGAACTCTAGATTCAATGAAAAATTAAGGCAATAATTTCAGTAAATTTGAGAGTTATAAAACAAATCCACAAAGTTGTGAGCATTTTTTAGAAATTTCATTTAAAATAAATATATGCGTATAAATACAACAACTATAAACTTTATAAAATTCTTGGGAGTCTACCTAGAAACATGGAAAAAGTTATATAGATACAATTACAAACCACTATCCTTAAAGATAGATCTAAATATTTAGAAAAATTTTAATGGATATTAATGGCTCATTGATAGATATTCTGAATAATAAAAATGGAAATATGACCTTAATTAACTCAATGCCATCCCAAATCAACTATAAAAGGGTTTTGTTATAGAACCAGAAAAAAGATGACAATTTCATATGAATAAAAGGGTAAAAAATATCTCAGGAAGTAAGAAAAAAAGTGGGAATAAAAAAGTCTAGTGGTGGGGCAGTTAGGTGGCATAGTAGATAAAGCACTGGCCTTGGAGTCAATAGTACCTGGGTTCAAATCCGGTCTCAGACACTTAATAATTAGCTAGCTGTGTGGCCTTGGGCAAGCCACTTAACCCTATTTGCTTTGCAAAAACTAAAAAAAAAAGTCTAGTGGTTCTATTTCTTAAACTACACTATAAAGCAGTAATTGTCAAAAAATTTTGATATTGGACAAAAATAGAGAAATGAAACAGAAACAAATATATCAAGTATACTAGGACTCAATACTAGGACAAAGACTAAAGCACTGGCAGGTTAGAAAAGTTATTTTATTACAATTGTTCATTTTACATTCATTAAATAGACTAAGATGACATAAAAGAAAAATGATAAGTATTGATAGAATTGTCAATAGGCACAACCATTGGGGAAAAGAATTTGAAAAAAAGTTACAAAAACAGTCCATTACTAGGTCTAGAGTCGAAAGAGAATAAAGAAATAGAAAATGGTCCTATATAGATATAGAAAAATATTTATAGTAGAATTTTTTTGTGGTGACAAAAGACTGAAAAACTAAAGAAATGATTGTCAGTTGAGAAATGGTTGAATAAATTAAATAAACAACTACATGATCTTTATGAAACTATATGAACAACACTTTATTATGCTATAAGAAATGAGGAAATAGATGATTTCAAAGAGACATGAAACTTATATGAATGGATACAGAATAAGGAGAAATAGAAAAATTTATACTACTTCAATTATAAACATGAATAAATTGGAAGACTCTATATAAAATGATGAATTAAAAGAGCAGAACCATGAGATTAAATTATATAATAGCATTGTAAAAATAAACATTTTGTTTAAATGGGGGTGATCTAGATGATCAATGCAATCACCATGATGAAACATACTATTAATCTCTTTAAAAGAGAAATAATAGATTTTAGGATACACTAAAATTCTATAATATACATGTATATTCTAGAATAGCTATTATATGCACATTCTAGACTGGTTATGAAAAGACCAAAATTAATATTACTTTGAGTTTTTACTGCATGGATTTCTACTGTATTAATTATACAATGTGATTGATATTATGCTCTATTAATTTTTTAATTGAGTATGCATCTACCTAAGCATACTTTTATGTCCTTCAGTTAAGCTCAGAAATTTAGCTCTGAGTTAGTTTATAGTTATAGGTTAACCCCATTCCCCAAAGATATGTTGTTTGTCCTTGCCTGTCCTTGTGCAATTAGGGGAGTTTTTAATTTTTCTCAAGGAGACTAGTTTGGTAGTTTTGATCTCCTTGCAAAGATTACAAGATTCAGATGGGTCCCATACAACAACAAATATTCCTTAATTGTTGGAGAGGGATGGTTTACTAATTTCACATGGGTGTTGATCTGCTTTTCTTGATGTAACCAATCATGCAATCATGTTGTTATCTACCCTATAACCAATTGCTTTGTCTTCTCTACCTTTCCAATTCTGTTCTTCCCTGAATTGTATGAAGGCTGGTGAGCTCCCCCTGGGGATTTTTGATTATCTATAGGCCAGATACCCAATTTATTGATTTTTTGCTAGTCTATTCAACGAATGGATAATTCTCTAAATCTATAATAATTTTCAGCCACAACAGTCATATATAAATTCTAGGACAGTTTTTATATAGTTCTCTAATATATACATAAACACATATACTTATAAATATATACATATATAGGTAATTAATGAGGGGATTTATTTTGCTTGGCTATGCATATTTTCACAAGAAATTTGCTTTTCTATTCTGTTCCCCCCCCCCCCATTGAGATGGGTGGTAAAAGGTAGAGAAAATAAGTTTCTACTAATTAAAACAAAAAAAATACCACTTTAAAATTAGAGAGATCCAAGGGCAGGGTACCATATATGTGAGATTGCATACATTTTAGATGAAGTGAATGTATTCTTACTTTTACTTAATTGGTTTACTTTATTAAAGGAGACTCTCACAAAAATGGGGATGATCTAGAAATGTTTGTAATATAAATACAAATCAGATCAATACAATTTTACAACACTTTGAAGCCTTTTTTGTTGTTTCCAAAGTGTTCTCATCTGAATTTTTGTCATTCTGAAATACAAATTTATAAGTCCTAATGAAGCTGCCATTATGAGGTTTTTAGCTTTATTTTTGAAGAAAGCATTTTCTCTCAAAATTTCCATTCCATTTAATGTTTGTCCTTCATTCTTGAAGATTATGATATCAGGGAGGTGATGCCAGAACAAGCATATGAATTGGACTTATGTGAAAGGGGCTGTGCTAAATCAACAGCCTCACTTTCTCCTCTAGATTTGTCTGGGTCCAGTGACCAGATATGATTCAGGATGACTGGACATGGCCCTGGATTAGAGGCAATAAGGGTTAAGTGACATGCTCAGCTAGTAAGTGTCAAGTGTCTAAGGCTGGATTCAAACTCCTGTTCTCCAGATTCCAAGGCCAGTGTTCTATCCACTGTACCACCTAACTCAATGGATAGAACACTGACCTTGGAATCAGGAGGATGGAAGTTCAAATCCAGTCTCTGACACTTACTAGGTGTGTAACCTTGGGCAAGTCACTTAACCCAGATAGTCTCCCATACAAGGCCATCTCCAGGCATCCTGATTCATATCTGGTCATTTTATCCAGATGACTCTGGAGAAGAAAGTGAGGCTGGTGTCTTGGCACAGCATCCCTTCACTCAAATCCAATTCATGTGCTTGCCATGGCATCATCTCCCTGATGTCGTGGCCTTTGAAAATGAAGGACAAATATTATTCCATTTATAAGGTATTTGAAGGAAATTTTACCTTGTGCAATTTGTCATAACATTTTTTTTATGTAACAAAGACTACCCTGCAGTCTTAGTATGTTACATTTCACCCGTCTCCCAGGGTTCTCTGGTAAGATGGATTGGGATCTCTGTCATTGTCTGTAGTTCTTACATATGGTGTTCTCTCAATTATAGGGGGTGGGGGTTTCCTACACCTTATTTCTATTTTACCTTTGTACAGTTGAATTTGCTTTTACAAAGAAATATTTAATTCAAAAGAATAATAATAAATGGACAGACATACTCCCCAATATGTTGGGCATAAATCCCTACTTACTCTGCTGGAATCTGGGAAGGGGATTAGGTTCACAGTTTAGCTCAGTTTCTATACAGCACAGTCCCAAGGTCCAAGTCCAACACCCTCTTTGGTCTCAAGTCCCAGGTACTATGGCTACTCTGAGTTTCCTCATTGGACTGCCTGCTTTTTAATGTCCCAATGGAATCCTGAATCCAAGATTGACTTGATTTGTATTCCCAGGTTCTTGGAAATTGCTTTCTGCACCTAAAAACTGAGGATAAAGACATTGCCTGTTTCTTAGGGCCTTGGGGCCAAAAGGGAGGGTAGAGGCAGAAAGTTCTTCCCTTTTCCCCAATTCCCATCAGTTCATTAGTTCATAGCACCCATATTGTAGATGCCTATTACTTCTCCTGACCAGAGGGCTAGAATCTGCTAAGATAATACTGAAAAGACAGTGAGAGTCCCAGGCTAGTAGTTTTTAAAGATGATACTTGTTATGGCTAAGTAGTCATTAGAAAAAGGCTGTTGACCACCATGTAGTAGGGGAACACAGGATATCTTCTCTCAAAAACACTTATATAGCATATATTCCTATGAGAATATTATGATATTCTAAATGAAAGTTAAACAAGAGGATTTTGTTGTGGAACATAGAATACTAATGCAATTTCACTGAAAAAAATGTGTATGTATATTAAGATGATAAGAACACATTTTACTTTAATAGAATTAAACAGCAACAAAATAAAATAAATTGTGATAAAGAGATACACAGTAAAACTAATTATGTCATGCCTTTTTTATTTCAAAGGTATTTATATTTCAACAGCAAAGAAGAAAGGTATATTTTCTAAAGATTATGAATTTAACACCCTATTCAAAGAGTTCTAAAAAACTGAGTAATAAAAGCTATTTGTGGCAAGGAATATCACCTACAAAAAAAGGCACTGGCTTCTTCAAGTATTCTTTCTAGCCATGGGTTATGACTAAAATGATGGGTCATTGGGTTGTACAATAATTAAAATTCTTCTCTCATGGTCTCCTCCACTAGTATTCTCAATTGTCATATTCGAATCTCATCTCCAAATAATCAAAAATGTCTTTACCTTTTATATTTTTTGGTACTGTTTTAGGGTACTGTTTGGCAAGAAGATCCCTTTAACCATAGAGATTAGATACTATTCTGCAATGTATAAAGTCTTAGAAAACTGACTGGGGCATTGAGAAGTTTAAATGAACTTCCCAGTATCCCGGAATTATTATGTATTACATGTACAACTGAACACTTATCCGTCCGACTTCAAAGTCAGATCTCTATTCACCATACAACAAAACCTTTCCAAAAAAGAAAAAAAACCACACAACATTGAAGGGAAAAATAAAGAGGTAGTTTATGAATTGGGTGGTCAATCTTAACTACAAATTAATAGGAACTTAAGCTTTCCCAAAAAGTTCATTGAACTATTTGTGAGTAGGAATTGTTTCATTTTTTTAATTTTCAAATTTTTAATTTTCATTTTTCATTTCAGTTGTTTCATTTTTGTATTTGAAGTTCTAGATGTCTAGGAAAATGCCTAGTACATTTCAGGTGCTTTAAAAATAGTTGCTGATTGATTTTTTTTTTTTTAAGGTTTTTTGCAAGGCAAATGGGGTTAAGTGGCTTGCTGAAGGCCACACAGCTAGGTAATTATTAAATGTCTGAGACTGGATTTGAACCCAGGCACTCCTGACTCCAGGGCCGGTGCTCTATCCACTGCGCCACCTAGCCGCCCCTTGCTGATCGATTTCTTAAAGAAATTAGAATTAATAGTTGAATACCTTTAAGGTATCAATAAAACTTCTGGGTTAAGATTACTGCTTGGTTTGGTCATATGGAGTGTGCAGGGTAAACTAGATGACAGAGATTTTGCCTTTTTCTAAAAGTTCTGCCTCTGATCCATAATGACTCAGTGAAACCCTCGATAAGTCAAGTAAAACTTTTCACAACTCAGCTAAACTTTGTAAAATAATTGTTGATCTGAATTGATATGGGGATTTTCCTCACCAAGAATGAACTTCATCAGTGAAGACACATAAAATATAGAAATAACATTCAAGTCAATGAGAAATTGACTGGCTTGTTGAATGCTTGGATTTTTGATAGGAATTACAATAACTTTAAAGGAAGTCTAGCCAGAGGAAATTAGTATTTACCTAGAACTTTATATGGGAATGAGAGTCATTACACAGAATATCCACTCAGCTGACAATGATAACTAGATATAACATAATGTGAAAAAAGTGGCAAGGGCTAGTATTGAAAATCAATGACTTCAATCACTCAAAATCCCAATTACATCGTATTTTATAATGTCATCAGCTCCATATTTAAGGAAGGAATAAATAGTGGCAATTTAAAAATTTCTCTAATTCATGTCTACTTAAACCAGAGAACTATTACAAATAAAAGGTCAATTCTAGCCATTTCTTATTGTCTAAAATTGAATATCTCCAAAATGAGTGAAGTTTGTTTTTCAACTAACTTAGAATCATTATATCTCAGACATAATAAGCCATAAGCCTCAGGTATAGTTGTAGGTGTATCTGAGCAGAGAAAGAAGTGCTTCCTCAGTTTTGAAATCTGTATAAAATTGTCTTTTGTTTCCTTTTCATCTGTTTCTCTATAGTCCACTGATTCAAAAGCAAATTGAGTCACACTCATGAAATCTTGTCACAAATATCTACTATTCATGTAGAAATGTGAAATTTAATTTACCCACTAGGGTAAAAACCTAACTATGAGAACTTAACTTTTTTGCTTATTGCAGTTCTGATGACATATGAAGAGGGAAATACCTCATCTAAAGCAGAAAAATAACTCATCTAAAGCAGAAAAACAAGGCCTTTTATGTGAGGGAATATAAATGTCTTTAATACTGATTCAGAATTATTCTGGTAGGCACTATTGTGTAGTATACATGATATTAACTAAAGGATACCCCATCATCCTAAAAAACAGACAAGCAAAGGTTGGTAAGTGATGATGACACTGTCATTAAATATTTTAGAAATTTCATCGAAGGTACACAGAAGGGCTTACTGAGAGAATTGCAGGTTAAATAAACTCAAGTCTCCCTTGCCATCATAAGATGACTCTTTATACTCTGAAGATAAGTTAAAACTAAAGAAAATCACTAATAAATATAATTAAAGAAAAATTCTTATTTTACTTTCATAATTAAAATTTGAAGTTGTATTTTCTATTTTGGAAGAGATTTTGAGGTATAAGAGAACTTATTATTTTTCATTTTCGAACACATCATTAGATTCTGACATCCAATTTTGTATAACATAATGAATTATATACATATATATGTATATATATGTATATATGTATATATATATGCATACATATATGTATTTGGAGAGAGAGAGAGAGAGAGCACCTGAAGCCCAATTACAATATTTTGGTTTAGAATATCTTTTTTTCCCCTTGTGGATATGAAACTTCATAATCAAGGCTTAAGACATAGGAATAGCAATAAAACAATTATTTGATTTTCATGCATATAAGAGAAAATTTTGGCTTGTGATCCTTATTACATTTTTCATTTAAACTGTTAATAGTATACTCTCATATTTCTTGAGTCTGGATCAAGATGGTCATTTCCAGCGATGCTGGACTAAACATGATTCATCATTGACTAAATTAGGATTACGAGAGCAAGTGAGAGAACAGAATGGAAACAATAGTAAGATTAATACACAGAAAATAATTCCACAAAAAGTCATAAGAGCATATGAGACAATCCACAAAATGGGTTCATTTGAAGATGAAACAGGGATGCAGCTGCTTGCTATGTTATCTGTTGAGAAAGGTCCTGCAATCTCAGATACTGGAATGCCATCAACTTCTAGAAAAAGAAGGAACAAAAAAAATTTATACCACAATTAATATCTTTCAGAATAAAGGAAAATGGGATGTTTCTTATAATATAATATTAGTTTAGACATGATAGAAACCTTGAGATTAATAGTCAACACTATTATTTAAAAAGTAATTACTCAGTTTTGGATGGTCCAGTCTTAATTTCTTCCTTTCAGTGACCTTTTTGGTTAAATTTTTATTTATCTATTGTGCACAGTGAAATTGAAATTACTAAATGAACAGCCTATTTCTGATTATTGTTTTAACCTTACATCAATGGGTAAATTTAATAGACTTAAAGTTCAAAGTTAGTCATGAAAGCAATCTTTTCTTCAAACAAGAATATAATAGGATTGGACTTGATGCAATTAAACTCATTTCTAGAACCCCCCAACAGATATGAATATTGGATTGGGAAAAAACAAACAAACCTAGTTCTTATGGTTTAAGAACTAGCATTTGCTCAATAATAATACCCTGGGTGGGAGAGCTAAGATGATGGAGAAAAGCCAAGAAGGAACCTGAGTCGTTGTCCCCCCCCCCCCCCCCCCCCCCCGCCAGTTTCTCTGTTAAATTAAGCCTCTAAATGTATTCTGGAATGTCAGAATCCACAAAAAGATGGAATTTCCAACTTTCCAATCCAAGGTTACTCAGAAGGACTTCAGGAAAGGTTTGTTTCACTTAGGTAAAAGGGTAGTGCTGCCTAATGCCGGCAATGCCTGGTCAAGCCAGAGGGTGGTTCTTAGTCACAGCACAGTGTACCAACTGAGGCCATGCAGTGCTGGTTCAACAGGCCAGCAGCATAACAAACCAGCTGTGAAGCTTCCAGCCCCAGTGCAAGCAGCACCAGAACCCATGGCACAAAAGGTATGACTAGGATGGGTCACCCCAACACAGTGGGTAAGCTGCCAGACCTGGAGGTTCTTGGTTCCCAGCACAAGAAGCATGGGATAGTGCCCAAGTATCCCAGGAACAGAGTTGAAAGTTTTAAAGTTACAAAATTTGCTGGAAAATGAACCCCAAACCCCACAGTCTGTAGAAAGCCACTGTGACAGCAAAGAAAATAAAAATGCAAACTAAGAAGAGGACATCAATGCCAAAATGTCTACACGTGAAGCCTTGAAGTGAAATATGAATTATCTCAGGCACCAAAAGGACTTAGAAAAATCAAAGAGAAACAGAGCCAAGATGGCACCGTGAAGGCAGCATTCCCAGAGAACTCGACCCCCCAAACTCCCCAAAAAACAAAGGATGGCTCTAGCTAAAATTTAGCGGGGCAGAACCCATAGAAAGACTGAGTGATACATTTTCCCAGTCTAAGATAACTTAGCACTTCCACGAGAAAGGTGTGCTTCACCAGGACCAGGGGTTAGGAAGAAAGCTGTGGTTCAGCCCAGCCCAGCCCAGCCCAGCCCAGAAATCAACAGCAACAGGTTGAAGGGGTGGTGAGAGAACTCTGCTGCACCTGGGTGAGTGTGGAGTGAGGAGTACTGGCCACAGAACTTGCAAGGAGAATTGGGAGAAAGAAGCCTGCATCCCCAAAGATGGTAAGGAAAGTCTGCAGAGATTTCTCTGCTCTCCCTGTGGTAGGACTCTGCTGTTTGCCTACACTCAGACCCAGGTTGCAGTTTGGGCTTCCATACTAAGATAGCAGGATTCCTCCTTATAGCCAGCCCCAGGGCAGAGGGCAGTGCTGTAGTCATCTACACATCAAAGCACAGGCAAGAGAACATAAGAACTTGGAGGAATAAAGGTCCCAATGGGGTGGCCCCCCAAAAGAAAACAACCCCAAAGCCTTGGAAGTGCTGCAAATTAGCCTTGGTCTGAGGAAATGAGTAAACAACAGAAAAAGAATAATATGACCACAGAGAATTACTGTAGTCCCATGGAAGATCAAAACACATACTCAGATGATGACAAAATCGAAGCTTCCAAATCCAAAAACCTCCAAGAGAAATAGAAAATGGGCTCAGACTATGGATAAGCTCAAAAAAGACTTTGAAAAGCAATTAAGGGAGATGGAGGAAAAATTGGGAGGAGAAATGAGTGCAATGCAGAAAAATCATGAAAACCAAATAAACAGCTTGGTGAAAGATATACAAAAAAATACCGAAGAAAATAATATGTTAAAAACCAGTTTAGGTCTAATAGAAAAAGCAAAACAAAAGGCAAATGAGAAGAATGCTTTAAAAAGCAGAATTGGCTAGCTGGAAAAGGAGATTAAAAAAAGCTCTCTGAAGAAAATAACTCCTTCAAATGCAAAATGGAACTGAAGGAAGCTGATGACTTTGTAAGAAATCAGGAAGAAATAAAACTCTTCCAAAAAAGCCAAAAATTAGAAGAAAATGTGAAATATCTCATTGAAATAATAACCGATCTTGAAAACAGATCCAGAAGAAATAATTTAAAAGTTATTGGAGTATCTGAAAACCATGACCAGGAGAAGAGTCTAGATTTCATTTCTCAAGAAATAATACAGCAAAATTTCCCTGAGATCCTAGAAGCTGAGGGCAAAATAGAAATCAAGTGAATTCACTGGTCACCCCCTGAAAGGGATTCCAAAAGAAAAACTTCCAGGAATATTATAGCCAATTCCCAAACTCCTAAACCAAAGAGAAAATTCTAAAAGCTGCCAGAAACAGACAGTTCAACTACTGAGCCTCCATAGTCAAGATTACACAGGATCTGGCAGCATCTACATTAAGGGCTTGTAGGGATTGGAATATGATATTCCCGAAGGCAAAAGATCTTGGTTTACAACTGAGAATCAACTACCCAGCAAAACTGAACATCTTTCAGGGGAAAAGATGGACTTTCAATGAAACAGGGGACTTTCAAACTTTCCCATCAAGAAGACCAGAGCTGAACAAAAAGTTTTAACTCCAAGTATAGGATGCTGGTGAACCATAGAAGGAGTGGAAGAGAGGGACTAACTATGAGAAAGATATGGATAACTCATATGAACTTTCTCATTTATAAGAGCTATTAGAAGGAGCATTTATAGACAGGACATAGGGAGGAGGGAATATAATGGTATGATGTGGTAAAGGGATGGAGTCAGTGGGTGATGGGGGAAAGTACTGGGAGGAATGAAAAGGAGATGAAGTAGCTGAGGGACTTCAGATAAGAGTCAAGAAAAAGCTTTTTCAATGGAGGGGAGGGGGTAAGGCAAGGGGGAATGAGTGAGCCTTCATTCTCATTGGAAATGGCTCAGGGAGGAAATAGCATATACACTTAATAGGGTGAGGAAATCTGTCTTGCCCTGGAGAAGGATTGGAGGAAAGGGACGGGATAAAGGGGAATGGGGGAAGGGAAGGAATAGGTGATAGAACAGAGGGAAGATTGAGGGAGATGGTACTCAGATTCAACACACTTTAGGGCAGGACCAGGATGAAAGGAGAGAGAGAATAGAATGAATGAGAATGGGGAGAAATAGAGTAGAGGTACAGCTAGTAATAGCAACTGAGGGAAAAATATTGAAGCAACTTCTCTGGTGGACTTATGATAAAGAAAGCAACTCACCCCAAAGACAGAGCCTTTGAAATCTGAACACAGACTAAAGTACATTTTCTCTCTCTCTCTCTCTCTCTCTCTCTCTCTCTCTCTCTCTCCTTGAGGTTTCCCATCTTCTTGGGGAGGGGAGGGGGTTTATGTTTATTCTTATGTTTACTCTTATAACATTCAATTTACATCAACGTATGGCATGGAAACAATGTAGAGACTGTTAGTCTTCTGGAGGGTGGGGAGGGAAGGGAGGATGGGGAAAAATTGTAGAATTCAGAGCCTTGCAAAAAATGATGGGTACATATTATTATTGTATATAATTGGAAAACAAATAAAATGTTAAAAATGAAAAAAAGAAAAATCAAAGAGTCAGACACAGAAGAGAAATTGGGGAAAGATATGGGAGTCATAGAAGAGAATCATGAAAAAAAATTGAGTCCTTAAAAATTAGAATTGAGCCAAGCAGAAGTTAATAACTGCATGAGATATTAAGAATCATTTAAACAAAATCAAAAGAAGGGAAAAAATAAAAGACCTCATTGGAAAAACAACTGATATAGAAAAAATAGAACCAGAAGAGTATTTAGTAATTTTTATTTAAGTTTAAGTATTATTACACTACCTAAAAGTGAAAATTTAAAAAAAAGAAAAGAGAACATGGATAGCATCTTTTAAGAAATTATCAAGGAAAACTGCCCTTATATCCTAGAACCAGAGGGTAAAATAGCATTGGAATCTACCAATCATCTGCTGAAAGAAATCCTCAAATGAAAACTCCAAGGAATATTGTAGGCAAATTCCAGAAGTGTCAAAAAAAATACTTTAAGCAACCTGAAAGAAACAATTCAAATAATCAGGAACCACAGTCAAGATCACATGAGACTTAGCATCTTTTAAATCAAAAGACCTGGAATATGATCTTTAGGAAAGCAAAGGTGCTTGCTTGGATTACAGCCAAATACCAACTACCCAACAAATTGAGCACAGTCTTTCAGGAGAAAAAGAGGATATTCAATGAAATAAAGAATTATCAAATTTTCCTGATAAAAAATCTGGAGCTGAGTAGAAAAAAATTAATCTTCAAATACAAGACTGAAGAGAAGGATAAAAAGGCAAACAGGAAAGAAAAAAAACACATATGATTTAATAGGGTTAAACATCCCCACATTGGAAGATACTTGTAATGCTTAAGAATTGTATGTCTATTAGGGCAGTTAAAAGGAATATACATAGAAAGAAGATGAGGACATAAGTTGATTGATGTGATGTTATAAAAAAAATTAAGGAGTGAAGAAAAGAAATGTACTGGGAGAAGAGGAGAGGGGAGGCAGACTAAAGTAAATTATATCACATGAAGAGACACAAAAGATCCATTATAGTAAAGGGACAAAAGGGAGGGGGGTGATCTCATATGATTTGGTTCAAAGAGAGAATAACATGCACATTTAGTTTTAGAAATCTATCTTACCCCATAGGGAAATAGAGGGGATGGGGAAAGAAAAGGGGTGTTTAACAAAAGGGAGGAAAGATAAAGGGAGGTGATAGCCAAAAGAAAACTACTGCTGAGGAGGGACAGTTTGAAAAGGACAGGGGGAGAGAGACAGACAGACAGATACAGAAGGGGGGGAAATAGAATGGAGGGAAAGATACAGGGATTATAACTATGAATGTAGGGGTGGCTAGGTGGCACAGTGGATAGATAGAGCACCCCCTGGAGTTAGAAGTACCTGAGTTCAAATCCACCCTGAGACATTTAATAATTACATAGCTGTGTGGTCTTGGGCAAGCCACTTAATCCCATTTGCCTTGCAAAAAAACCCTAAATAAATAAATAACTATGAATGTAACTGGTATGAATTCACCCTTAACAAGGAAGTAGATATTCAGGGCAGCTAGGTGGTGCAGTGGATAGAGCACCAGCCCTGGAGTCAGGAGAACCTGAATTCAAATCTGGTCTCAGACACTTAATACTTGCTTATGTTACCTTGGATAATTCACTTAATCCCATTGCCTTAAATAAATGAAAATAAAAAAACGAAGCAGATATCAGAGAGGATCAAAACCCAGAATCACACAATAGATAGTTTACAATAAACATTTGAAATAGAAAGACACACACACATAGAGAAAAGATAAAGGAGCAGAATGTATTATGTTTCAGCTGAAGTAAAAACAGCAACAGAGGAAGCAATCCTGATCTCTGAAAAAGTAAAAGCAAAAATAGTACTAATTAAAAGAGATAAAGGAAACTATTTAAAAAAATATTTTATTTATTTTGAGTTTTACAATTTTTCCCTTAATCTTACTTCCCTCCCCCCACCCCCCACAGAAGGCAAGTTGCCAGTCTTTACATTGTAGGAAACTATATCTTGCTAAAAGATATCATAGACAATAAAGTAGTATCAATACTAAACATATATGCAACATATGGAATAGTATCCAAGTTTCTAAAGAAGTTACATATGTATTGGAAGAAATAGAAAGTAAAATTGTATTAAAGGGATGGGGGCATCAATTTGCCTCTCTCAGAACTAGATAAATTTAGTAAAAAAAAAAAAGAAAGACAAGAAATAAGTTAAGGATGTGAATTTTAGAAAAATTAGATATGATAGACCCTGGAGAAAACTGAATGTGGAGAGAAAGTAATCTATCATTTTCTCAGCAGTTCATGGCACCTACACAAAAATTAACCATGTATTAGGGCATAAATATCTCACAACCAAATTCAGAAAAACAGAAATATCAAATGCATCCTTTTCAGATCATGATGCAATAACATTTACATTCAATAAAAGACAGTAGAAAATTAGACTGAAATGATTGACAGATAAATGATCTAATTTTAAAGAACTAATGAATCAAGAAAAATCATAGAAATAAGCAATAATTTCTTCAAAAATAGTGACAATAATGATACAACATATCAACATTTATGGGTTGCATCAAAAAGCAGTACCTAAGGGAAATTTTATATATCTAAATAAAATAGCCAAAAGGCAGATCAATAAATTGGGCACACAATTTAAAAGCCAGAAAAGAAACAAATGAAAAATCCCCCATCAAGCATAAAATTAGAAATTATCAAAATCAAAGGAGAGAGTAATAAAATTGGAAGAAAATCAATGAACTAACAAATAAAACTAAAAGCTGATTTTAGGAAAAACTCAATAAAATAAATCAATTAAAAGAAAGAAGAAGAAAACCAGGTTACCAGTATGAAAAATGTAAAGATAGAATTCACCCACAAAAGAAGAAGATATTGAATCAAAAATTAGGAGATGATTTTGAGGAACTGTATGCCAATAAATCCAACAATCTAAGGAAAATGGATGAATATTTATAAAAATATAAACTGCCCAGATTAACAGAATAGGAAATAAATAACCCCAATTTTATAAAAAAATGAACAACAATGAAACTTCCTAGGTAAAATCCCTAGGACCAGATGAATTTACAAATAAATTTTACCAAAAGAATAATGAATTCTAATACCATATAAACTATTTGGAAAAATAGGCAGAGTCCTACAAAATTTATTTTATTACACAAATGTGCTGATGCCCTAAACTAGGAAGTACCAAAACAGAGAAAGATAATAATAAACAAATTTCCCTAATGAATATTAATGAAAACATTTTAAATAAAATATTAGCAAAGATATTACAATAATTTATCTTCAGGATAATACACTATGACCAAGTAGGACTTATATTAGGAATGCATGACTGGTTCAGTATTTGGAAAACTATCAGCATAACTGACCATATTAAAAACAAAACCAGGGCGGCTAGGTAGAGCAGTGGATAAAGCACTGGCCCTGGAGTCAAGAGTACCTGGGTTCAAATCCGGTCTCAGCCACTTAATAATTGTGTGGCCTTGGGCAAGCCACTTAACTCCATTGCCTTACAAAAACAAACAAACAAACAAACAAACAAAAAAAACAAAACCAGGGGCAGCTAGGTGGCACAGTTGATAGAGCACTGGCCCTGGAGTCAGGAGTACCTGAGTCCAAATCAGGCCTCAGACACTTAATAATTACCTAGCTGTGTGGCCTTGGCCAAGCCACTTAACCCCATTGCCTTGTAGAAAAAACAAACCAAAAAAAAAAAACCCCTACAGAAATCACAAGATTATCTCAATAGATACAGAAAAAGCTTTTGATAACAGTACAACACCCATTTCTAACAAAAACATTAGAGAGCAAAGGAATAATTTGGAACTCTCCTTAAAAATGATAAGATGTCACATTTAGAAAGAATGTTGTTAGGCTGGAGTGCAACCATTACATTGGAGGGTCTTTATAATGTATCCTTTTAGACATACAAGACATTTATACATTTGGAACTTATTTTGGTATATAAGCTCTTGGTCAAAACCTAATTCCTACCAAACTGCAATTTTTCTAGATTTTTTTCAAATAAATATATTCTTGCACAAGAAATTGGGAGATTTGAGTTGTATACCCAAGCTATTCAACTCATCAGCTTTTCAACCTGCAAATTGTTTTGGATGATTATCATTTTATAAAGTAGTTTGAGATCTGTTGCTGCTAGGCCCTCTTCCTTTTCACTGTTTTATTTTTTTTCATTTCCCTTGACATTCTTGACCTTGTCTTCTTCCCAATGAATTTGTTATCATTTTTTTTCACGATTTATAATTAACCATTTTTTAGTTCAAATACTATATCTTCAGATACATACATTAAATATATTATCATTTTTATTATTTCAGCCCAAACCAACCCAAAGAATTAATTGCTCTTCAATTATTCAGAGCTATCTTTATTATATTTATTATATATGTAAAGAATATGTTGGTTGTTATATTTGTTTTGTTTCTGTTTGTAATGTCTCAGTTGGATTCCCAAATATTTTATACAGTTTTGGTTATTTTTAATGGTATTTCTCTTTTTGACTCTTCCTGCTGGGTTTTATTGGATATATTTTTTGAAGGCTATTAATTTATGGGGGTTAATTTTCTAATTTGCTAAATTTAATTTACTAGAATTGCAGCTAATTGTTTTTGACTCTTAGATTTCTGCATACCCAACATCTTCTCTGCAAAAAGTGATATTTTTATTTCCTCTTTGTCTATGCTTCTTCCCTTAAACCCTTTTCCTCCTTTGATCACTATATGTAGCATTTCTAATGCTATATCAAATATTAGTTATGAAAATCTGAATAACTTTGTGGAGGGATCAATTGAGTCAATCAATCTCTCAGTCTCTTTTAATTCTGTATTTATGGTGGCAGAGTTAGATAAATGGGAGAAGAGGGTGTAGTTATTAGACCCTCCACAAACTTTTGATTGCTGGCACTGTTAAAGTGAAATGCTTGTCCAATGACTGAACAGATTGTAGAAGTTGAATCTAGCAATCTTGATATTATTGCTCTAAGAAACCAGAAGATATTGCAAGTATAATGAAGGATAGCTTCTTTTTTTTATTATTATTCTGCTTTTTTCAAGGCAATAGGGTTAAATGACTTGCCCAAGGTCACCCAGCTAAGCAATTGTTAAGTGTTTGAGGCTGGTTTTGAACTCAGGTCCTCCTGATTCCAGTGCCAGTGCTCTATCCACTGCACCACCTAGCTGCCCCTCACAAATATTTCTTGGAGAGAAAAGGAAAGTAGATGATGGAGTGAAGCATTTCATGGAGTATTTGGAATCGCTTATTGATGTACTAATGATAAATATTTGCAGAACAAAGTCACCATAAGAATATTTCTAGCTTATGAAAGAAGATGGCTGATAAAACATGAATAGGGATGTAGAGAAATTCTATAAACAACTTGAGAGGACTCATCAAAGTAAATAAAATATACTAATTCTACAATGTATTTGATTTTTATGCTTATTTTTATATTAATTCTTGGTTTCTTCATTGCAAATGTAGGAAAATAGTAGGATGATAAGAAATATATGGGAAAGCATGATTTACTTAGAAAAAGGAATGACAGATGCCAAAGGTCTAAAAATTCCATTTAAGCTTCATGCTATTGTATCATAAATGTTTTATTCAAGAAAAAAATTGGTGGATACTGCAAAAAAATCAAATAAATAATATTTAACAGACAACATATACTATTACTTATGGATGTATTATTTTTGAATCTGACAATGGACCAAAGACAATGCCAGGCTGCTATGGGTATGCAGTAAGATTCCTCAGGGCTAAGATCACAATATAAATTTAAAAACAAGATGAAAGACTAGCAATAAGAAAGTTATGACACATAATTTAGAAGACTTTAATCCTAAATTATTAAAATAAAAATAATAAATGGCTAATAGAAATTATACTGGCATAGACCAGAATTTCATCATTAGGTTTAATCAATATAAATTAATTGCCACACAAGAGGACAATTTCCTTAATCAGAAAACATCTTATTTGTTAGAAAGGGTTTGATATAAAAGAAGCAGAACTGGGTTAAAAATATCTTATCCATAAAATCTATAAAAATCCTACAAAGAAAGTAATTGGCAATTATAAATAGGAATACCTCATAAAGAGGAGGCAGAGAGTTATTTATTTTAACTCTATATTTAAAATATATTTTTAACTCCACATTTAAACTCTACATTTAAAAAAAAGTAAAAAAAAAAACCAGAATCGGCATTTGGAACTTCATTACATATAATTTGCTTTTAAAAAAGTATATAAGATCAACCTACATAGCATTCAAAGCTACTTTACTTATCTGATCTCTCTACTTTTCTTTTTTTCCATTAAAAATGAAAATGGAAGTCCATAAGGTTTTTAAAAATGCTACTCCTTCCTTTTCTCCCTTCTTGTATAGAGAAGTTGCTGACCTGCCTACTCCCCCACCCAAGTAAGAAAAGGAAAAAAAAATTCCCTTGTAACAGATTACTACATTTGTTGTATCTAAAAATATATGTTTAATTTCTATATCTTGAGTCCATCATTTCTCCATCAGGAGGTAGGCAACTAATTTTATTAATATTACTCTGGAATCATGATTAATCACTGCATTGAACAGAGTTCTCAAGGTTTTTCTTGAGTTGTAGTCACTTGACAATTTCTCCAAGTTGTAGTCATTTTACAATTCATTCAAATCTCTGAAACCATCTTTTTCATGATTTCTTAGGGTATAATAATATTAAATTCATTTACCATAATTGATAGACATTTGTTCAATAGGTAGGCATTTCCTGTGTCAATTCTTAGCTATTAGAAAAGAAGTTGCTATAAATATTTTTATGCATATGCATGCATTTCCTTTTTTTCATCTTTTTAGGATACAGGTTTAACAATGGCATCATTGAACTAAAGGGTATGCATAGTAAAGTAACTTTGTGATTATTGTTCTATATTGCTTTTCAGAATGTCTGGATCAATACATAGCTACACTAAGAGTGCCTATTTGTCCATAACTCTTCCAATAACTTTATATATAACTTTTACTTTTTATGTATAACTAACTTTTATACTTTTCCTTTATTATCATCTTTGCCAGTCTAATGAGAAGTAGAATCTCACTTTTAATTATCTGTAATTTAGAACAGAGTTGTCAAACTTAAATAGAAATGAGGTCATTTATCTCTACATAAGAATCCATATTGGCTACATATTGCCTTAGTTTTAAAGAATAATATTATCAATGTTTTATTGTATTTTTTTGTGTGTTTTCCAATTACATTTTATTCTGGTTCTGGCATACTTAGAAGTGTTGCTAGAATATGTTTGACATCTTTGATTTAGAATATTTTAAAAACATGATTACCATTGTAATGAATTCTTTTGGAAAACTGCTTAATACCACATTGGAGCTACCAAAACCTTACAAACCTCCAGAACTAGCTCTGAAAACAGTCATATGAAAATGTCTGAAACTTGGCACATACCTCTTCACTTACAGGTGAGCAGAACCCAACTTTAAAATAAAGTTTCAAATCTAGAAATAGCCTGGGAAAATGAGAAACAAGTATAAAAAAAAAGGAGTTTTACCATAAAAAGCTACAAAATGACAGAGAAGACCAAGGCGTAAATTCACATCAAGACAATGTAAAAAAATAGCTACCAAAAAAAAGCCTCAAAGAAAAATGCTCATTTGATTCAAACCTAAGAAGAATTCCTAGAAGAGTTAAAGAAAGAGATAAGAATAGTGGAACAAATATTGGAAAAAGAGAAGAGGGTGATGCAAGTAAATGATGAGAAGAATTAATAGATTAGTAAAAGAACAGAAAATACTGAAGAAAATAATATCTTAAAATATAGAATTGGTCATATGGTAAAAAGAGGCACAAAATCTCACTGAAGAGAACCAATCAAGAAAAATCAGAATTGATCAAATGGAAAGGATGATGAAAAAATTCAATGAAGAAAAGAAGTCCTTAAAAAGCAAAACTGGTCAAATAGGGAATAAAAGTATATAATCTCACTAAAGAAAATAATTTCTTAAAAATTAGAAGTTGGTTAGTGGAATCATGCTAAGAGGCACAAGAAATGATAAAACAAAATGGAAGGAGTGAAGACATAGAAGAAAATGTGAAATGTCTCATCAGAAAAATAACTAACTTGAAAAATAAATCAGGAAGAGATAATTGAAGAATTTTAGAACTTCCTGAAAGTCACTATCAAAGAAAGAGCCTAGATATCATATTTCAAAAATTGTCCAGGTAAACTACCCTAGTATCTTAGATACAGAGGTTAAAAAAAGATTTAGCAGTTTCTACATTAAAGGAACAGATGGTTTGGAATATGATATTCTGGAAGGCAAAGGATCTACAATTGCAACCAAGAATAATCTATTCAACAAAACTAAGTGCAATCCTTTAGCAAAAAGTGGAAAATTTTTCCTTCTATCTGTTTAGGATGTCTCTCCATATGTCTAAGACATGCAAATATTTGACCTTCCTTGTTATATGTTGTGGTATTCTAATTGCTGGCAATTGTCTTTGTCCCAATAAAGGAGGGGAGGGAACTTAGGTTTATTTAAGGCTACTAGGTTCATTTTTTTATGTTTATCTAATCTATTAATCAGCATTCTATTTTATAACCAATTACAAGCCATTTTCATGTTTATTGCTCCACAGTATAGTTTGAAATTTTATACTGCTAGTCCCTCTTCTTTGATAATTTTTATTATTTCTTTTGAGTATGTTGATGTTTTGTTCCTTCAAATGAATTTTGTTGTTCCTTTTTCCACCTCTCTAAAATAATCCTTTGATAGTCTGATTGGTGTGGAATTAAATAAAAAATAATTTTGGTATTATTGTTATTTTTATTATATTCATGTGATCTAACTAATTTGTTTCAACTGAAGAAACAATTTCAGACTACAAGTCTATCTTTATAAAATCAAATATATTATAATATCTTTTATATATTTGCAATAGGTATCTTGGTGGAGATGTATTTTATACAATCTGTACAGTCTTTGATATATAAATCTGTAACTATTTTGAATGGAATTTCTCTGTCTATTCCTATTGAGGTTTTTTGGATAATTTATAGGAATGCTGATGATTTTTGTAGATTCATTTTATATATAACAATTTTGATGAATTTATTGGTTATCCAATTTCAACTGGATCTTCACTTTACCTAGACAATCCTTTTGCTTCCTCTTATTTGGCTCTTTAACCCATCATAGTTGGTACTGGAAAGCTCTTTTCTCTTTAAGTCTTCCACATCTTACCTAGACATACTTAAAACTGAGGATACCACTTTAAAATCATTGCACAAACTATTGATATATACCTTACTCTCATATATGATTTTCTTCTTTACTAACTCTGATCAAGAAGTGAAGTTTCTCAATATAGTCAACTTCCCTACATAGATCCTTGAACCTTCTCCCATCTTCGGAAAAATATTACTATTATCATCATTCACCTCTCTCTCTCTCTCTAATCTTTAATCTCTTTATGCCTACTAATTCCTTCATTGTTGCTACCTACAATTATACTCATCTCCCCATCCTTAAAAATGTTCTTAACAGATCTTCCCATTTCTACACTAAATAATCCATATTTGCCCTCCCCTATATAATGGCTTCTTTTTAATCCTCAGGCATCTTGATCTCTCTTTAGAATTTCACAGTAAGCATAATCCCTCTTTTCTTGAATATTCTTTTTCCTCTTTGAACATTGGTGACACTATTCTCTTCTGATTTTCCCTCTTAATTGTCTGATCATTCATTCCTAAGTCTTTGATTAATAACTGTGTATATGCCAGCAAGACTTCTCTCTCTAAATTCTCTTACTTGGTAATCTTATCTGTTCCAATGAGTTCATAAATTATCTCTATGAAAATGACTCCCAGAATTATTTATCTTGCCCTAATCTCTCTTCTGTTCTCCAGTCCTATACCAAGAACTACTTAGTAGATATTTTGGAATGAAGGTCCCGTAGAGACACGTGAAACTTAATGTACTGAAATCAGAACTCATTTTCTGTTTGCACAAATGCATCTCTCAATGATTGCTGAAAGCATTGTCTTAAGGTCATCCTTGCCTCCTAGCTCTTATCCCACTGTCAGATTCTCCTTTTCTCTCCATGATAGCTTCCACATACATCTCCTCTTCATCATCAAATTCTGAATCATCCTCCACACAACTGCCAAAAAGTGACTTTCCTAAAGTTCAAGTTGGATCAAATCATTTTTACTTCCCCCCATTCATTATTCTCCAGTGATTTCCCTCTAAACTTTCAAATCATGTGGTTTGAATTTAAACTCTCTTTCAAAGTGATACCTTATTATTCAAAGTAATACTTTTCCCTTCTTCTTAAACTGTTAATCCTCTACAAGCATTCTATGGTTCAATCATACAGGTCCAACTTGCTATTCCTCTCAAGTAATATTTCATTTCCTTTGTATTTGACATCCCTTCATAGGACTTGTGCTCCATACCTAGAACAATCCTCCAATTCAGAGTATGCCTCATTTCTTTTAATATCTAAATGGAAGCATCACCTTTGTTAAGAGATTGTTCATGGTTCCCTCATTTGCTAGTCCTTTTGCCTCTCCTTTGGATCTCCTTTCTATGTAACCTGTATCATACTATAATGCACATATTTGCTCTGTTAGAACATAAGATTCTTCAAGATAAGGGCTATTTCACCTTTGTCTTTATATCCCTGATAGTTATCACAGTGACTAGACTTGAATACACACTTTATATCTGAACCAAGATTAGTTTAAATGACTTGATATTAGAAGTGTTTCATTTTTATCCTGTAAGGAAGTGAATATGTATGCTTGTTCTCTCCCATTTCAATAACTTCATATTCTTTGTTTCTCTATATTCTCAGAAAATATAACTTTTGGAAGAACCAGGAACCAGAAAGCTCTTTATATTCTAGAACAAGTAGTCAAAACCATATTTCACAAAGGTAAAATTTGAGAGAGGTAGGAGAAGACTTACACTATAAGTTGATTCAAGACAAAGTTGAAGAAGTCAACTATACTGTAAAATAGTACCATCAAAATGATTTGGTACTAATTTGCCAGTTAGCAAATTTATAGAAATGTTTTTAGCAAAGATAAAACTAACTTGAGCAATTAGATAATTCAAAAATTTCTTACCTGCACAGGAACTCAATGCAAATCCTATCCTCTTCTGAGCTCTATCAAACACAACATAGAAACCTTCCATGACTGTAGCACCAATTACCAGAGCATTAGTAGAAGGTGAGATACCAAAACGGTAACATTCATAATTTGAATCAGTTCCCAATATAGGAAGAATATAAAGCTATAATATAAAGGAAAGTAAAATACAAGAAACCGTATTAGTTCATTAGTAACAGAAAATTCACTATATATACATATACATATATATATATATATATATATATATATATATATATATATATATATAAACACTATATAAGTTACTGGGGAGAGTTATTTTTTAAAATTAAAAAAACCATCATTTCACTATTTCCTTTATTCCAAACAATTATTTTCTCTCCCATTTCCCCTTCCTACCAATGAATAATGAAACAAAACAAAAGATAAGCTGCACAATAAATATGTACAGTAAAGTAAAACAAATTTTCACATTGACCATTTCCAAAAATGAAAGTTTCATTCCTCATTTTAAGTCTTTCACTTTTCTGACCAGGGAAGTGCCTAGTGTATTTGATCTTCAGTCCTCTAGAATTAAATTGGTCATGTGTATTTTTCAGAGTTCTAATCTTTCAAAGTTGTGTTTCTTTATAACATCATTTTAAAAATTGCTCTCCTAGTTCTGTTTACTTTGTTTTGTATCAGTTTACAGAAGTTTTCTCAGTTTGCTCTTAAAATATCTATTTAAGAATTTATTATGGCATAATAATATTCCATTTTATTTGTATGCTATAATTTATCCATCAACCAATTTGTGGACATCCCCTGAGTTTCCAGTATTTTTCTACTTGAAAACATTTTTTTGTTCACATGGTTCCTTCTCTCTCTCTCTCTCTCTCTCTCTCTCTCTCTCTCTCTCTCTCTCTCTCTCTCTTTCTTTTTCTCTCTCTCTGTGATATAATCATAATAATATTATAGTTGGATCAATGGGTTTGTTCAGTTTGAGAGCTTTGGGGGCAGAGTTCCAAATTATTTCCAGAAAAACTGAACCAAGTGACAGCTATACCAACAGTGCATTACTATTTGTTTTCTCATAAGCCCTTCAAAATTTGACATTTTCCTTTTTTATCATCTTTAGCAATATAATACAAATATGAGAGTTGCTTTAATTTGAATTTTCTTAATTATTACTGATTTGGACTATTTTTCTGTACATGTCTATCAGTAGTTCAGATTTTTTACCTTTGAAAACTGGCCATTTTTATCTTTTGGCCTTTTATAATTTGGAAATAGTTTATAAATTTGAATCAGATCTTTATACATCTTTTCTCATTTAACTGTTTCCTTATCATTTTAATTGCCTTGGGCTCATTTGTACAAAACTTCTAAATTTCACAAAATCAAAATGATTAATTTTCTTTCTAGTGATTTCCTGATCAAGAAAAATTTCAAAGAAATAAGACAAACAGAGATCTTAACATCTATAAGCTGATTGACTGAATGTTATATCCATGGTTAGGTAACTCTGGATTTGTCCCTTGAGTCCTTAACAACCTTCTCCTTATCATTTTTTTTATAAGTACTGATCAAGTGGAAAGCTTGGGAAATGGATATTTCCAGATTTGAAAGTTACCTCCTCTTAAGTACCAGTCAGCCAAAGTGAGATTTCCATAACAAAATCCTTTAAGAGAAAAAAGATTATCATTGACAGGATCACCTGAATTTGAAAGTCTAAAAAAAAGTCATGCTCTGACTCAGTAGGAGTTCTCTTCCTTATAAAATCCTATGATAATTGTTGAATTTCTAGTATAGTATGGTCTAGGGTATGTGAAATAGCTGCTCTGCTATCTCACAGAAAAGTGTGTGAATATACATACCAGACACCCAGGAAGCCACATAGGATTGTGGCTATTTTTCTGATTCTGTTTCACCCCTAAAATAATCCCAAAAATAAAACCTAGTTATTTCTAATGTTTATGGTCTTCCCAGAAGAGGGTAACAAATTTCCTTCTCACAAAGGTAGGCATTGTACAACATAGGGCTCAAGTATGAGAGATAATATATTTTCTTTTTCACTCCAAAAAGTGCCTAAGAAACAAAGTACTCTAAGCTGCCCATAGACAATTGGGAGATTACTGTAAGAGCCCACACAATCAGATATTTATTTATGCTTCTTTTCTATGAAAATTCCTGAGCAGAATATGATAAATGTCAATGAAAAAACTGTGATTCTTTTTTTTTTTTTTTAGGTTTTTGCAAGGCAATGGGGTTAAGTGGCTTGCCCAAGGCCACACAGCTAGGTAATTATTAAGTGTCTGAGGCTGGATTTGAACTCAGATACTCCTGACTCCAGGGCCAGTGCTCTATCCACTGCGCCACCTAGCCACCCCTAAAAACTGTGATTTTTTAAAAAAAATTATATTTTATTCAACTTAAATGCCACTGAAACTTATTTAGCAGTCCAAAAGTATATTCCAGGCCTTCTATATATGCACTTTATTTTATTTATTTATTTTAGGTTTTTGCAAGGCAAATGGGGTTAAGTGGCTTGCCCAAGTCCACACAGCTAGGTAATTATTAAATGTCTGAGACCAGATTTGAACCCAGGTACTCCTGACTCCAGGGCCGGTGCTTTATCCACTACGCCACCTAGCCGCCCCAAAATGCAGTTAATTTTGAAAATTTATTTTGTAGCTTGCAACTCTGCTGAAGGTATTAATTTTCTCAATTGGTATCTTGTTGATTCTCTAGGATTTTCCATAATATCATTAGAAAACATTTCCATTTTACCTATTTATAGTCCTTTCTTTTCCTTCCTTCCTTCCTTCCTTCCTTCCTTCCTTCCTTCCTTCCTTCCTTCCTTCCTTCCTTCCTTCCTTCCTTCCTTCTTCTCCTCCCCACCTTTATCTGTTCCTAGCATTTCCAGAACCATGTCAAATAATAGTAGAGAGTGGGCAAACTTACTTTCAATAAATACTCCTATATTTATTGAAAACATTTCTAGTGTATTCCCACTGCATATGATGTTTGTTTTTAGTATTAGGTAGATGATTTTTATGATAGTTAAGGAAAGTCTTTATGCCTATATTTTATGGAATTTTTATCCTAAAAGAATTACATTCGGTCAAAGGATTTTTCTACATTTATTGAAATGATCAAGCAGTTTTGGATTTTTTTAATTTTGAAAAGATTGTGTTGATTATTTTCTCAATGTTAATCAATTTTTATATCCTTGGTATAAATCCCTCTTGGTCATAATGAATGATTTTTTTTAAAGAAAATCACAGTAGTTTATTTGACAAGTTTTTGTTTAAATTTTTTTGAATCAAAGTTCATAAATGATACTGGCTTATAATTTTCTTTATCTTTTTATTTCCCTGGTTTAGGTATTAGAAATATATTTGGCTCATAAAAGGATTCCATTAAAGTGTTTTCTTTCTCAATTTTAGAAATTAATCTGTTAATTTTGGGTAATAACTGTCTTGAAAAGTTTAATAGAATTTTTTCCTTTGGTAGTTCCTTTACAGTTAGAGTTATTTAGTTTTTCTTAATTTGCATTATTTAAGCTCTATATCTGGCCATCTGTTAATTTTAGCATTTTATATTCTTGAAGGTTTTCCTTTTTTCTTTTGTACTCTCCATTTTGTTATGCTATAACTATGCACAACGTTTTTTGATTATTCTTTTTGTTTTGTTGTGATTTCATCTTGCTCATTTGCTATTTTATTGATTTGATTTTGGGCTTTCTTCATTTCAGTTAAGTTAGCCTAAGTATCAATTTTATCAGACTTTTAAAAGAACAAAATTTTAGTTTTATTAATCATTTTTCTATATATTTTTTCTTTTAAATTTATCTATTCTAATTTTTAATATATTTTTTCTTGTGTTTATATTAGTTTTATTTGTTTATTTCCAATTTTTAAAAATGTATATGCAGTTCATTAACCCTCCTTTTTTGTTTTTGTTAATATGTTTGTTTGTAAAGATATGTTTTTTCCTCTTGAAGACTGGTTTAGTTGTATCCCAGCAATTTTGGTTTACTATTTCAACATTACTGTTTTCTTTTACATAGGTATTATTTCCATGATTTTTTCTTTAGCAATTAGAATTTAGGTTTTGATTATTAAATACTCTATTCTATCCATTTGGATACTGTATCTTTTGTTTATGGTCCTTGAACTAATTTTCTATTTTATTGTAATATGGCCTACAAAGGATATATACAAACCATTTCTTCCTTTTAATTTTTTTAGCAATATCTCTATGCTTTAGAGATGTTCAAATTTTCTAATAGTTCCATGGGGTCTGAAAAAAATGTGTGTTTTTTTAGTTCCACTTAGAAGAAAACATAAAAGCAATCCCCCATTCTCCCCCGCAACTCCCCATCTTCTCAGTGTTTCTTATAAAGACACGGATTGAAAGTGTCTGTTTTCTTGTCCAATTTGTCGCTCTTTTTCATTTTAATGGAGTGTATAATCCCTTCACATTTATAGTTGTGAGGTTTATATTTTCCTCTATTTTTTCAATTTATGACGTGTTCTCCTCCTCTTTAATAAATTGTGTTCTTTCACTCATTTTACCTTAGCCATTTTTAAGATGTTCCTTTCCCCACTGGCTCTTTCTTTTCAACTCTAAACCCACTTATCTCATTTATTACTTTTATCCTTTTGGGGTTTTTATTAATTATGTTATCTCTCTTGATTTTTCCTGTTTATATAATTCTAATCAAGTCGATTCCCCTTCTTTCTTCCCTTTCAAAGTAGTCCTGTTCATTAGGATTTCTTAATATTTCATTTCTTTCTTACTTTTTTTTGCGATGGAGGATCTTCTTTTCTCTCCTCATTATTTATCGTCTCTTTCCATCTATTCTAGACCCTCAATATCTGATATATGACACCTGCTAATATTTAATTTCTCTCCTTTCTCTGTATTTTCATGCTATAAAAGCATTCAAGCTATACATTCTAAACTGTCTCCTCTAGGCAGTTCCTAATACTGCTTTATATAGTTTGTCCTGTGGATTCCCTTTTCCCACCTTGTCTCACTCCCAGAACCATGCCAATTTTTTAAAGGTATCAGAGAGGTCCCAAGGTAGGATCTTTACCTTACCACACCTTCATTATATAGCTCACCACTGATAGTATCTTTCCTTGGTTACTTTTTCCTTTCCATTTGCCTCAAAATAACCTCCCTAATTTCATGCTTTTCTCTCTCTCCAGGTTCCAGTTAACCCAGGGAGTTCCAATTTTCTTCTTCCCATCCCCAGGATGTGCAGACTTTTCAAAAACTAAATCACCCAGGCCACAGCTAGCACAAGGTACTCATTGTTGTAGGACAGTACCTGGCAGAGAGTAGGTACTTAATAAATGCTTATTGATTGACTAATCTCCTTGCATAGACCATTTCTCTTTACTTAAAGAAATACTCATCAATGGCACCTCCTCCTACCCCAAAGTCAGACCTCCTTCTTTCCTTTTACATTCTTTATCCCCACTTCTTCACTCATTCCCCAGTATACTTCTATTTTTTGTTTGAATTTATTTTTTCTTTCATATATATATATGTAATGATTTCCTCCAAATCATATTTTAAAACAATTTTAGTCTTTTAAAAATTTTTTTTCAGTTCCAAATTTTATTCCTCCCTCCCTTCCATTCTATTCCCTGAGATGGTAAGCAACTACATATTGAGTATACATATGCAATCATGTAAAACATTAACATGTTAAACATTCTGTTAATTAAGACTCAAAAGGAAAAGATTTAAAGTGAAAAAAAGCATACTACAGACTGTATTCAAACAATATTAATTCTTTCTCTGGAGGTAGATTGTATGCTTCATCATTAGTCCTTTGGTATTGTCTTGGATCACTGTAGTCACCTCCTCATTATTAGTTCTCAATTTGACTCTGGCACTTTATTCTTCTCCCTCCCCAATCTTACTTCACCCCCTTTCATGTACTCTACTATGCTATAATGTACTTTCATAAACAAAACAAAAAAAGTCCTCCCAAAACCCCCAAAGCATTGATTCACCTGTAAGCAAGTTTTTGCGAAGTTCTGTCTCATGTCTTCTTCACTGTTATCTCTGCCAGACTTTCAACTTCTTCACCCTTTTCTCTTTGTGTACATTTTGAAATAAATTCCTTACTGGTCTCTATTTGCTGTCATTTTGCTGCTGCTGTCCTTGGCTGCTCTATTTATTCACTATTCCTGCATTTCTGTGTTTGAAATCTCTAGTTCTTCCCCCCCCCCCCACTCCAAAAATGCTTTAGCTGCCTTTTATTATTGAATGTCTAACTTTTTTTTTTTCAGGGATGAGATTCACAGTCTAGGTTACCCTGGACTGCATCCTGTGCTTCATTGTTCTTCAGAGCAATAAACTTCATTTCTTTCTATGTTTTCTATTGGGTGCAGAGTAGTCTTTCTTGATTTGAATTTCATTTTCTTAGTATTTGAGAATATTTCTCCTGCTCACTTGCAGAATTTGTTAACAATTGGATTATTAAATTTAAACACTATGAGTCTTGCATTTGGCAGCCTTGAGTTTTTTTCTTTTATGGGGGGGTGAGTAATATATGAATGTTTTCAATTGGTACTTTATTTTCTATGTTCAGAAATTCCGGCCAGCTCTCTTCTATTATTTTCTCCATTATGGGGTTAAGAATTTCTTGTTCTGTAATGTTCTTGTAGGAAATCTAGGATCCTTTGGTTATCTTTACATATTCTGACTTCCAGAGCTTTTGCTTGCATAGAGTGCATGTTTTCTTTAAATACCATTGTTTTCTGATTCTCTTATTCTAGATTATCCTTCACTTCTATATATTTGCATTCTCAATCTATTATTTTCTCTTTTGTTTCTTTGGTAAAACTTGCCATCTCAGATTCAAGTTTTTCTCCCCTGCTCATTATTTTTGATGTGCAGTTCATAAATTCTGTTTTCAAAATTCCCATTTGTCTTTTGAGTTACCCAGGAACAATTGTGCTTGCATGTTCTTCTCACATTTCCGCAGGGTCTTCTGTCATTAAGTACTGGATCTTTTTTGTTTGCTTTGCTTATTCACAGGTGCTTAAAGTTGCATTCCAGATTTGGAGTCATATTTCCTTTCTTTGATTATGTCTTCCCTATTGGTTTATCAGCTTGTCTTTTAAATTTATGAATTTTTTCCCTCCTAGGATCTTTGGTAATTTCAGTCTCCCTCACCCAACCTCAATTTTTCCTCATTTGCTTTCTGACATTATCCCCTCTGATGGTGGTTTCCTTGGGGGATTTAACCTCAAGCATCTTAACCTCCTTCCATGCTGGGCAATTCAGGTTCACCAGCCAATGTCTTTTCCACAAGTGACTTTTGAAAGGTCAGAGTTGACCCCATTTATGTTTTTTCCTTCACTTTAATAGGGTACTGCACAGTCCCTGCCTCCCCGATCCCTCACAGAAGATGTCTGTCCTAGTATCCTGTCCCTTTTTTCCAGTTTGGTTCTTTGACCCAACACTGATAACTCAGAGAGCAGCCTCTGTGCAATTGAGTTACACTAGCCTGGTACCTGTAGTTCTGAACTTTGTAGCACTGGTACTATGATGATATGTGTCCTAAAGGATGCCAGTTATACTGGATATCTATTGCAGTCCAAAAAAATTCTGAAACTTGAAGCTGGGATCTCCATGGCAATGGAAAAAGGGAGGGGAAATCAGGGTATAGGTATGAGTTTTGTTATAAGCCTAAGTCTGGTCCTTGTTTGCTGGTGCATCTTTTCTGTTGGTAACAACAGTATGGAAGCTGAGGGAGAAGTGCTGAGTGAGCTCAGGGTCAGTGAACATCAATTCATGATTTTTTAACCTTTCTTTGCATTGTTGATATGCTAGACCATGGAAACAGCTGAAGTTGCTTTATCTTTGGCATGTAATTTTTTTTTTAGTAAGACTGGAGAAGTTTTAGGGACCAGAAAAATTTTTAGTCCCCCATCTTGGTGCTCATGTGATCCAGAAGTCTGCAGACTACTAATTAGTAACCATCATGTCAAAGTACCAGATCTGTACAGTTGTATAAATTAACTCAGATAAAGTAATTATTTTTCTTATATAATAGATCTGATATTTTAAAGATATACCTATAATATCTTATTTTTAAGATATGCCTATAATACACAAGTCCTCTATTTGCTATGATCAGTTTTTTAAAACATAATTTGGCAACGTCTTTATAAGATTTTAGTGTTGTTGTTCAGTCTTATCTGACTCTTCCTACCCCATTTGGGGTTTTCTTGGCAAAGATACTGCAGTGGTTTGCTATTTTCTTTTTCATATCATTTTACAGAGGAGAAACAAGGCAAAATAGGTTAGGTGACATGCCCAGGGTCACACACCAAGTAAATGTATGAGTTAGGCCTTGAATTTAGAAGATAAATATATCTTACTTCAGGCCTAGCACTCTATCTACTCCGCCACCTCATTGACCCTAAGATTTTGGTACACGTTCTTTGGTACACATTTCTTGGTACACATTCTTTTTTTTTTTTTAGGGTTTTTTTTTTGGCAAGGCAATGGGGTTAAGTGGCTTGCCCAAGGCCATACAGCTAGGTAATTATTAAGTGTCTGAGGCCAGATTTGAACTCAGGTACTCCTGACTCCAGGGCTAGTGCTCTATCCACCAGGCCACCTAGCTGCCCATACACATTCTTTAGTACACATTCTTTATTGGCTTTTTGGTATATCTTTGTTAGATAGACTATCTATCCAAGACAGAAGATATAAATAAATTTCCATGCCACTGAAGTGTACTTAGCATCATTTCCTGTATAAATTTCTTTAGCTTTGGAATGGTAAAAGGTTGTCACGACATTTCTTATTTCTCTAATTCTTTAACAATTCTGCTTTTTGGTATAATCATATATTTATAAAATGAAGTCATTTGATGAGGTTTTCCCTTCATTCTCAAAGATGTCCATGACATCAGGAAGATGATGTCATGACTAGCACATGGATTGGATTTGAGTGAGGGGGTGTTATGCTAAGGTTCCAACCTTACTTTTTCCTCCAGAGCCATCTCTGAATCAGGATAACTGGAGATGGTCATGGATGTGAGGCAATCAGGGTTAAGTAATTTGACCAAGATTATATAGCTAGTAAGTGTCAAATATCTGAGATGGGATTTGAACTCAGTCCTTCTGTCTCCAAGTCAGGCTCTATGACATTTAACTACCCCTAGTAAGTCATTACTCAATAGTGTCAAGACTGATACCAATAAAAGATCTAAGCAAAGACCTCTACTGTATTGGGTAGATTTACTCTTGAGGCTTTTAGGAGAAATGATATGAGAAAGCATAAGATCATTTGAGTATGAAAGCAATGATGAACTGCAATCAACACCACTGGATGGGATACCCAAAGCAATGAAATAACTACCCCTCAGATTTAATAAACATTTATTAAGCCATCATATCCATTAAGTCATACACCCTCAAGGCACTGTGGTAGATATCACAGATAAAATAAAGACAAATTTTAAATAGTTATTGTCCTCAAGAACATTCTACAGTGAAGGTTAACACCCCTTCTAACTCAATATATGAATCTTATGAAATGACTCATACATAGATAAATATAATATGCAATAATGATGTATTCTGACAGTCACAAGTTGATTCAAAAAATTTAGCACATGACTGTGAGCCTGAAGTATTTCTTTGAAGTTGACTAACAAATCAGAATTTCCCTATGTATCTAAGGAAAATAAGTTTGAAGATGACCACAATTACAAAGATAAAAATAATCTTTCTTCACTTGTTAGAAGGGCAATTTTAGGAGTTAAAAGTTTATTTATCTCCTATTTTAACATTAATATGAACATTAACAGCAATATGAAGCTAATACAACTCATCATATAATGTCTGGAAGTGAGGAAAAGCTCCTGCTGTAAAACTCAAGAAAGATTTATAGTCCCAAATAGTAATGGAATTTACCTGCTGTGTCAGAATACTGAATTTCTCAGCAATTTCACATCAAATAATTCCCTCTTTGATGCTGTGATAGTAAATGGAAAGAGATGCTAAGAACATTGATTTTGAGAAAATAGCTTCCTATCTTAGACAACTTTCCCATTAAATACCAGTTTTACAATGAACATACCGAGAAATTTCCAATAAACCTATTTAACTAAATTACAGTTGAACAGAAAACAGAAAAGGCAAACAAAGGACAATACATATTATGTAGACAATATATAGTAAAGAAACTCTCTCATTGGGAGTGACATAACTCAGCTCAACCAAGAGAAAGAAAGAGTCCTAGGTCTTACCCAAGGAGTAAGAGACATCTCTTCTGTAGCTAGCTGGGGATAAGAATGTGATGGAGACTGCCTGCTCCTTCCATGTCTTCCTAAAATCTTTTCTTTCATTAACTTGAAGTGGGACTGGCCTTTTCCATCTTCCCTCTTGAAGCTGGAAAGTAGAAGTATCTAAAGCCACTGCACATCCTGAAATGACTTAAGACTAGCAAGCTTAAAGAAGACTGAAGAAGGCTAGAGATTTCTTGTTCTTGTCAACTCCTCCCCTCTCCTCAGGCAAGGCAGAGTCTTCATTTTCATTAATAAAGAAAAATTCTCATACCAGTGAGCTTTGGAACTGGAACTGGAGTTACAAATTAAAATTTGAAAAATAAAAATTCAAGTTCAAACCTGAGGCAGGATAGTGATACGGAATGATTTGCTGGAGTTCTCATCTCTCAGATAAATGGAAATATTGGGAAAATACGACCAGGGTGTTTCATAATTCCAGCATGCAAGCTGAGAACCAGTCCAAAATCCATCAGAAAATTCTGAAATCTAATGGGGGAAAAAGAGGGAATGTGAAAAAACAGATATTATATTTTAGCATTTACTAGCTGATTAAATCTATTGTCTTTCTTATCACCTTGTCAATTATCTACATTACCTCAAATTTTAATTAGAATTAAAATAAGTATCAACCTAACTTGAATAGTTTGTCTTTAGTCTGTAGAGAAAGTAATATATATATATATATATATATATATATATATATATATATATATATATTTAAAATCTACCAATAAGAATGTGCCAATACTCTAGGTCAATGGTACTAAATATATAGAAATGGGAACACTAATCCAAATATAAGCTTTCTTGTTGGTCATAAATTGACTTAGTTGATAAATGTAATGTTTTATTGTTTCATTGATTTAGTTTGTTAAATATTTCCCAATTATATTTTGATCTGGATAGGCAGCACACTCCTATCCAGTGTTTACAACTTTGCTCTAGAGGATATTACAGTAATTATTGTAAGGCAGAATATCTCCTTCAAAAGTTTTATAGCTGGATAAATTGATAAAAATCTCTAATTAAAATGGGTGACACTGCACTAAAGGGTCTGCATGTTTAATCATTAAACTAATTTTACCAGACAACAAGTAAAGGAGAAATGAAAACAATATAATCATTTCCAATGAAGGAGCAATCACAGAAGACAAATTCATAAATCTTCCAGATTAAATTGTTTTACGTCACCTCAGAGAGAGTGGACATACATGGATGTTAGCACCCTTAACTCTATGAAGTTATGGGGCATATGACTGATTTCCCTAAAGCCAGTATTATGTCACATGAAGATCAGTTGAAAGAACCAGGTTGGGAAGGTCAAGTAGGGACAGACTTGAGGAAAACATAAAAGCTATTTCTAGGAAGCCGTAGGATTCATTTTGAGGAAAATCTAATGCTTTGCATGAAAAATGGAACCTGAAATCATGCTACAAAGTAGCATCATAAAGCAATAATAATTGCTTAACCACCTTAAACTGTGGATGGCACTATGCTCTCAAATTTTAATATTAAGCACTCAGGAGAAGGTAGGAAAGATTTCCTTTGCTACAATTTTGTTCATTGTCTGATGGATATAAGTATTACTGCTGCTGAGGTTACTGCAGCTACTCCTCTACTGCTGCTACTACTACTACTTCTCTACCACTGCTGCTGCTGCTGTTACTCCTCCTACTGTTGCTGCTATTACACCCTTCTACTCCTCCTCCTACCACCACTACTAGTCCTTCTCCACTTCTACAATTAAACAGCATTTATATATCACTTTAATATTTACAAATACTATCTTATTTGTTCCTCACAAAAAGTCAAGATGGTAAATACTGTATTATCCCTATTTTTATAGAAGGAAACTAAGGCAAATAGGAAGTGAAGCAACCAGAAATTAAATGACTTACTAAGATATAAAAAAATACTTACTAAGGAGAAGAACTGGTTAATGTTTAAGGTGGAAGTTGAATTTATATATGCTATGCCACCCATACTCTTTGATCAAGAGATTTCTTTGCTAAACAAATATCTCTAGGAGGTCAATGACAACATAGAGCACCATTTTTTGTGCTATGAAAGGACTTGAATCAAAGTAGTTGACCATCAGTTACTGGCTAAAAAAAATGTAATACATGAATGTAATATAACACTATGCTATAAGAATCAGTAAATGATGAATATAGAGAAACATGGCAAGGATTGTGTGGTCTAAAGCACAGCGAAATAATAAGCATCAGGAAACAATATACACAGTCATTATAGCAATATAAATGGAAAGAGAAACAACAAATAGTTAAAATGGAATGTTATAAAACTATAGCATTTAATTATAAAAATTATAAAATTATCAAGAAGGGATATATGAAGACATCTCCACCCCTCATTTGTTTTATCTTTACAAGAACTTTGTGAGACAGGATAACCAAAGGCAACATTTCATTGCTACAATGGATTATATTTGATGACAGACTTTCAGCCTAACTGGAAACTTGTTCCTATAATGAAGCATTCAGTTTTCCAAAGGGTATATATATTTGTTTTTGTCTCTGATTTTCAAAATTATATTAAAAACCCTACAATTTACACATAATTGTGTAAAAATGTTAAGGGTTACTGAAATTAGTGAGAAATTTGTCAATCTTTTACAGTGCTTTTAAATCATAAAGGAAAGCTATATTCTTGATGATTCCCTACTGATTGAATTGCAAAGTAACTGCTTAGGCTTCCTTCACTCTATATAACCTTCTTCTTCTTTTTTTTTTTTTTTTAAGATTTTTCAAGGCAATGGGGTTAAGTGGCTTGCCCAAGGCCACATGGCTAGGTAATTATTAAGTGTCTGAGGTCAGATTTGAACCCAGGTACTCCTGACTCCAAGGCTGGTGCTCTATTCACTGCTCCACCTAGCTTCCCACTCCATAACCTTTTGAGCTGGTCTACCTATTAGCATTGGAGTAAGAGAAGTGATTTATAAAACTGTAGAGCTGAAAGCGAGCTCAGCATTCATCTAGTCTAATTGCTTCATGGAAATAGTTCCCGTAACTTTAAATTGAACCAATGGTCATTCAGTCTAAATATTTCTAAGTAAGAGGGAAACCACCACTCTGGGAGATAGAATATTCTACTTTTGGACTGCTACAATTTTAAAAAAATTTATCCTGAACATCAAGCCTAAACATGCTTTTTCACCATCTATCTATAGATATTGGTTTTACTCTCTGAGGTCATAGAGAATAAATCTAATCTTTCTTCACATAACAATGCAAAAATACTTAAAGAAAGCTCTGAGCATTTTTTTTTCTCCAGGCTAAATGTGCAGTTCCTTTAATTGATCCTTATATGATATAGACTCAAAGTTTTTCATCATCCTATTGTCTCATTTTAGAGACTCCCCACTTTAACAATTGCTGAACACAAAATTTTGATTAAAGAAGAGTACAGTGGAACTATCTCTTTCTTGTTCCAGGGAAACATGCCTCTTTTCATATTCTCTAAAATAGTGCCAACTTCTTTGGCTTTTACATCACAAACTGTCTTTTATTGAATTTCCTTTACAACACTCAGATCATTTTTTAAAGGTTCATAAGTATTCCTTTATTTTAGGGGAAAATGTTTTCATAGGTACAACAAAACAGAAGAGAAGATTCATAATAATAAAACAATAAATTTCCATTTCAAGAAAGACTCACTCCATCCATCCATCCATCCATCCATCCATTAATTGTTCCCTCTTTAGCCCATTCCTGATGAGTAGGCTTCCAGAACTATCAACTGACCTAATTCCTCTTGATCAGTTTTTTCCCCTCATAACTCACTTGTATAAGATGATTAATCTTTTTTTTAATCTTTTCCTACACCAATTTAATTTTTAGCTTCCCAAGGTAATCAGTTCTACCCTAATTTCAAACTACTCAATTAATAATAATAATCTTGGACCACAAATAAATAGTAAAAAATTGTCTTTGAGTCCCTTGTAATTAGCTTTTATTATTTCTCTTATATTCCTCATATCTTGTATTTCAAATTTTCTATGAAGTTTTTTTTGGCAACAAAATCCTGAAAGTCTGACAATTCATTGAATGTCCATTTTTACCAGTTCAGGATTATTCTTAATTTTGCTGGGTATGATTTTTGGCCACAATCCCAGTTTGTTTGCTCTTCAATATGTAGTGTTCTAAGATACAATGTCTTATAATGTAGCTGCTGTTATGTCTTGCATAATTCTAATTGTGGCACAACAGTATTTGAATTGCTTTTTCTCTTGTTGCCTTTACTATTTTCTCCTTAACCTGGGCTTTTTGTAATTTGGTTGTGATATTCCTATCAGTTTTCCTCCTAGGATTCCTTTCAGGTGGTGATCAGTGAATTTTTTCTACTTTCCCCTTTTATTTTAACATGTCAGGACAATTTTCTTTAGTTATTGTTTTGTATTAGCATGTCAAGATTATTTTATTTTTTATTTTAGCTTTCATTTGTCTGATTATTCCTTTGTTTTCTCTTCTTGATCTGTTCTCCAGATTGGTTGTTTTTCTTATGAGGTGTTTCACATTTTTTCATTTTTATATTATGTTTTATAATTTCTTCATCCCTAATAATTTCACTGACTTCCCCTTGCCCAATTCTAATTTTCTTCCTGAAGATTCTGGATCTCCTCTTCCAGTTGGTTAACTTTCTTTTCAGAATCTTGAGGTTTTTTTTTAGATTGTTATTATTTTTTCACTTTTCCTTAATCTTTCATATTTGTTTTTTAAGTTTTTTTTGAGTTCTTCTGTGAATTCTTTAGATGCTATTCTTTGGGGTAGGAGAGGTTTTTTTTCTGCTTTAGTATTTTCTTTGGAAGATGAAATCTGATCTTCCCTATTCCCTTAATAACTGTTTATGATTAGGTTCTTTTTTCTTTGCCTGCTCACTAAATTTTTTTAGCATCTTGTTATATTCACTTCTATTCTTGTGATGTGGGGGAGCTTACCCTGAGTCTCTGCACTCCCTTCCCTCTCTAAGCCACAGCCAGGGCCCCTCTATTTACTGTGGAGAAATGATCTTAATCCCTAAGAATCCTCCAATGGCTACAACCTTCAGTTCTCTCCTCTGCCTTGGAATCAAGACCAAGAACTCAGTTCTCCTATAAGTATTGACAGCCAGCTGCAGCCTTGTGTCACTGCTTCTGCACTCACCAGCTATGTACTGGTTTCTTCTTGCCCAGAACTGCATAGCTGGGCCTGACATCCCTTACCAACAGGGGTTCCCTCCCTTCCCCAGCTCAGACACCCAACTTCCCACTCTGTCTTGGAGGTGAGAACTCCTATGGCTGAGTTGGAAGTTACCTCTCACTTCTGCTGCCCCTTGTTGTTCCCTCTTTCACTTTTTAGGGAGCTAGCTACTGAGGATCTTTCTTTGGATCTTCTCCATTGTCCTAGGAGGACTACTCATCTGTCCCAACTCTTGTGTATTTTTTCTACACTACATTCATCCTGAGGTGCTTTTTTGACTTGGTTTTTAAGGAAATCTGCAGGGCTTGGAATTTTCTGACCTACTCCTCCATCTTCCCAGAATCTTATTTTTAGACAGTTATTATACCATATCCTCCTCATATGATACTTACAAATTTGATTTATTGTGGTACTCCAAAGGTAAAATTTCACATTTATCCCCATTGGACTTCATCTAATTATATTCTGTCTATTCTTCTGCAAATTTGATGTCACTGATAACATTATACATGATTTTACCTTCATAGCTAACTCATTTATCTAACCTGTTTCAAGATGAAGTATATCCATCTAGAGCCATAGTCTAGACATGGCTTTCAATCTACAAAGTCTTACTGAAATCTATAATTTCAAATTAACTATTTTATATTAGGACCATTATTTCTTTTTTTTTAAATTTATTTTTTTATTCTCATTTTGTACAAATGTTTTTTTTACATTAATAAAATATTCTTGTTTACAAGTAAAAAAAATACCCCTCCTCCTCCCCCATGAATATAGATAGACTTGTTTGGGCGAAAAAAGTAAAGGGGAGAGGAAAAAAATTAAAATAAAAAAATAACAATAGTAATAATTGTAGGTATGGCCAGGTGGCGCAATGGACGAAGCAACAGCCCTGGAGCCACGAGCACCCGAGTCCACATCCAGCCTCGTAAACCCAACAATCACCCAGCCGTGTGACATGCAAGCCGCCCGATCCCCACTGCCCTGCAAAAAACAAAAAGAAGGAAAAAAAAGACCCAAAATAAAATAAAATAGTAATAATAGTAGGGGTGGCTGGGTGGCAGACAGAGCATTGGCCCTTGAGCCAGGAGCGCCTGGATCCGAATCCGGCCCCAGACACCCAATGATCACCCCGCTATGTGGCCCCAGGCAGGCCACCCAGCCCTACTTGCCCTGCACCCTCCCACAAATAATAATAACAAAAAATGTGCTTCAGTCTTTGTTCCAACACCAACAACTCTGTCATGGGTGGATCTCATTCTTTATGATAAGTCCATCACAAAAGTTATTTCCATATTTTTCCACCTTTGCCATTGCTGATCGCAACTCCCTCCTTTCTTATTTCTCCACTACCATGTACTCTATTTTCTCTCTCCTTTCACTCTGACTCTGCTGTAGGGTCGCTGAGTGGTGCAGCAGACAGATCCCTGGTCCCGGTGCAAAGAAGCCCTGAGCTCCCATACCACCCCTTAGGCCCAGAATCCACCTGGCCCTGTGGTCCTGGGCAGGCCTTCCATTCCCAGCCCCTTGCAAGAAGTAAGAAAGAAAATGTGTTATATCTGACCACTGTCCCCCCATGGTCCATCCTCTCCTCCTTTATTCACATCCCCACCCCTTCCCCGTGCTCCCCCCTCCTTCTTACTCCAGATGTCTATACCCCATTGAGTATATTTGCTGTTTCTTAGCCATCTCTTTTGAGAGCAAAGTTTCCCTCATTCCCCCTTGCCTCCCCCCTTCCATATCATTGCAATAGCTCATTGTAATAAAAAAAAAATCTTATGTGAAATATCTTGGACTATTCCCCCTCTCCTTTTTCTTTCTCCCATTCCATTTCCCTTTTTTTTTCTATTGACTCCATTTTTACACACCATATTTTATCTTCGAATTCAGCTTTCTCCTGTGCTTCAACTATAAAAGCTCCCTCTACCTGCTCTATTAACTAAGAGGGTTCATATGAATATTATCAGTATCATTTTTCTATACATGCAGTTCATCCTCATTAAGTCCCTCATATTTCCCCCCTCTCCTCCAATCTCCATGCTTCACCTGAGTCCTGTATCTGAAGATCAAACCTGTTCAGCTCTGGCCATTCCAAAAGGAACCTTTGAAATTCCCCTGGTTCATTGAAAGTCCATCTTTTTCCCTGGAAGAGGACATTCAGCCTTGCTGGGTAGTTCATTCTTGGCTGCATTCTAAGCTCTCTTGCCTTCTGGTATATTGTATTCCAAGCCCTATGAGCTTCCAATGTAGCTGCTGCTAAGTCCTGTGTGATCCTGACTGCAGCTCCATGATATTTGAATTGTGTCCTTCTGGCTGCTTGTAATATTTTCTCTTTGACTTGGGAGTTCTGGAACTTGGCTATAATATTCCTGGGGGTTGGTTTTTTGGGATCTCTTTCTTGGGGGGATTGGTGGATTCTCTCCATTTCTATTTTGCCCTCTGCTTCTAGAACATCAGGGCAATTTTCCTGTAGTAATTCTTTGAAAATGATGTCAAGGCTCTTTTCCTGATCATGACTTTCAGGTATTCCAATAATTTTCAAATTATCTTTCCTAAGTCTGTTTTCCATATCAGTTGTCTTTTCAATGAGATATTTCACATTTTCTTCTAATTTTTCATTTTTTTGGTTTTGAAGTATTGATTCCTGATTTCTGTTAAATTCATCAATCTCCCTGAATTGTATTCTTTGTCTGAAAGATTTGTTCTCCTCAGAGAGTTTTCTTATCTCTTTTTCCATCTGGCCAATTTTGCTTTTTAAAGCATTCTTCTCCTCAATAACTTTTTGAACTGTTCTATCCATTTGACCTAAGCTGGTTTTTAGCATGCTATTTTCTTCAGCATTTTTTTGGATTTCCTTGACTAAGCTGCTGACTTCATTTTCATGTTTTTCCTGCATCTCTCTCCTTTCTTTTCCCAGTTTTTCTTCCAACTCCCTCATTTGATTTTCAGTCTTTTTTTGAGCTCTGTCATAGCCTGAGCCCAATTTCTGTTTTTCTTGGAGTCCTTAGATGCAGGAGCTTGTGCTTCCTCATCTTCAGACTGAGTATTTTGGTCCTTCTTGGGCTCATTTGCAAAATATTTCTCAATAGTCTTCTTTTTGTTTCTCTGCTTGCTCATTTTCCCAGCCTGGGCCTGGTTTGGGGTGTTTCTTGAGCTTTTGGGACACTCCCACAAGGGTCTCAGTGTGTGCAGCTCTGTCCTCCCTCCTGCTTTGTGAATGATCATAAGTGCCCCCCTCTGCCAAGGGGCTGATGGCGGGGGTGCTGCTGTTCTATGGGGGAGCCTAGACTGTGGTCAGGATCTGAATGTGGTCAGAGCCCCAGAGTCCTGTTCCAGGGGCAGAGGACAGAGCTCAGCAGTCTCTCTCTTCACTCCCCTCCCTCAGCTCAATGGGCTCATGCCCTGGGGGCTCCTGCTTACAGGCTCCGCCTGCTTCTGTTTCCTGGATCAGGGCTGGGGAAAGATGATGCTGCTTGCTGTGTGCCCTGAGGGCTGGGCTCCAAGTGCTTGCTCTGGCAGAGGTCCCCAGCTGTTCCCCCACTTTGTGCCCGGTGCTCCTCGGGGTGCAGCTCAGGAGACTCCCCAGCTGCTGTGAGCTGAGACCCCCAGCGCCCTGGGGCTGCCTCCAGGAGGCTGATGTTCTTTGGCTCTGGCGGGCCACCCCTCTGGTGGGCTGCTTCTCCGACCCCGGGGATTAGAGCCTTTCTGCTCTTTTCCAGGTTATCTTGAGTAGGAGAACTGCCTCACTGGGTCCCTTTGTGGGTTCTATCTCTCGAAAGTTTAGTTAGAGTCCTTAGCTGATCAATTTTATCAGAGAGCACCTAAGACTAGATCCCTTCTTGTCGCCATCTTGGCTCCGCCCCCTGGACCATTAGTTCTTATTACCTAAATCTTGAGTATTTCTGTTTAGAAATTTGAGATAATTGGTTTTACTACTTGTTTCTTTCTCAGATTTTGCTTCCTGGTATTTCAACTAATACTCCTTCTCTGAAATCACTCTCGGTCTTTAGCTTAATCTTTGTGATTCAGAACTAGTGTTTACCAAGGCAAAAATTCCTCTCTTCTTTATTTCTTACATTTTCATCCCTATTCAGTTCAACTATACTCCTAGCAAGGTCTTCTCTTTTAACTCTTCTGATCTTTTCCAGTATGCTTTTTGAAATCTCTACTTTTTAAACTCCTTTTTTTTTTTAAGGTTTTTGCAAGGCAAATGGGGTTAAGTGGCTTGCCCAAGGCCACACAGCTAGGTAATTATTAAGTGTCTGAGACCAGATTTGAACCCAGGTACTCCTGACTCCAGGGCCGGTGCTTTATCCACTACGCCACCTAGCCGCCCCTAAACTCCCTTTTCAACTAGACCTCTTCCATTTTCTGGCAATCAAATGTACCTGGACAATTATAATTGCTAGGAAATTTTATCTAATACCAAGCTCAGATTTGGCTCTATAACTTCTACCCATTGCCTCTGGTTATACTCTCTACAGAAAAATATAACACAATTAATTCCTCTTCCATATAATAACCTTCAAATACTAGAAAACAATTATTATTTGTATCCTCCATCCCTAAGTCTTTTCTTCTCCAGTGATTTGTAGGCAATGACAATGATAATATAAATGGAAATAATCAAAGATATGATTATTCAGTTTAAATGTAATAACTAATATTGATTATTTTGAACTAATGATGAAAGCTTTCTTCTTACTAGAGAGATGGTTGATTATAGGTGCAAAACATTATCTAAGCTGTCACATACAGTCATTATGTCAGTTTGTTTTTAATTCTTTTACTTTGCAATAAAGGAAGGTTCTATGGGTCTGGGAGATAAACTTGAAAAAGAATAGTGAAGTAAAAAAAATCTAAAAGAATAAATAAATATAAGAAAGAATCTCCAACAGATATGGTTTCCAGTTTTCACATGAATACTTACAAAATTAATTGCTATTTTTCCCTGAGAAAACAATGGTAACCATTAATGGTTGTACTTACCAAAGATGTGTGGGAAACTGCTTCAATTACAGCATCAAAAACTTTTGGAGGCAGATGTAATAGAGTGGTGCCACTATCCACAATAGCTTTGTCTACATTGTACTAAAGAGAGGGGGAAAAATAAAATGAAGAACATATGGCATTATAGATACGTAAAATGATAAAGGCCCTTATTATCAAAGGAATTATCTAACTGAATTATGTTCTTAAAAATAATACCTGTAACACATAGATTTGATAATATTTTCTCACAATGGAAGCTGAATGCAGAGGAAATGAATGTTATAAGTTGATTTTACTGAAAAAAAATTTAAGCATTTATGAAGTATCTAGTGCATGCAATGCAAGGTGCCATATATAATAAACAAATATAGATAACATGGATCCTCTCACAGAGTTTAAAATCTAAATTAAAGAAAGATAAATATAAATTTAACTGTTACAAGAGAATGTATCACTGTAGAGATCAAGTTAAGTGTCAATAAAGTGCTATGAGAAATTTGAAGAGCTAGAAATCACTTTTAGCTGAGAAGAGTTAGAGAAGAATATTATACCTGAGTATACCTGAAGGAAAAGAAACTTCTATTTTTTAGAATATCTATTTTTAAAATAAATATATGAATGTGGTAGTACTAGACATGGTTGTAAAGCCATATTTAGAGGGATTTGATATCAGGGTTAAAGGTTTCTTATACATTATTCAGAAGTCAGTGGAGAATCAGAGAGAATTTTTGAGTAATGGAGATATATAATCAGAGAAATACATTAGAAACATTATTCTGTTAGTTGTTTGAAAGACAGATAAAACAACTTATTCTCTAGAGAAAGAAAAGTCAATTACAGGCTACTGCAATAGTCTAGGAAAGAAACATTTAGAATGGAATAGATTCAGGAGATATAATGATATATATATATATTCCATATATATATATAAATATGGAAAATATAGGAGTCAAAGATGATATAGTTTTCAAGTCTAGATAACTGAAAGGATAGTGTTATTACCAACAAAAATGAAGAAGACATGGTATGGTTAATAAATATCAATCATTATAAATTTGTTAAAGTTAGAGAAGCAAGGGTGCTAGGTGGCACAGTGGATAGAGCACCGGCCCTGGGGTCAGAAGTACCTGAGTTCAAATCTGTCCTCAGACACTTAATAATTACCTAGCTGTGTGGCCTTGGGCAAGCCACTTAACTCCATTTGCCTTGTAAAAAAACCCTAAAAAAAGTTAGCGGAGCATTAGAGTTATAGGGGAGAGGGAAGATGATGAGTTCAGATTTGGATGAATTCAGTTTTGTGTTCAATTTCCAGCTGGTTGAAGGATAAGTCTATTTAGATGTTTTACAATGAACATTGTAAATGATAGATGTATCCTTCAGGCAATTGAAAATATATATGACTGAATTCTGAGGAGAAACTGGCCTAAAGAAAGAGATTTGGGAATCATCCTCAAGGAAATAATTTCTAAGACATGGCAATAGAAGAAATGACCAATAGAGAACGCAGACAAAAAAGAAAAAGGTAGTAAGGGCAAGACCTTACAAGATAAAAGAAAAAAGAAGGGAGCTATGAGTGTCACAAAACAAAGTTAGGATAACATATCATGGAAGGAATGATCAAAACTACATAATTTTAGAATTGGAAGGGATTGTAAAGGTTACTTAATCTGAATAATATCCTACCAAAATAAATGCTTGAGTGTAATTCACTCTAGTATTCCTGTCAAGTGGTCATCTAGCTTCTGCTTGAATATTTCCAAGGAGTAGGAACCTATGACCTTCTGAGATAGCCCATTCACCTTTAGATAGCTCTAACTTTTTAACAGGAAGGAATATTTTCTTTAACCACTTAAATCCCTTAGTTTCTTTTGTCCCTTTGTTTCTTATTTGCAGCATTGTTCTTGAGGGAATCCTACCCTTTAGGGCCAATCAGAACAACTCTGAAATCTTATTACAAATGCATGAGGCTAGCAAAACAATTTTTTTTTACAAAAATGTTCCTTTTTTCTTCATTGACTTCTTCACCTCCTTCAGGAAGTAGGTGATACATTTGTTTCATCATTAGTTCATCATTGTGGTTAGTTGTTATGCTGGTGAGAGTTTTAATTTTTTCAAGTTGTTTGTCTTCATATTGACATCTGCGTGCATTGTTCTTCTGGTTTCATTCACTTGTCTGCTTTCTCTGAAACCATCCCCTTTATCATGTCTTAAAGCACTACAATATTTCATCATTTTTATATAGAATAACTTGTTCATCCATTCTGTACTCCCTCATTCTTATTTTCTGTTATCTAAAAAAGAACCATAAATATTTTTTGTATATTTTTGGACTTTGTTCTGATCATGAATAATCCTTATTAATCGCCCCTCCAATTGCTCCTTCTCCCTTTTCCCCTTTTCCCTCCAGTTGCCCTGTAAAGGGAAGTGTAGTTGTGTATTCAACTGTGTATTTGTAGATGTTTTCCTCCTTTGACCAGTTCATATGTAAGATACGAATCTTAGCCATTCCCTTTACTTTGCTTGTATAGATATGTATTTGAGCACCTTGATTATGAGATAATTTTCTCTAATATTCCTTTTCATTACAATCCTCTTCTTCAGTGTATTCCTCTTCCTCTCCTTTCCCACTTTTTTTTTTTGCAAGGGAATGGGGTTAAGTGACTTGCCCAAAGTCACACAGCTAGGTAATGATTAAGTCTCTGAAGCAGGCTTTGAACTCAGGATTTGACTCCAGGGCTGGTGCTCTATCCACAGTGCCACCCAGCTGCCCTTCTTTCCCCATTCTTGCCTTAAAATTATAGACATAATAGAACCATTCATTGGCAAATCTTATCTAATTGGATTCCATTTATGATCCTTGATAGTGATATGCTTTAAAGATAACATAAATAGCATGTCCCTATTTTAGGATATAAGCAGTTTATTTCTGTCTAGTTCCTTACATTATTATGTTTTTGGATACTTGAAATTTTATTTTTCCAATTACATTGCTATGGTAATTTTCAACATTTATCCATTTTCAAATTTATAGGTTACAGATTTTTCTACCACCCTCCCTTCCCTTCCCCCTCCCTATTGTGGTGAACATTCTGGTAAAAGTTGAATATGTACATTTGTATTTAATGAATTTACATATTAGTCATTTTGTGTAAGAGGAACTAGAATCAAGGGGCAAGAAAGAAAACCATGAAATAGAAAGGAAAAACGTAAGAGAAGTTTTAAAAAAATGAACATATATGCATTCAGATTATATGAGTTGTATTTTTTTTTTTTTTGGTTGTGGATGGTATTGTCCATAGTAGGTCTCTCAGGGATGTCCTTGATCTCTGAACTGCTGAGAGAAGCTGCGTTCATCCTAGTTGTTCATCTCACAGTACTGCTGTACAATTTTCCCTTGGTTCTGCTCCCTTCAGTAAGCATTAGTTCATGTAATTCTTTCCATGCTTCTCTAAAGTCTGACCACTCATGATTTCTTATCAAATAATATACCTTCATAACATTCATATACCATAATTTGCTCAGTTATTCTCCAATTGATGAATCCCTTACTTTATTAATTTTAGATCACTTTTTAAAAGATCACTTTTAAAGCCCAAAGTCTTGGGCTTTAAATTCAGAGTTTTTCCTACAACTCTGGTCTTTTCATCAGGAATGATTTGAAGTCTTTTTTTTTTCATTAAGGTCCATTTCCCCCCTGTAGAATCATATTCAACTTTGCTGAGTAAGTTATTCTTGCTTTTAAGTCAGTATCATTTGCTTTCTGAAATATAGTATTACAAACTCATTGATTTTTTTATAGGGTTGACTTCTAAATAATGTGTTCCTTACTGGCTCCTAAGTATTTGAATTATTTATTTCTGACTGATTCAAGTCTCTTTTTCTTTTACCTGGAAATTCTGGATTTGGACTATAATATTCCTGGAAATTTTCCTTTGGGATAGTTTCTTTGAGGAGAAAGAAGATTTTTTTTTTTTTTTTAGTTTTTTTTTGCAAGGCAAATGGGGTTAAGTGGCTTGCCCAAGGCCACACAGCTAGGTAATTATTACGTGTCTGAGACTGGATTTGAACCCAGGTACTCCTGACTCCAAGGCCAGTGCTTTATCCACTATGCCACCTAGCTGCCCCGAGAAAGAAGATTCTTGACTGGTGGATTTCATCTACTTTGCCTCTGCTTCTAAGAGATTTAGACAAAATTTTTTCAAAATTTCTTGAAGTAGAATGCCAGACTCATTTTTGTTTTTATTGGTCTTGGAGCTTAGGGAATCTAGTGATTCTTCATTTTTTCACAATCTTTTATCCCAGTTTTTTGCTATGAAATAGATAATTTAAACTTTCTACTTTTTTCAGTCTTTTTTGATTTTATTTGAATATTTCTTGTTGAATCATGGAGTAATGGGTTTCTATTTGGTCAGTTCTAATTTTCAGCATTTGTTATCTGAGCAATTTTTGCACTTCTTGCGTCAAATTATTAATTTCTTTTCTAAATCTTTTTTCCATAGCTCTCATTTCTTTTTCATTTTTCCTCTAACATTTTCATCTAATGAAACATTTTAAGCTCTTTTTTGGTTAAGTCTTGCTTTATTTCTTCCATGAATTCTTTTTTTTTAAGGTTTTTTTTTTACAAGGCAAACGGGGTTAAGTGGCTTGCCCAAGACCACACAGCTAGGTAATTAAGTGTCTGAGGCTGGATATGAATTCAGGTACTCCTGACTCCAGGGCCGGGGCTCTATCCACTCTGCCACCTAGCCCCTCTTCCATGAATTCTAATTAGATTTTTATCAAAGCTGAATTTTTCTTTGAGGTTTTGCTTGCAGTTGTTTTCTTCTCCTAAGTTTATATATTTCATTAAAATAAATTTTTATGGTAGGATTCTTTTTTGCTTTCTTAATTTTAATTTTAATTTATTTTTCTAGCTTACTTCCATTTGATGTTAGACCCAAGATCTGTGTGTTTCTGGAGGGAAGGGAACTGAGTTTTTTGTTGCAAAATCTCAGGTTTAGGACTTGCAAGCATTCAGAGCTCCCCAAATGGTCTGATCCAGGCCACAACTACTTTTTACATCCCCACCTCCTTCCATACAAATACTCTCCTCCTCCTTTGCACCTAGGTTAAATTTGAGGTTTGGATCTGAACAGTACTATGTTGTTGGACTCAGCCATTGTCAGACAACCGGGAGAAGAAGTTTAAGTTCTCTCTGGTCTGGGATTCTTCTCATTGCTATTCTTCTATATTTTCAGAAGCTTGAAAGGTGATTCATTTTCCTTTTAAGGTTTGAATCACATAAGCAGTTTCCACTTGATTCTGAAATTCTTTTTTCTTTGTGTCATGTATGGAGCTTAAGGTTGCTGATAGGGAGGGAAATTTAGGTCCCCTTATTGGTATGTCCTGAATCTGGGGCCAGATCTTGGTAGTGGGCAACAAAGCTGTTTCTACCAGTCTCCATTATGGTGTCCACAACAAGAGTTATATAATCCCTTCTTGCCCTCTTCTTAGGCATTGATGTGCTCCACATCAGATACCACTTGCAGTGTCTAGACCTCTCTGTCTCTGTCTTCAGTTGGGAAAATAGCACACAAAATCTGTCTAGAGGATTGTTGGGGGAAGTGTGCTGTATTACTTCCTGCTACTCAGCTACCTTAATGACTTATTATGATTTTAAAAAAGCACAATCCAAGATCAAATTAACTTTTTTTTGACTTATGTCCATTTTGTGTATCATAATGAGTTCATAGTTTAACAAAATTTCCATTGATTTTTCAGGAACCCCCCCCCCCAAAAAAAAAACTAGCTAGAGCATAATTAAAACAAAGGTTACCCTCATTAGCAGGTGAAACCCAGAGAATGTGGGATTATAGTCACTGGGAAAGGAGAAACTCAGTAGTATGACTAAAAAATGAGTTCTTATCCAAACCAATCTAATCAAGCATTTATTACAGACAATTCTAATTATTTGCAGATTTCATATTTCTGAATTCATTTATTCACTAAAATTTGACTTGAAGCACTTAATAGTCATTTAAGTTTATGTACAGAGTGGTAAAAATTTGAGTTGTCAATATGCATGTTTCTAGTCAAGGTCACACAAGGCAGTGCTTTCTTTTCTTGTTTGAGTTTGCATAATGTCTCTTTTGAGGTCGATTTTGTGCCAAAGTTTTTACAATTTTGTGGCTTTTGTTAAAGATTTAGGTATTTAAAGTGGTCCCCAAGCACAGAGTTGAAGTTCTATCTAATATTTTCTAAGCACATAGTACAAAAATTACTGAAAAAAGGACTCCTTAAAAAGAATTGGCCAAATGGAAAAAGAGATACTAGAACTCACTAAAGACAATAATTCTTCCCCCCAAAATAGGAATTGGGCAAGTGTAAGGTAATTACTCCAAGAGACATCAAGAAGCAATAAAGTCAAAATAATATAAAAATAGAAGAAAATTTACTTGGAAAATAGGTTGGGAAAGATAATTTAAAGATTATTGAACTACTTGGAAGTCATGTTAAAGAAAAACAGACATCAATTTTTAAAAGTATAAGAAAACTGACTAAATGTTTTAGTTCCAGAAGGTAAAATAGAAATAAAAAAAGTAAACCACTTATCACCTCCTGGAAGAGATTAAAAAATGAAAATACTCAGGAATATTATAGTCAATTTAGAGAGTTCTAAGGCCAAAAAGAAAAAGTTTCAAGTAACCAGAAAGAAATTCTTCAAATGTTGTGGAATCATAGTCTACATCATAAAAGATCTAGCAATTTCTATGTTAAAGGAGCAGAAGGTTTGGAATGTGACATTTTAGATGGCAAAGGCAGTAAGATTACAATCAGCAAACTGGATATTTAAGCAAATAGAGGACTTTCAAACATCCCTAATGAATAGATCAGAGCTCAATAAAAAATTTGACTTTTAAACACAAGATCCAAGAAAAATATAAAAATGTGAATATGAAAGTAATGATAAGGGATTCAATAAAGTTAAATTGTTTATATTTCTATATGAGAAGCTAATACATTAAGAACTTTATAATTATTAGGAGAGTTAAAAGGAGTCTATGCAGACAAATTGTATTGGTATGATTTGATTGTGTTGGGATCATCTTGAAAAAAAGTAAAAGAAAGACGCTCTAGGAGAAGGAAGAAGGTGAAGAATGAGGAAAATTATTCACATAAAAGAGGTGTAGAAAGAAGAATTTTTATAGTAAAAGTAAAGGGGTAATGGTTGATAGGGCTTGAACCTCACCCTTATTGGAACTGGTTCAAAGAATGAAGAATGAAGACACTCACTTGGGTATAGAAGTCTATCTTACCTAACAGGGAAGTAGGATTGGGAAGGGATTTTAGAAAAGGTTGGTAATAAAAGGAAGAATGGATTAAGAGAGACAATGATTGGAAAGAAAACACATTTTTGAAGAGGGACAGGTTAAAAAAAGAGAGAGGATAAAAAAAGAAGAAAATGGGTAATCAAAAACTGTGAATGAGATGAACTCATCCATAAAATTAAAGTAGATGGAAGAATGGATTAGAAACCAGAATCCAAAAATATTTTTTTTAATGAGACAAACTTGAAACAGAAAGACTCATACATACATACAGAATTAAAAAAAGACTTATAGCATAATCTATTATGCTGCAGTTAAAGTAAAAAAGGCAGTGAAAATATTGTCTTGGGACAAAGTAAAAGCAAAACCAGATCTAAATAAAAGAGATATTTAAGGAAACTACATTTTACTAAAAAGGTACCATAGATAAGGAATAATATTAAACATTTTGACAGAAAGTTCTTTTATAATGCACTCATTTCTTAAATATGTATATATTTAAGTCAAATTCATAAAAATAAGAACCATACATCAATTGATAAATGATTAAAGGATATGACCAGGAAATTTTCAGAAGAAATCAAAGGTATCTATAATCATCTGAAAAAAATGCTCTAAATCACTATTGCCTAGATAAATGCACAGAGAATTAAAATAACTCTTAGGTACCATCTCACACCTATTAGAATGACAAATGTTGCATAGGATGTGTGAAAAAAACAGTATACTAATGAACTGTTGGTGGAGTTATATCTGATTCAACTACTTAGAAGAACAATTCGGAATTATGCTGAAAACAGTCTAACAGTCATACCTTCTGACTCAGAAATACCATTTGTTCAGTCATTTTCAGTTGTGATTGATTCTTTGTGACACCCCTAGTTATACAGCTAGTTAAGTGTCTGAGGGCCAGATCAGAACTCAGGAAGATGAGTCTTCTTGATTCCAGATCTAGCTCTCTGATCACTGCACCTACCATCAGCATTTCTATAGAATAAATCTGTATCACAAAGACATCAAAGAAAAAGGAGACTTAAATATTCAAAAAATTATAGTTGTCTTTTTTTTTGTGGTGTCAAAGAATTGGAAAATGAGGGATTGCCTATCAATTGGGGAATGACTGAAAAAGTTGTGCTATATATGACTGTAAAGGAATACTATTGTGCAATAAAAAATGATGAGGGAGTTTCAGAAAAACATAGAAGACTCTTATGAATTGATGCAAAGAACTGTGATTTGAATTAGGAGATCACTGTACCTAGTAACAGCAATATTGTAATGATAATCAACTATGAAACAGCTACTCCAATCAATAAAATTATCTAAGACAATATGGACTCAAGATGATAAATGCTATCCACTTCCATGAAGTGTATGACCCTGGACAACTTACTTAACCCCATTTACCTTGCATACCCCCCCCCCCCCCCAATATCATAGGTAATTTAAAGGAATTTTCAGTTGAATCTTGATTCAACTGATGATTCAAATTGCCAAGAAGCAGTGAATTTAAGAGTTTTTCTTAAGGAGTTTAGATGATAAAGGGAATAGAAATATTGGATAATAGTTTGAGAAGATAGTAGGATCTGATGAAGGTTTTTTAATTATTGGTGAAACTTGGGCTTGTTTGAAGGGATTAGGGGAAGGACCAACAGAAAGGAAGAGGTTTAAAATTTCAGAGAGAGGTTGATTAAAAGTTCAATTTGATAGCAAATCTGTTCAGATGGAGTAAGATCTAATACTGGATTCCAGACCATTATTATTAATTAATGACAATATTTTCATATAATTATGTCAATCTTTTTGGATCAGAGTATGAATATGAGAACCTTGGTTTACTTTCTTTGGTACTCATTTTAAAAAAAGCTACCATTCAGAAGTGAAGTATTATTATAAAATGAATTAATTTTATTTTTTATTATTAACACTAAGAAAAAAAGAATAATTAGTTTTTTTAGTTCAAAGACATGAAGTACATTGCCACAAAAAAATCATCATATTTACAATAATATATGGTCTGTACCAATGTCATCACATGATATTAAAAAGAGCCTCCCATTCAATTAACTATTCCTCATAAAATTGATTTTCTTTTGGTGATTTGAAATATTAAAAGTAGCTCCTTATTCTGAAGTTTTTTTAACTTAGTTCTTACTGTTCTGAGTTTAGCATTAACATAAACTTGAGTTCACATCTAATGTGATTCTCTCAGATAATGGAATTTTATTCTTCCAAACTGTCTATATATTTAAAATTTCTCTTGATTTGGCATTATCACATGAATTAGAACATAAAGTTTTTCAAATTAACAAATATTTTCTGATAATAGCTCCAAAAACATATTTTACAATGTGTAATCAAATGAACATCTTTAAACATATTTGTTATTTTATCCATTTGTGATACAAAATCGGAAGATTTTAAATTTTCAATTACTTGATCCTGAAGTTCTTCAAATAAATAAGGAATTTTCTTTCCCAATAAATTATCTTTATGGGAAATTCTGCAAAGCCACTCCCAACATATTTCACCAAATATGATTTTTTCCAATTAAAGGAAGTTTTTATACTTAATAATCCTGTAATATATATAGGATGCAAATAATTTTTTTGATGTCATAGATATCATAGATACCATGGAGGTTAAATGCATACCAAAGCTTGTTATCTTCAAATTTTAAAAGTTATCTTATGTAGAATGACTTTTTTCTCTAATTTTTTCCTTCAATTTGGATTTGATTTTTCTTTTACAACATGATTAATATGGATCTATGTTTAGCATAATTACATATTTGGAGTCTCTATAAGATTGTTTTCTGTCAGGGGTGGGGGAGAGGGATGGGAGAGAGGGAGGAAACTATAAAACTCAAAACCTTGCAAGAGAAAATGATTCCTTAAAACTACTGTTGCATGTTGTTGGAAAAACAAACAAATAAAAAAATAAATTAATTGAAAAAATAAATTAAAAATACCTTTCTAAATATGATCTGAAGAAACTGGGAATATTCAATTCTTGATTTTCCAGGTTGATGAAATAGATTAAAAAGTACAATTATTTAAAAACCAACAAAATTATGCATATTTCTTTCAGAGGTAGTCAGATTTGATGTGAAACATTGTCACTTCCTATCTCCAGCCTTGTTCTTCCCTCTGCTCTCCACCAGATATATCCCCTTTCATTTCTCCCCCCCCCTTTTTTTTGTTTTTGCAAGGCAATGTGGTTAAGTGACTTGCCCAAGGCTAAATAATTATTAAGTGTCTGAGGCTGCATTTGAACTCAGGTCCCCCTGACTCCAGGACCGGTGCTCTATCTACTGTGCCACCTAGCTGCCCCTCCCTTTCATTTCTAATCCCCAAACTATCAAATTTTTAAAACTGGAATGACCTGACAGAAATTTTATGTTAAAAAAAAGCAGCCTTCAATTATTCTAGAACTACATCCCTAGAAAATGGGGTATATTATAACTATATGGACTAATTTATAGCATTACCTACTTATATTGAAAACAAAATAAAATGAAATAAGATTCTTATTCATGGAAATTGTCACAGTGTTTCATGAAGATACAATTGACTCATGAAGATATAAATATTCAACTAACATAATTTCTACTCTGTAGTTTATTAAAGCTGGACATAAAGACATATTTATCCCATGAGAATAACAATGTCCCTAAATCAGAGACATTTTTGAACCTAGGAAGGGGGAAAAATTGACATTAATTTTGTTTAAGGAGAAATGACTACTAAATAGTCAATTAAAGTATTAATTATTATAACTACCACTGCTTCATTAGCAGAGATATTACTTGAAAATAAGAACTTGTCCATGTTGTTGGACTCTATAAATAATGAGTGTGAATCTACTATTTCACCATATCCTGTCTTTCCTTGTTTTCTTTTCATAAGAAACAGTGTCTATTTAGAAACAGGTGGATAGAAACTAAAGGTAGAAGAAAAATAAAAATAGAATTTCTGCATTTTACCAAATTTTTTAGAAGATTGCTTTAAGTTCTTTTCTGAAGACCCAAAAGGCAACTGAATAATTAAAGTTAATATGGAAACTTTTAATAGTTTTATTTATTTTATTTTTAATTTATGGAATAAAACAGATTTTCCATAACATAGTATAATTAAAAAAGATGATTGCACATGAAATTTCAATTCTATTATGTATATAATGAATATATTTACATATATAATGATATTTTATATATAACATATGTAATGAATATGCAATGAAGTTATCATATAAACTTTTTTCCTTTTTTTGCTCTCCCCACCCTAGAGATGGCTACCATTAGATACAAATTTGTGTAAACATACACATATACACATATACATACATATATATATATATAAAGTTATATAAAATAATTTTATATATACACTTATACTTATCAGTTCTTTCTCTGGAAACCTTTTATTGCTGTGAAATCAAGTAAATATTAAAAACTTGCTTTTGTGTTTGCCATGATACAAAAGGAAGCAGCAAAATATTGATTATGCAGTTTTTCCCTCTTGGGGAAATATTGCAAAACACAGCTCATGAACTTTATACATTTTTCATTTGTTTCTTTTTCTTTTTACTTGAGATCTTTGTTTTTCTTCAATTCATATTATTTTCTGGAAATAAGTTCCTTAATGCAATATTTAATTGTATTTATTTATATTTATATTTAGCAAAAACACACTCGACTCTGGAGAAATTTAGGGAGAAAGTATAACAAATTTCCTATTTCCATAACTGAATACAGACGCAGCTCAAGAAACAATACTTCAAGACAAATCTTGCCGCAAGTTGGCTCTCAATCTTCCTCCAGTTAATTGACCTCAATGAATAAAATAACTATATATAATATAGTATAATATATAATTATATACAATATATAATAATTATAGAATTATAATAATTATTAATTAGGCCCAAAATAGAAAAGTCATATTTCTCCCCTTCCCCTATCTCCTTCAAATCACAAGCTATTCATTCTTTGACACACACACACACACACATACATATACATATATATATATATATATATATATATATATATATATGTAACAGAATGACTTCAGAATTTCGCAATCAGGTCAAAGGTATAACATTTGAATGAAAATGGACAGATATGCTTATTCACACACACACACACAGACCCTATTGCAAATACCTCATGACAATTCAAATTGAGGTTCTGTCCTCCAATTTCCAACTTCAGAATTTCAATTTGGTAATACCATTCCTTTTTAATTGCTGTATACCATATGTCGCCTTCATATAAGCTTGGTTCAATACCTCCCATGACCTAGGAAGAGAAATATTAACAAATATAAGGAAAAAGTTATAAGCTAGATTAAATCAATAATTCAAGAAACATTTATTTTTCATTAATAAAGGTATATACATATACAGAGAGAAAGAGAGAGACAGAAAGACAGAAAAATAAAGAGAGGATTATGATAGGCATTATGGATACAAAGACAAAACTGAAAATCACCTCTCCATAATTCAATTAAATTCTTGTATTTTCTCACCTCTATAAGAAGAATCATTTTATATAGCTCCTCCTTAAAACAACTTTTGATTTCTCTCACAAGAATAACTTCCTAATATTTGACAAAACTGGAGGAAAATAGCTCAGTTCTTCAGGAATCATAAGTGAAAAAATTAAAATAAAGAGGATCAAACTAGCAACAAAACATATTCTTGTACACTTTCCTTTAGAAAAACAACAAAAATGCAAGAAAGAACAGCATTATTTACACTCCTAAGATATGGAAATAACCAGTCTTCTTTCTTTGTGGTAAGGGGAGCGAGACAATATTTTATTACAAATGCCATTCCATCCTACCCATCATCACTTGTCTTGTCTCTAGCTTCCTTTTGGAATAAGAGGAGAAACCAATTCAGCCTCTCTTCCTGAAAAGAAGTCTCCTATCTGGGGGGTGGGGGTGGGGGAGAGAAGAGTAACAACATTCTTTCACCTTCCTGTAGTAGTTCTCTTTCCTAAACTTCCTAATGCACTGAGAGGACTTCATCCTGAGGACCAACCCCTATGGATAATGAAAATCTATATGATCTATTTATTAAATTGTTTTTAAAATTTTTTTTTTATTTAAGGCATTTGGGGTTAAGTGAGTAGCCCAAGGTCACACAACTAGGCAATTATTAGGTGACTGAGGTCACATTTGAACTCAGATCTTCCTAACGCCAGGGCTGGTACTCTATCCACTGTGCCACTTAGTTGCCCCCTATTAAGTTGTTAGCAGACTCCACTCCCTCCCTACCCTCCCTATTCAAATAATTCTCAATCTCTGATCATTGTTGAAATTTCTTTATTCCAATTCCCCTCGGCAATATCCCCTCATGTCCTACTCTGAAATTACCCATCCTTTACACCACATTCCCTGGAATGTCTGATTCATAGGCAACAAATTTGCTTTCATCTTAAAGCATTCCTTTTTCCACCTTTAGTCTCTTACTGAAAACTGGATCCCTCCTGATGATATAGTCCCAGATTTTTCCAGAAATGGCTATATTTTCATTCATTTTCCACCCAAAACCCTACCCACATACTAGTTGAGATGAGGGCAATGGAATATTCCTTGTTTTCCATTACCACTTCCTGATTCTCTTTTTACCACCATTATGTAGTAACTTTTTCCCATTTTAGCTTCATCTAATACATATCTACCAGCCAATCAAAATCCTGGTAGCTCTGGTCTACGTAGTCTAAAAACCTTCAGGACATTCTTCATCTTTCCTCAATGAATTCAATGTCTGGCTCACAGTCTTTTTCTCTTCCATAAATCCTGACCTCCTACTAGAACACTTTAACAAATATATTTTAAATTTAACTTTTTAAAAATTTTCAGTTCCACGATATCTCCTTCCTACCTCCTCTCCCTATTGTGAAAGCAAAGAAAAACAAAATCAATTATGTACATGTAAAGTCAAGCAAAACATATTTTCATATTTACTATGTCAAAAAATGCATCTCAATCTGCACTGAGTCTTTTCTAATTTGAGTAGGGCAGTTTTCATCATGAATGCTCTGGAATTATGGTTGGCTATTTTGTTGATTATCTTTTTTACATCTTTTCAAAATTATCTTTCTGTTTATGTATACATTTTTCTTGTGGTTCTGATCATTTCATTTTGTATTGGTTTATATGAATTTTCCTGGATTTATTTGAAACTATCTTCCTTATCACTTTTGAATTTCAAGCTTTTTTAGGAATTCCCAAGTTCATAGGCACCTTATATCTATATCAGGTTTAAATTCTGGTACTGTTTTAGCCCCCCTTTTGCCTATCCCCCCTCCCATGTTCTTGATATTTTTTACGTTCAGATTATTTTTTGTTCAAAATGCACAGAAATGCTGCTGATCTATATCTTTTACTTTAAATCCTTAAATTTTATTGAAGTAGTTAATTATTTCAATTAGTTTATTAGTTTACTCTCTAGGGAACTTTAAATAAAACATCAGATCATCTGCAAAAATGTTAGTTTTGTTTTCTCCTTGTCACTTTTTCCTTCAACTTCTTTTCCTTGACCTGTTGTTATAGCTAGAATTTCTAGCACTGTATTGAATAATAATGATAAAAAAATGGTCATGCCTTGCTTTACCTCTCCTTTTACTGGAAAGGCCTTTAGTATATCCCTGTTTAAGATTATCCTGACTCATGGTCTTGGATAGATACTATTTATAATTTTAAGGAAAGCTCCATTTATTCTTATGCTTCCTATAATTTTTTAAAAATAGAAATGGATGCTACATTTTATCTTTTGATATGATCATATATTTTTATTGTTTCTTTTATTAATATGGTAAATAATAGCTATAGTTTTTCTCCATTCCCTGATAACTCCCTCTTTTTCCCTTCTTATCTCAAATTACTGAAATGCCTTCCTCCTCTAAATCCCCTTTTACTTTTGATTTACAGGAAGATGTGGCCACTCTTTCCAAGGCAATCTATTTTCATGCAGTCATCAATTTCAATCCAACTTCTCTAACAGATTGTTTCTTTTATGTTATCTGCTCTCACTTATCACAGTCTTTATACTAGCTGCTTCCTATTGCCCATAAATATGCCCACGTCTTTCCCTTTTTCAAATCCAACCCACCACTTGATCCTTCTATACCAGCTATTATCACATATCTGTTCTCTTTTTTTTTTTGTGGCTAAAATGCTTGAGAAGGTCATGTATCAAATTAATTTCCTCTCATTCTGTTTTCATTGTCTAAAACACGGCTTCTGACTTTATCATCTTTAAAGAATCTCTAAAGTAACTAATAATTGATTGCTTAGTTGCCAAACATAATAGACTTTTCCCCAATTGTCATCCTTTTTTTTTTTTTTTTTAGATTTTTGCAAGGCAAATGGGGTTAAGTGGCTTGCCCAAGGCCACACAGCTAGATAATTATTAAGTGTCTGAGGCTGGATTTGAACCCAGGTACTCCTGACTCCAAGGCCGGTGCTCTATCCACTGAACCACCTAGCTGCCCCCAATTCTCATCCTTCTTGACCTTTCTTCAGCATTTGATTATCCTCTTCTTATTGATGGTCTTTTCTCTCTAGGTTTTTGGGACAGCACTTTTACCTCATTCTCTTCAATATTTCTTCTCTGTCTCCTTTGCTTTATCTTCTTTCAAATTACCTATGTACCACAAGATTGGGCCTTTTCCTCTCCTTCTTCTAGTCTATACTTCTTCACTTGGTGATCTTCTCAGCCCTCATGGATTCAAATATCATTTGTATGCTGAAGCTTTTCACATTTATTTAATTAGCTCTAACCTCTCTCCTGACCTTCAACTCATGTCTCTAACTGCCCATTGGATATCACAAACTAGATAGCCTGTAGACATTTTAAATGAACTGAATAAACTGAACTCATTATCTTTTCCCCTAAAAATCTTCCCCACTTCCAGCTTTCCCAGTTATTAATGATTCTATCATCTTCTCAACCTAGATGTTATCATTGACTCCTTACACTGTCACACTATCTAATTTTGAGCAATGATTTTTTAAAAAAATAATTGCAACATTTTTTGAATACTCTTCTCTCCTCTGACACTGACTCTACCCTGGTGCAATCAGCCAATTTATTAAATTTCCACTATGTTAGACCCTGCACAGGTTCTCATCACCTCAAGACTAGACTATTGTAATAGCCAGCTGGTTATTCTCACTGCCTCACATCTCTCCCCATTCAAGTCCATTTTCCACTCAGTTGTTAAAGTAATCTTCCCAAAGCTGGGAACTGACTGTGTCATTCCCCTACTTAATAACTCCAGAGGTTCCCCATGACTTCCAAATTAAATATCCTTTTGCATGCAAAAACCTGGTTCTGCCTTCAGTTTCCAGTCTTCTTAATCTTATTTCCCTTCACACACTCTGCAATTCAGTGACCTGGTCTCTTTGTTTCTTCTTCAGAACCATCTGAGTACAGAAGCCAGATATGAATCAAGGACCACTGGATACAAGGCAATCAGGTTAAGCATCTTACCCAAAATAATACGGCTAGTGTCTGAGATCACATTTGAACTCAGGTCATTTTCACTCCAGGGTCAGGGCTCTATCCATTGTGCCACCTAGATCCCTGACTGGTTGGGTTACAGTGACTCTGAGAATATACCAAGAGGAATCTTCATACTTTTCCCCTCTTTTTCCACTTTTCATATTTACTAGGTTGGGAGATGTCAAACAAAAAGAATAATTCAGACTTTTATAATCCTCTTCTACCTTCAATATGTTAGTTCTTTCAGTTCAATATGTATGTCAGATACCACATGTTCCCTTGTATTTGTCTAGGAATGCAATCTCCTAGAACTTGAATTCAAGGAATGGGTGAAGAATTAATGACTCAGGGGCAGTTAGGTGACACAGTGGATAAAGCACTAGCCCTAGAATCAGGAGTACCTGAGTTCAAATCCAGTTTCAGACACTTAATAATCACCTAGCTGTGTGGCCTTGGGCAAGCCACTTAACCCCATTTGCCTTGCAAAAACTTAAAAAAAACTCCCAAAAAACAAAACAAAAGAATTAAAGACAGGAATAATTTATAAAGATGACATATAAATAAATCATATATCTATATATATATAAAACATAAATTGGAATAGGAATGATTTCTACTCTTTCCTTCTTCCTCTTTCCTATATTGAAACACTCTGTTATAAATATGAGTAAAGAGGAGTTATAATGGAAAACTTAGGAGAAGAATGAGAGAATTTAATGTAATGAGGAATTATAAAATAACATTTAAATATGACTGTCATATTTAATGCTATATATGCATGTACATTTATAGCCAACTCAAAGTGTAATTATTCTGAAGGAGATTAAGGGAAAAACTCCACAAATCATGTTTTTCTCTTCTTTAGGATTAAAAGATACCCACAAGACTACCTCCATTGGTACCAGTTCTGTCTCTTGGTAATCCTGCACCACACATCTGTATGGAAAATATATTGGAGATATTTGCTTGCTTCACAAGGGAATCAAAGAATGTCTCCAATGAATTCGATGGCTATGAAAAATTAAATCAAAAGTACAATTACTTCATCATTACTCATATTTTGGTTAAAAAATTATCAAGTAAACAGGAACAAGCAACATACTCTAAATTTTCTTTATGAAAAAAAGAATAAAAAATTATAATAAAATAATTCAGAAATTATAAGCAGTACTTCCTATGACTTCTAAATCTTCCTTTCTGTGCAGCTTAAATATTGCAATATTAGCTCATATTTATTACTAGATATTATATCTACTGTTTTGACTCAAGTGCAAGGCAGATATAAAGAGACACACTGATGGAGATGGTATATTAATAATCTCTGAAACAATGATTTGCTTGCCTAGAAACAGGACTGGCATCTCCAGGTCTTTTTCATCCTCTCTGTCTCAGTCTACCGGCATATATATGTATATATGTTATATATACATGAATGCACATACAATACATACAAACATATAAATATCCCAAAGTCTTAGTTCATCTCAATGTCTAGAATCTAATGGTGAGTACTTAATAAATAAATAAATATCTGTTAATGATCAGACCTGAAAGTACTAAGCTTTTGACAGATTGCCTATCAAACTATGATCAATATATATATATATATATATATATATATATATATATATTTGTGTGTATTTATATATTTATATATGTATGTGTATGTGCATATAATGGTAGATCATGATATATGTCTGTCTCATTTCTGGATCATCAGTCAATTTCCCCCTCTTAACTATATAGCAATATCACAACATTCTATCCTGGACTCTCATATTCCTCTATATCTTTTCTTGGATACCATAGGTTCAATTATAATCTCTGAGATCATTCTCATATCAATGGATATATATATATATATGTTACTATTTATTTCCAGTCTTTCTTGAGCTTTGAACATTATCAACTATTGCTAGAATTTCCAACTAAGTATTGTCTAGGCATCTCACATTCAATATGTCCAAAACAGAACTTGTTATCCTTTCAGCAAAACCTATGTTTCTTCCTCTAATATGATATTATTCATATCTTGATTCATAGTTTTGGGGTTAGCAATGCCTCTTTGCCCTCTGTCATGCCCTATATCATATTAATTGTTCGCTTTTGTTAACTTTCTCTCCATGTCATCTGTATCTTTCCTTTTCTCTTTTTCTTAAATATCCATCACTGTTTTAGGACCCCATTACTTCTCTTTTAGCCCAGGGGCTGGCAAAATATGGCCTCTGGGACAAACATCCCACAGCCTGTTTTTGTATAGCTCATTGGTGAAGAAAAATTTTTACAAGTTTAAATAATAATAAAACTTCATTTCCAAATGTACGAAAAAACTAGACTTCCTTAACTCAGATCTTTTTTTTTCCATAGTTATCTTCCACTTGGCTACTAAAGTGATATATCAAAGCACAAGGCTGACCACATCTCTTCCATGCTCAATGAACTCTGGTGGCTCCCTTACTTATAGGGGTAGAAAAATCAAGACTTCCTTTAGCACTTCCAATCTTACTCCAGTCTGTATTTCTAAATTTTTTATGCATTCCTCCCCTTAATGCATTTATTCTATAGTGTAGCCAAAATGTCTACTTGCTATTCCTTATACAAAGGAATCAATATCATTATATAATCTTTGTGAACCTTGTAGCAGATATTCATTACATCTGGAGTTCAGTCCTTTCTCAGTCGGTCCTCTTAGAATTAATATTTTCCTTCAAAGTCCTGTTCAAATGTCACCCATCTAAATGAAGCCTTTCTTGATATCCTCAGAGGTTTATTGTCCTCCTCAATTTCTTTGTATTTATTGTGAACATATTTTAAATTTGTGTATAAAATTGTTTATCCTGTGATAAAATCTAAACTTCTTAAAGATAAGAAATGTTTTATTTTTTTCCTGAAATACCTAGCCTAGGACCTGAAAATTGTAGTTATTAAGTAAGTATTGATCAAGTATTTTTAAAAAATATTTTATTAGTTCTAAAAAGAAGTAAACATTTTAACTGCTATTATTCGCTCTCTCTAGCTTTGTTTACTGTATCTTCTCAATGGACACAGAACAAAAGATAACTTATCATACACATTACTGATTTTAGGAGAAGCAAAGTGCTTAGTTAACTTTATTTCAGGTTCTGGTTTTGAAAGTTGCTCACAATAGTCTTGATTAAAACACTTTGGTTCAGGTTAGAGAATAAGTAGAAGTGGATTGGATGTCTGCTTTTAATACTCTTGGCAGATGAAAGAATGGTTTTTCTTTAGAAAAGAGAATTTTTCTTTTTTGGGGATCCAAGTTGGTAATCAAGTCTCCCTTTTGTTCCCTACTCTCCTATCATTTTAGGCCTAATTGTAGGTCACTCTTCCGGTGTCATCAATCCAAGAACACTGGTCATAGTATTTACTCATTCCTATTCTTGGTCATCCTCTGTTTTTCTTAACTATCTTCACATTACTAAATCTCTCAAAACTTTTTGAAGTTCATTTTTTATGATTCATCCCCCTTTCTATAAACTGTCACTGTCTTTTGGAGTCTAGTGAAATATAATTGGGTATAATCTCTTTAAAATTTTAATGAAAATTATGGTTATCTTTGGAAGTTGTATAATAATAAATATTGCCTCATCATCTATATTACAAAAGTTTTATATTCTTAAACTTCCAAAAATTTCATATTTACCCAAACTTTTAGCAATGGAATACCATAAAAACATCTCAAAGAAAACTATTCTTATTTACCTTACTTGGAAGTAGAGATATATGCGATGTTTTTCTAATGATTATATAGTCAGACAAAACTATAAAAAAAATTACTTGTCTTCAGATATGGAGAATGCCCTTTATATGGTCCTTTCTATTAAACCACTAGCCCAGTTCTCCAATTTGATTCTATATAATCAAACAATGTATTACAGGAAGACAATGGCATGAGGTATTCCTCGATTTAGCATTAAAGGGAGTTCAACTTCTCTCCCAATTGGATGGATTTTCATATAAGAAAATAGATTTATTTGTCCTCATGAAAAGAAAATTTAGATTTTTTAATTAAAGTGGTGGAAATACCTCTGGTTTAAACTGTCACAAAACAAAGTTTCTTCTTTAATTTAATTAATTTTATGGAAAGATAGGATACTACCTATTTAAGTAATCTACTTCATCATCTTACCGCTCTAACTTATCACTAACTTTTTTTTTTATCACTAACTTTTTAATTTGTTTGGAGTTTTATCTGCAGTGATGGAGGAATTTTCCTTAAAGACACTTTGTTCTTATGGAAAAGTAATAAAATAGCTTTTGAGGACTGCTTCAAAGTCCCTTCTAAGTGATTAGGTTCTTATTTTTACTCTAGCCAGAAAAAATCTCTTCTTTCACTTTCCTCATTTGTAAAAGTTCAAATTTAAAAATTTGAGGAGGCTTTACCTATACTAAAACTCTTAAATGTAAGTAAAATCATGGCACTTTTTTTGATTAACACTGTTAATTATATAACTGGAAAATAATAAATTCTTACAATAATACAACATGACATTTGTGATAATTTTCAGAAGGTTTTATAGATTTTCTTACTCTATATTCCAAAAAATATAAATTAAAAACTTTTTAAGATGTATTCGCTTAGATATTTCATTTTTTCTATTGTAAGTACCTCTAGATTCTTAACATTGAGAATTCATTCACATCTGAATTATTTCTAAATTTATAGAGATTTATGTATCCATTCTCATTATTTCATAGAGATCAAAATTAGAGAAATGATTTCTATGATAAGTGGAAAGGTTTACCTTGGCTAATGTGGCATAAGCAAGTCCAAGTATTCCATTCCATTTAGTCTCTGGTAAAAAAAAATCTTCAGATTCAAAAATGATAGCAATGTTGACAAGAAAAGTACTGTTGAATCCTTTGGGAATAGTAACCACATCTTCACCAACTAATCCAGTCCAGCTTCCTTGAGTATATTTAACATTGATATTCAAGTTTTTGGAGTGATATGTGCTAGACCTATAAATTAAATAAATCAGACCACAGTTTATATATTCCATTGTGTTATAATCCCAATAATTTCATCTAAATGTAGCAAACTTTTCTTTTGTTTGTTCTTTTTTACAAGGCAATGGGTATAAGTGACTTGTCCAAAGTCACCCTGTTAGGTAATTAATTGCCTGAGGCTGGATTTGAACTCAGATCCTCCTGACTCAAGAGCTGGTGCTTTACCCACTGTGTCATCCAGCTGCCCTTCATCAATTTTTTTTTTTGAGGACTGGGGAAAAGATGGAGATATGTTTTCACAGTATATACTGACTAGGTAAAATAAGATAGTAAAGTCCACCTATATTTTTAAGATTATGAAATAATTATTTTAAAACATTTCTAAAGATGGCAATGGAAGAGCCTCTCCTAGGTATTCTCTCCATAATATTTCTTTTTTTTAAATTTTTTTTATTAAAGATATTATTTGAATTTTACAATTTTCCCCCTCCAATCTTACTTCCCTCCCCCCTCCATGGAAAACAATCTGTCAGTCTTTACTTTGTTTCCATGTTGTACACTGATCCAAATTGAGTATGATGAGAGAGAAATCATATCCTTAAGGAAGAGACAAGAAGTCTAAGAGCTCAGACAATAAGATACCTGTTTTTTTTTCAAAATTAAAGGGAATAGGCCTTGAACTTTGTTTAAACTCCACAGCTCTTTATCTGGATACAGATGGCACTCTCCTTTGCAGACAGCCCAAAATTGTTCCTGATTGTTGCACTGATGGAATGTGCAAGTCCTTCAGGGTTGAAGGACATCACCCCCATGTTGCTGTTATCTCTCCATAATATTTCAAAAAATCTTAAGATCATGACTCTAAATTTTGAGAGACAGAACCCACAGAAGACCCAGTGAAGCAATTCTCCAGACCAAGGTAACCTGGAAAATAGTGGAAAGGCTCCACTCCACTGAGTTAGAGGGGCAGCCAGCCAGAGTTAAGAAACTTCAGCCTCCTAGAGGCAGCCCCAGGGCACCTGGGAGCCGTGGCTCACAGCAGTGGGGGAAGTTTCCTGACCTACACCCCAGGGAGCATTGGGCACAAATTGGAGGATCAGCGGATGGGACCTCTGCCAGAGTGAGCACACAAAGTCCAGGACCTCAGGGCAGCACGGTCAGCTCAGCTGTGGTGGCTCCATGGTAGCCCATATCCAGGAAACAGAAGCAGGTGTGGAGGATCGGCCTGTAAGCAGGAGCTCCCAGGCAACTGAGCCTTGAGTGCTCATCCCACCAAAGGTAGGGGAGTGGAGAGAGAATTCAGAGGTCTGTCCTTTGTACCTGGAACAGGACTCTGGGGCTCTGACCACATTCAGATCCTGATCACAGTCTAGGCCCCCCATAGAACAATGTATCCCCCCACATCAGTCCTGTGGCAGAGGGGTGAGCTTGTGGTCATTCAGAGACCAGGAAGGAAGTCAGAACTTCACACACTGAGATCCTTGTGGGGGGGTGTCCCTATAATACTCAAAACTTCAGAAAGCACCCCCCAACCAGGCACAGGTTGTAGAAATGAGTAAACAGAGAAAAAAGAGGAACATCACTGAGAAATACATTGTCTATGATCCCAAGAAAGATCAAAATACTCAATCTAAAGATGAGGAAGTGCAAGCTTCTGCATCTAAAGACTCTAAGAAAAATGGAAATTGGGCTTAGGCTATGACAGAACTCAAAAAAAGATCTTGAAAATCAATAAGGGAGACAGAAGAAAAATTGGGAAAAGAAATGAGAGAGATGCAGGAAAAACATGAAAAAGAAGTCAGCAGCTTAGTCAAGGAGATCCAAAAAAAATGCTGAAGAAAATAACATGTTAAAAAAACAGCATATGTCAAATGGATAAAACAGTTCAAAAAGTTATTGAGGAGAAGAATTCTTTAAAAAGCAGAATTGGCCAGTTGGAAAAGGAGATAAGAAAGCTCTCTGAAGAAAACAAATCCTTCAGATGTAGAAGGAAGCTGATGACTTTCCGAGAAGTCAAGACACAATACTTCAACACCAAAAGAATGAAAAATTAGAAGAACATGTGAAACATCTTATTGAAAAAACAACTGATTTGGAAAACAAATTCAGGAAAGACAATTTAAAAATAATTGGGATACCTGAAAGTCATGATCAGGAAAAGAGCCTTGATCTCATTTTTAAATAATTCCTACAGGAAAATTGCCCAGATATCCTAGAAGCAGAGGGCAAAATAAAAATTAAGAGAATCCACTGATCTCCCCCAGAAAGAGATGCAAAAAACCCCCAAACAACCCAGGAATATTATAGCCAAGTTCCAGAACTCCCAAGTCAAACAGAAAATATTACAAGAAGCCAGAAGGACACAATTCAAATATCATGGAGCTGCAGTCAGGATCACACAGGACTTAGCAGCAACTACATTAAGGGCTCCCAGGGCTCGGAATATAATATTCTGGAAGCAAAAGAGCTTGGAATGCAACCGAGAATCAACTACCCAGCAAAACTGAATATCTTCTTCCAGGGGAAAAGATGGACTTAAAATGAACCAGGGGGATTTCAAATGTTCCTGTTGAAACAACCAGAGCTGAACAGAAAATTTGACCTTCAAATACTGGACTCAGGTGATGCATAGAGAGTGAAGGACAAGGGTAAAACATGAGGGACTTAATGATGATGAACTACATGTATTCCTGCACAGAAAAATGATACTGATAATGTTCATATGAACCTTCTCATTTAATAGAGCAGGTAGAAGGAGCTTTTATGGATGAAGCATAGGAGAGAGCTGAATTTTAAGATATATAACAGATTGTAAAAATGGAGTCAATGGCTAAAAGGGAAATGTAATGGGAGTAAGAAAAAGGAGAGGTGGAATAGGCTAAGATATTTCACACAATAAGATTTTTTTATTGCAATGAGCTATTGCAATGATATGGAAGGGGGGAAGGTGAGGGAGAATGAGGGAAACTTCACTCTCATCAGAGGTAGCTCAGAGAAGAAATAGCATATACACTCAATGTGGTATAGACATCTAGAGTAAAAAGGAGAGAAAGGGGATGGGGGAAGGGGAGGGATGTGAATGATGGAGGAGAGGGTGGATCGTGGGAGAGAGGGGTCAGATATAACACATTTTCTTTTTTACTTCTTGCAAGGGGCTGGGATTGGAAGGCCTGTCCAGGACCACAGGGCTGGGTGGTTGCTGGGCCTTAGGGGTGGTATGTGGGCTCAGGGTCTCTTGGCCCCAGGGCCAGTGATCAGTCCACTGTGCCACTCAGCTACCCTACAGTACATTTTAGAAGAGGGACAGAGTGAAAGGAGAGAGAAAATATAGTATATGGTAGTGGGGAGGAATGAAAGGAGGGAGCTGTGATCAGCAACAGCAATGGTGGAAAAATATGGAAGTAACATTTGTGATGGACTTATCATAAAGAATGCGATCCACCTGAGACAGGGCTGGTGGTGTTGGAACACAGACTGAAGCACATTTTTTGTTCTCTTTCCTTTACTTTATTTCTCATGAGGGTCTATAGTTTTTTGGGGAGGGGGTATTATGTGTACTCTTTAACAAGAATATTTTAGTAATGTATTAAAAAAATTTGCACAAAAATTTAAATTAATTAATTAATTAAAAACATTTCTATTCTGGAATAACTCATTTAACTTCATTGAAATGCAGTTTTCTCCTTTACAAAGGAAGAAAATGGAAATTAGAGAAGTTAAATTACTTGAGCCAATAAGATAATTTCCAGTTCTACCATTAAATGATTATACATTTCACTGAAATAATGTGTTTCCTTTGCAAGTAGAGAGAAGTGTTAAAGCACTAATAAAAGTCCTAGAGTATAAAGAATTTTGCTGTTGGTGACTTCAAGTCAGATAGCTATTTAAAAAAGTTCCCCCAATTATATTGGGGTAGAATGAGATGACTCCATCAGCTGACATTAAAAAAATACACAAATGCATATGATTTACATATATAATGCCTTCATATACATGTATGCATATATACACAAACTACATGTGTATGTGTACATATCCATAGATACACACACATATAAATGTATACGTATATATATATCTGTATCTATCTATCTTTCTATCTATCTACACTCACTTTAAAAAGAAACCTCTGAATCTATTATGGCTTAAGTAAATCAGATAAAACTGCTTCTTCCCTCTCTACATTTAGTCTTCAAGACTTTCTTCTCTCTTCATTAAACATATATAAAAATAAGATAGGAAGAAATGAGAATATGACTATTTTTTTTTTTTGTGAGGCAAATGGGGTTAAGTGGCTTGCCCAAGGCCACACAGCTAGGTAATTATTAAGTGTCTGAGACCAGATTTGAACCCAGGTACTCCTGACTCCAGGGCCGGTGCTTTATCCACTGCACCACCTAGCCGCCCCTAATATGACTATTTTTGAAAGGAAATTAATATGACAGAGATTTAGGCGGTTTACTGTATTGGTTTATGTGAGGTACTATGAATATATTTTTTTTAAAAGAATCAGATTTTAACTGGTTAGGTAATAGTACCTTGAAGAGTACAGATATTAAATTAACTTATTTCTAGTTCATATTCTTACCCAAAACTAGAGGGTATGAGGTGGAGAAGTGAAAATGATGATCCAACAATATATTGGAAAATGAAAAAATACTAAAAACCAATTTTTTTTAGTTTTTCTTTTAAGATTTTGTTTATTTTAAGTTTTACAATTTTTCCCCTAATCTTTCTTCCCTTCCTCTACACCCCCAACAGAAGATAATTTGTCAGTCCTTACATTGTTTCCATGGTACACACTGATCCAAATTGAATGTGATAAGAGAGAAATCATATCCTTAGGAAGAAACCTAAAATATAAGAGATAGCAAGATCAGACAATAAGATGTCCATTTTTTCCCCTAAATTAAAGGTAATAGTCCTTGGTCTTTGTTTAAACTCCACAGTTGTTTCTTTGGATACAGATAGTATTCTCCATTGCAGACAGCCCCAAGTTGTTCCTGGTTGTTGCACTGATGGAATGAATGAGTCCTTCGAGGTTAATCATCACCCCCATGTTGCTGTTAGGGTATACAGTATTTTTCTCGTTCTGCTCATCTCACTCAGCATCAGTTCATGCAAATCCCTCCAGGCTTCCCTGAATTCCCTTCCCTCCTGGATTCTAGTAGAACAATAGTGTTCCATGACATACATATACCACAGTTTGCTAAGCCATTCCCCAAATGAAGGACGTTTACTTGATTTCGAATTCTTTGCCACCACAAACAGGGCTGCTATGAATATTTTTGTACAGGTGATGTTTTTACCCTTTTTCATCATCTCTTCATGGTATAGACCAGTAGTGGTGTTGCTGGATCAAGGGTATGCACATTTTTGTTGCTCTTTGGGCATAGTTCCAAATTTCTCTCCAGAAAGGTTGGATGAGTTCACAGATCCAGCAACAAACTAATAGTGTCCTAGATTTCCCACAACTCTTCCAACAATGATCATTATCCTTTCTGGTCATATTGGCCAATCTGAGAGGGAGGATCAGCCCCGGATCAGCCAGATTAACAACTAAATTGGAACGGGGAGTCTGAGGGCCCGAGAGCCGGACCTGCTGGATCAGCGGTGGGGCTGGACGACAAGGGCTTGGGTCCGGCGGGGAGCAGAGGCACTGGTGCTGGTGCTGTCCGCCCTGGAACTTGGGGACAGGGGCTGGGGGAAGAGTTCTGGTGCAGGAGAGCTGTGGACACCATCCTGGGCTCCTGTGGTCCCATTACAACTCAGACCTCCTCCCAAACAAACAAATGCAAACTACTTCTGCCTCAGGCCCAGGTGTGTGAGCAGAAGAACCAGCACAGCTGAGGAATGACCTCAGACCAGGGTAAAGCCCACCATTGATTGAAGGCAAAAGAATTCAATAGCTCCAACCGCTCCCTTCAAGCAAAGAGAGAAGGCCTCAAGCAAGGTCACAGACACTCCAGAGAAAGCAACCAACACCTTCTACTGGCCAGCCAGAGAAACTGCACTCAAGGAGTAAAGCCTTTAGTGATCCCAAGCCCTGGTGAACCAGCCCCCCCCCCCCCCCAACTCAAGGTCTTAGCAAAATGAAGAAGGGTCAGCGGAAAGGTGAATCCATAGAGAAATTCCTGGAAGGGAAAGATCCTAACTCAGAGAGACCTGGAAACTCTGAGGAGAACACAATATGGTCTCCAGCACAGAAAGACTTCCTTGAAGAAATAAGGAAAGAGCTTAAAAATTTGGGAGAGACAATTAATACCTTGCAACAAGAAAATAAAACCTTAGAAAGTACAATTGGAAAAATACAAAAGGAGAATAAATCTCTCACAGCAGCAATTGGACAAATACAAAATGAGAATAATTCTCTCAGATCCTCAAATGGGCAAATGTAAAAAGAAATTAACTCTCTCAAAACCTCAATTGGTCAAATGGAAAGCTTTTTCAAAAGTAGAATTGACCAACTGGAAAAGGAGTTGCAAAAAGTTAATGAAGAAAACTCCTCCCCAAAAACAAGAATGGAATCTTCAGAAACTAGTAACTCCATGAGACAGCAAGAGTCAGTTAAACAAAATCAAAAAATAGAAAAAATAGAAGCAAATGTAAAATACCTCATCAACAAAACCACTGTCCTAGAGAATAGATCAAGGAGGGGCAACCTGAAAATTATATGACTTCCTGAAAACACTGAAGAGAAAATAAGCCTGCACTTAATATTACAGGATCTAGTGATGGAAAACTGCCCTGATATCATGGAACTGGAAGGCAAAGTAGTTATTGAAAGAGTACATTGATCCCCACCAGAAAAATATCCTAAAATGAAAACACCAAGGAATGTTGTGGCCAAACTCCAGAACTATCAGATAAAAGAGAAAATCCTGCAAGCAGCCAGAAAGAAACAATTTAAATATCAAGGAGCCACAGTAGGGATCACACAGGACCTGGCTGCATCAACATTAAAGGATTGAAGGGCCTGGAACGAGATATTTCGAAGAGCAAGGGAGCTTGGAATGCAGCCAAGAATGTACTTTCCTGCAAAGCTGGGCCTTCTCTTCCAGGGAAAAAGATGGACATTTAATGAATTGGAAGAATTCCAAAAACTTCTGATGAAAAGACCAGAGCTAAACAGAAAATTTGGACATCAAACAGGAGGTTCAAGAGACACATGAAAAGGTAAAAAAAGGGGGGGGGCAGTAAAAGGAAAAAAATGCAATCCAGTAAGTTGAAACTGGCTATATCCCAGCATGGGGGTGGAAAAAGACTCATAAATCTTGAGAATTGTAACTCTAACAGAGAGAATATACCTAGCTAGAAATGATGGACATTCATGACCTATCCATGAGACTGCTATCTAATGGGATGTAACTGGCTTTAACCCCACTTGGGAGAAAGACTCTAATAACTCTCAGGAATTTTGACACTATTCAATAGAATATACTGAACTAGAAGGGACAGATGCTCCCAATTTTCTACGACTTAGAATGATTTAAAAAAAACTACCTCCTTAAAAAGGGGGACAGGAAAGAGACTGGAGGAGGGAGGGGATTGAATGGGGTAAATCTCATTACACTAAGAGGTACAAAAAACCTATGGTAATAGAGGGGAAGAAGGGAGCAGAGGAGAAACACCTGAATCTTCTCATCAGACTTGGCTTAAAGTCAATCTACACATACTCAGTTAACTTATAAAACATCTAACTTTTCAAGAATTAAAAGGGGAAAAGGGGAGGGGGTATTGAGAAAGGGAAGGTGAGTGGGGGACAATGGGGAAATAACAAAAGGAAGGGAAGGGGAAAAGGGAAAGGGGAAAGAAAGGGGAGGGTGTGATATAGAAGGGCAAACACACTGAAGGAGGTGGTATTCAGAAATAGAATACTGGGGAATATGGATAAAAAGGGGGAAAGGGGGGAAATACAAACAGAGGGAAGATAGCACAGAGGGCAATAAAGAATTAGTAATCATAACCTTGAATGTGAATGGGATGAACTCTCCCTTAAAACGTAAGCAAATAGCAGAGTGGATTAAAAACCAGAATCCTACAATATGCTGCTTACAAGAAACTCATTTGAAGCAGAGAGATACATATAGAGTAAAGGTAAAAGGTTGCACCAAAACATATTTTGCTTCAGCTGAAGTAAAAAAAGCAGGAGTAGCCATCCTTATCTCAGACAAAGCAGCAGCAAAAATAGATGGCATTAAAAAAGATAAGGAAGGAAACTTTATCCTCCTAAAAGGTACCATAGACAATAGTCATTTCAATATTGAATATATATGCACCCAGTGGGACAGCACCCAAATTCTTAGAGGAGAAGCTGAAAGAATTACAGGAAGACATAGACAGCAAAACTCTAGTAGTGGGAGACCTCAACCTCCGGCTATCAGATCTAGATAAATTGGATCATAAAATAAACAAGAAAGAAGTTAAGGAGGTAAACAGATTGTTAGAAAAATTAGATATGGTAGACTTATGGAGGAAACTGAATGGGGATAGAAAGGAATATACCTTTTTCTCTGCAGTACATGGAACTTATACAAAAATTGTCCATGTACTAGGACATAAAAACCTAATGATCAACTGAAGAAAGGCAGAAATAGTGAATACATCATTCTCAGATCACAATGCAATAAAAGTCATATGCAATACCGGGACAAGGAGATATAGACCCAGAATAAATTGGAAACTGAATAACCTCATTTTAAAAAATGAGTGGACCAAAAAACAAATTATAGAACGAATTAACCATTTTATCCTAGATAAAGATAATAATGAAACAACATACCAAAACCTATGGGATTCATTCAAAGCAACTCTCAGGGGATATATTATAGCTCTAAATGCTTACATGAATAAATTGGAGAAAGAGGAAATCAATGAACTAAATATGCAACTAAAAAAATAGAGAAAGAACAAATCAAAAATCCCCAATTAAATACCAAATTAGAAATTCTAAAAGTTAAAGGAGAAATTAATAAAATCTAAAGCAAAAAAACTATTGAATTAATAAATAAAACCAAAAGTTGGTATTATGAAAAAACCAATAAGATTGATAAACCTCTGGTCAATTTGATTAAAAAAAGAAAGAAGAAAACCAAATGGTTAGTATCATAAATGAAAAAGGTGAACTCACCACCAATGAGCAGGAAATTAAAGTAATAATTTGAAATTATTTTGCCCAACTCTATGCCAATAAATTTGATAATCTAAGTGAAATGGATGAATATTTACAAAAATATAAGTTTCCCAGGTTAAATGAAGATGAGATTAAATACCTAAACAACTCTATCTCAGAAAAAGAAATTCAACAAGCCATTAGTGAACTCCCTAAAAAAAAATCTCCAGGGCCCGATGGATTCACAAGCGAATTCTACCAAACATTTAAGGAACAATTGGTTCCAATCCTATATAAACTCTTTGGAAAAATAGGGAAAGATGGAACTCTGCCTAACTCTTTCTATGAAACCAATATAGTACTGTTACCTAAATAAGGAAGAGTTAAAACAGAGAAAGAAAATTATAGACTTATTTCCCTGATGAATATAGATGCATAAATCCTAAATAAAATCTTAGCAAAATGATTACAATAAGTCATCAGTAGGATAATACATTATGATCAAGTAGGATTTATTCCAGGAATGCAGGGTTGGTTTAATATTAGGAAAACTGTTGATATACTCAATTATATCAACAACAAACCTATCAAAAACCATATGGTCATATCAATAGATGCTGAAAAAGCTTTTGACAAAATACAGCATCCATTCCTATTAAAACACTAGAGAGTGTAGGAATAAATGGACTGTTCCTTAAAATAATTAGCAGTATCTATTTGAAACCATCAACAAGCATTATATTCAATGGGGAGAGGCTAGAGGCATTCCCAGTAAGATCAGGGGTGAGAGAAGGGTGCCCAATATCACCACTACTATTCAATATTGTATTAGAAATGTTAGCATCAGCAATTGGAGAAGAAAAAGAAATTGAAGGAATTAGAATTGGGGAGAAAGAGACTCTTTGCAGATGACATGATGATAGAGAATCCCAAGAAATCATCTAAAAAACTACTGGAAACAATTAGCAATTTTAGCCAAGTTGCAGGTTATAAAATAAACCCTCATAAATCCTCAACTTTTCTTTATATGTCTAGCAAGATACAGGAGGGAGAGAAATCCCATTCAAAGTAACCTCAGACAATATAAAATATTTGGGAGTCTATTTGCCAAGACAGACTGAGAATCTTTTTGAAAACAATTATAAAATACTTCTCACACAAATTAAATCAGATTTAAATAACTGGGCAAATATCAGCTGCTCATGGATAGGGAGAGCTAATATAATAAAAATGACAATTCTACCAAAACTAAACTATCTGTTTAGTGCCCTACCAATCAAAATTCCAAAAAATTACTTCAACGAGTTAGAAAAAATTGTAAGTAAATTCATATGGAGAAATAAAAAGTCAAGAATTGCCGGGAGCTTAATGAAAAAAAAGTGCAAAAGAAGGTGGCTTAGCCCTACCTGATCTAAAATTATATTATAAAGCATCAGTCTTCAAAAACTGTTTGGTATTGGCTAAGAAATAGAGTCGTGGACCAGTGGAATAGACTAGGTGCAAAAACAGGAGATGATTATAGTAGTCTTCTGTTTGATATACCCAAAAAGTCCAGCCATTGGGATAAAAACTCCCTCTTTGATAAAAATTGCTGGGATAATTGGAAGTTAGTATGGAAGAAACTTAGATTAGACCAACACCTCACACCCTTTACCAAGATAAGATCCAAATGGTTACAGGAGAGAGACATAAAAAACAATACTATAAGCAAATTAGAAGATCAAGGACTAGTCTACCTGTCAGATCTATGGAAAGGGGAGCAGTTTATGACTAAGGAAGAATTGGAGAACATCACCAAAAACCAATTAGATGATTTCAATTACATTAAATTAAAAAGCTTTTGCACAGAGAAAACCAATATAAAAGAAATGTAGTAAATTGGGAAACAATCTTTACAACTAATGATTCTGAAAAAGGACTCATTTCTAAATTATACAGAGAACTGAGTCATATTTTTAAAACAAAAAGCCATTTCCCAATTGACAAATGGTCAAAGGATATGCAAAGGCAATTTACAGATGAGGAGATCAAAGCGATCCATAGCCATAGGAAAAAATGCTCTAAATCATTAATTATTAGAGAAATGCAAATTAATGCTTCTCTGAGGTACCACCTCACACCTCTCAGATTGGCCAATATGACCAGGAAGGATAATGATCATTGTTGGAAGGGTTTTGGGAAATCTGGGACACTACTACACTGTTGGTGGAGCTGTGAACTCATCCAACCCTTCTGGAGAGCTATTTTGGAACTGTACCTAAAGGGCAACAAAAATGTGCATACCCTTTGACCCAGCAATACCACTACTGTGTCTATACCCTGAAGACATGATGAAAAATGGTAAAAAACATTACTTGTACAAAAATATTTATAGCAGCCCTGTTTGTGGTGGCAAAGAATTGGAAATCAAGTAAATGTCCTTCAATTGGGGAATGGCTTAGCAAACTGTGGTATATCTATGTCATGGAACACTATTGTTCTACTAGAAACCAGGAGGGAAGGGAATTCAGGGAAACCTGGAGTGATTTGCATGAACTGATGCTGAGTGAGATGAGCAGAACCAGAAAAACACTGTACATCCTAACAGCAACATGGGAGTGATGTTTAACCTTGAGGGACTTGCTCATTCCATCAGTGCAATTGGGAACAATATTGGGCTGTCTGCAAAGGAGAGTACCATCTGTATCCAGATAAGGAGCTGTGGAATTTTAACAAAGTGCAAGGACTATTCCCTTTAATTTAGGAAAAATCCAGATATCTCATTGTCTGATCTTGGTACCTCTGAGGCTTCTCTTCTTTTCTTTAAGGATATGATTTCTCTCTCATCACACCCAATTTGGATCAAGGGACAACATGGAAACAAGGTAAAGACTGACAGAGTGCTTTCTATGGGGGGGGGAGAGGGGGAGGGAAGCATGATTGGGGGGGAAATTGTAAAACTCAAATAATATCTTTAATAAAAATAAATTAAAAATAAAAAAGAAATTATTGTTGGTTACTATACTAGTAAGAATTCCTAATTCTTTTAAAGCTGATTATTTTTACTTTGCTGTCATCAACACTTTTCACTGCATTGTATATTGTTCATAGAATTCTCCCTAGCTTTCTTCGAAATCATTTCCTTTTTTATTACTTAAATCATAATATTATTTTATTATTCATTTATCTTCCTATACACACACAAATACACACATATGTATACACACACATATTTGCAACTAAGTGGTACAGTGGATAGAGTTTTTACCCTAGATTCTGAAGGATATGAGTTCAAATTCAGATATAGAAACTTACTAGGCAAGTCACTTAATCCTGTTTGCCTTAGTTCTGCATCTGTAAAATAATGTGGAGAAGGAAATGGCAAATCAAGAAAACACCAAATAAGGTCAAGCGAGTCAGTGAAATGATGCAACTACAAGGATGATATATACATATACATACATTTACACACACACACAGACACATATACACTATATATGACATATTTTATATATATATATATATATATATATAAATTTCCCATATACAATATATGATATTTATCAGATTCTCATTCTTTACCCTTAAAATGGTTAGAAATGTTTTTGTATACCTTTAATTGGAGTTAATGTTTTGGACTAATTATTTTTTTAATCTACCTTTCCCCCTAAATTCCCCCTTTTTACTTTCCTTTCTATTTCTGTACTTAATAAAATGTCTTTCTGTATCCAATTCTGTGTGTGCTTGTGCTTAATATTTTTTTAATCAGTTCAGGTGAGACTGGGGTTCAACTGTCAACCATCTTCTCCTAATTGGTTGGATAGCTGCTAACTTGGGCACTCTAATTTTGTGAGATAATTTTCTTCAACTTTCCTTTCCCTTTCTGCCCTCCTTCCTTCCTAGTATATTTCTCTTCCACTTTCTTTCTGTTCTTGCCTTAAGATTATAAAGACATAATAGAACATTGCTCAGGTCTCTTCTTATGTGAATGCTGATAGGGTTCAGAGGTCAATATATCATCTCCCTACATTATAATGTAATGAATTTATCTGTTTTTGTCTCCTATGATAATTTGTGATTATTTTTTAGGTTTCTGTTACTTCTGCTGCTTTAAATAAAAAGTTTCTTTCAACTCTGACTTTTTATTCAGAGTTTTTTAGACTTCCTCTAAAGGTTAATTTTTGCCCCTTTAGCATTTTACACAGTATGGTTGGGCATGTTTTTCTTGGCCCTAGGTCTACATCCTTATGGACATATGCCTGTAATAGAAGATGGATACAAAAAATTACTTTAAAAACAGTCAGAGACATCAAATATCAGAAGAACCTGAGGTTGGTGATCAATCTTAACAACACAGAGCAATATTTTCAGCTATGTCTGAGTAAATATAGCTCAAGAATTCTGACTACTTTTAGAGTTACATGAAATGACACAAGAAGAAGAAACAGAAGAACGTCTCAATTTTTATTTTATATGTTTTCTCTGACAAGTATTAGGTAAGGAGAATAAAAATGTTAATAGGTATTTGAAATCCAAGATATAAAGAAATAGTAAAAGAATTTCTAGAAACACTCAGTGAATTCAAAGTGATAGACCTGGGTAAATATCTTAGGGCATTAAAAGTGATGGGCATGATTGCTGAACTATTGCAAGTAATATTTTAAAGATTTTGGAAAATAAGTGTCGGGGGACCAGAGAAGAGTAAATGTCTCATTTTTCAAAGAGACAGAGGCAGAAAGATAGAGAGAGAGAGAGAGACAGAGACAGAGAGAGACAAAGACAGAGGGGGAGAGAGACAGAGACAGGGAGACAGAGAAAGAAACAGAGACAGACAAGAAGAGAGCCCACCGGTCAGTCAGCCAGACAAAGACAGAGACAGAGACAATGAGAGAGCACCGTATAGGGTAATTGAATTTTACTTCAATTCTTGGTCAAAATCTAGACTATAATATCAAAGGGATGATTTGTGAACATTTCACCAATAGGCAGTATGACTTCATTAAAAGAGGAAGTCTAAGGCTAACTTAATATCTGGAAATTAAGTTGACAGAGATAGTTTACCAAAATATTATCAAAGTTTTTGACAATTATTGACTCTATGTGTAAAAGATTGAGTGGTAAGAATTAGAAAATGAGAAAAATGAATTCAAAACTGGATGGACAGCTGATCTAAAAGTACAGTAACAAACAGGAAAATATATAAATTCAGAGTCAATATGAAAATAGCTTTAACAGTAAAAAAGGAAAAAATAAAAAAAAGAAATATTTATATTTGATCCTAGAGGCAAATATATTCCTTTATAGTAATGTTTACAAAGTATCAAAGTGCTTACTCCAATACTTCAGTGATTCTATGATTGTTGCTCTCTTTAATTTGTCTTTCAGTTTCCTATGACCCCCTCTTCCCAACTTTCTCTGTTGAGAACCTTGGCTGATATTTTACAGAAAAAAATTGAGGCCATTAACCATGAGAACCTATTTCTCTTCTCCTCTTCATATCGTTCATAAGCCCTCTGCTACCAACTTCTTTCTCCTACATGTCTCAAAAGATAAGGTAAGTTTACTCCTTACCAAGGCTAATCTGCCTACCTGTTGTCTCTCTTCTTGTCTGTCTCTGTTTCTGTTTCTTTCTCTGTCTCCCTGTCGCTGTATCTCTGTTCCAATATTTCTTCAAAGTACTGCTTCCTCTGTTATCCCTACTCTTTCACTTAATTTCAATCTCTCTCTCTGTCTAGTGGTTAATTTCCTACTGTCTCCCAACATGCTCATATCTTCTGCATCCTCAGAACAACTCTTTGATCTTCCCACCTCCACTAATTGTCATTCCATTTCTTTTCTGTCCTTTGAGACTAATCATCTGCAAAAGGCCACCTATAATAAATGCCTTCACCTTCTCTCCTTTTTCTCTCCTACTCTCTTTACAATCCAGCTTCTTTCCTTATCATTTCACTGAAGCTTCTCTCTCCAAAATTATAAATGATCTCCGATCTGCTAGATCCAATGGCCTTTTATAAATCTTCATTTTTCTTGACCTTTTGGCGGTCTCTGACACTATTAATCATTCTCTTCTCCTTGTTACATTTCTTAGCATATGTTTTCAAGACACCACTCTCTCCCAGTTCTCTTTATTATTAGACTGCTCCTTTTCAGTCTTCTTTGATGGATCTTTGATACAGTAACATTGGCCTCTTGGCTATTCCATAAAGAAGATACTCTATCTCTTGGCCTAAATTCGGAATGCTCTCCCTTCTCAATTGTATCTACTTATTTCTCCAGTTTCCTTTAAGTCCACCTTTTACAGGACATCTTTTCTAATCCCCTTAATTCTTATGCCTGGCCTCTTATTAATTGTTTTCTATTTATCCTGTATATGTCTAGTTTGTACCTATTTGTTTCCAGACTGGCTTCAAGTTATTTTCAGCTAACAAATCCCAAAGATAAATCAGAGATACTTGAAATTACAGATGTCTTTGTTTATAATGAAAAGATAATTTTAGCCATTTTCAAGAGACTTTTCACCTCCTGTTGTGCTATCAGGGAAAAGAGAATAAGTATTTTAAAGCTCATTCAATTTAATCAAGGTGAGGCAATCTCAGGATCACTTATTATTTTGAAGGAAATAAAGGAATAAGAACTTGAAACATGTGTGCTTTTTCAGGCCAGATGTCACTATCCCAAAGTCCAAAGTCATTCAGAGATTTTTCCTTCTTCCTAACTTACAAATTTTAGATTACTTTTTTTAGGTTTGCAAGGCAAATGGGGTTAAGTGGCTTGCCCAAGGCCACACAGCTAGGTAATTATTAAGTGTCTGAGACCGGATTTGAACCCAGGTACTCCTGACTCCAAGGTTGGTGCTTTATCCACTGCGCCACCTAGCCGCCCCTAAATTTTAGATTTTTTAAATGATTCTGTTTAAGAGTGATTTCCTGTAGGAAGATTTTTCCCAGACTCCAAAGTTACTAGTGACTTCTTAAAGACTATGTTCCATCTACTCTGTATTTATCTTGTATGTACCAATTTACATAGCTGTTGCCTACCATTAGAATGTAATATTGAAGGTAAGGATGATTTTTGCTTTTTCTTTACTTGCAAAGGCTTAGCACTTTGCCTAACACATAGTGCTTAATAAATGATTGGGAACTGAATGATCAAATTGCTCCAGAATTCCTAATTAAACTCCAAGTTGTTACTTTTTTGAAGAGATTCTGGGGATACCTCATTCTTTTGAAGTCTCCCAGAATGCCTGAGCAGCCTCATTTTCTATTTTTTTTTCTTAGGTTGGCTCTCTGAAGTAACTTTTGAAAAGATCTAGATTCTAGAAGTCAAGGCAGGCATTTGTGTTAGTACAACTTGCAATGTCAAGATATTCACACAATCTAGGGAATTTGTCAATACACTGAAAAATAACATTCCTAGGCATTTTCAGGAGGCCAAGTGTTATAATCAGAATACAAGGAAGTGTCTAGATAATTCATTTCTTTTTCTTCCATTAAAATCTGATTTGTATCAAATACAGAAAACAGCAGTTCTTTAACTAAGGGTATTTACTCTTTGTTAATTACTTTAAATTAACTAGGATTGTGAGCAACTCTAATAGAATTATTCCAGAATTTTTAACTAGTGGTAGAAGGTCTGAATGACAGGAATTTTAGATCTCTATTCCAGTCAATATAGCTGATTATAATTTCTATTTTATTGATTAAAAGAATGAAGTTATTCATTTGGGGGGCTAAATTATGATTTACTATGGTATTCCAAAAAATAAAGCCTGCTTCTGATAGAGGTAAATTCTGCAGATGTCTAAAAGCAGTAGGAAGACTCATTTCACAAATCAGAGAATTGCTGTCAAAGGATTGGAAATTGAATTTTCCAGTTATTAGAAGATGTTCTAGATGGTGCTAAAAGTCCAAAGACTAGTGTCTGATTCAAAGACTAACAAATCTAATTAGAAACCATATAATATCTGAGAGATCAAGGGCACAAGCAAAGGAAGAAGCATTATAGATCATTAAGCTTTAGTTTAGAAAATTCAGAAATAAGTGAAGAAACCAATTGTACAAAATACAAGTCAAAGATATTTTGCAAACAAAGTAGTCTCATGAAGAAGATCTAAGAGTATAGTGAAAAATATTAAGGGAAAGCCCCTCAACATTTTTGGTTGTATATGGGTTTCAAATTCATTATCTTTTACATTCAATAGTTTTTCATCTCAAAATAGCTTTAATGTGAAATTCAACTTAGCCACATACCCTGGAAAGAAAAAAATAGGAAGAAACAGAAGGGGGAAAAAGACAAAATAATAATGAACAAGTTTTAAATGATCAAAGATTATACATTGGCTTGGGTAGCTTTGATGCTACAGAACTAACAAATTCATAGAATTGTGAGGAAAGGTCCTTGGTCCAGGCTCTGAAATGTTGGTTTGAAAAATATTTTGGGATCTGTTTAAATAGAGGTAGTTTGGTAGAAGGAATGGGGTGCTGACTATGCATCTTTGGAACCAAATTTTCAATTATGAGTAAGTCATACATCCATGTACACTGTTGTCTTCCCCTATTGCCTGCATGATTTATAATTTTGAGTACCTAGCACATAGTAGACAATTAAATGCTTGTGGACTGAATAATTTCCAAGCTTCAGTAATTCTCTATGACTTATCTAAGAGAAAGGCAATTTGTAATTTGTTGGAAGAAGTGTGTCCCCTCATAGACAAAATCACAGATTCTTGACAATTCTTGACTTGTTTAATGGTACAAAATATTTTAAATTATGGGTAAGGCTAAGTAGTCCTTTAAAAGAAAGTTTGTCTGAGTATAGCTTGAAAAAATGTTTTAAGAGTTTTTTGCATTAACTTAAGCTAAAAAGTATCAATTGCACATGTGGAACAGCAACAAGATGACATAGAGAGTATCATAACTGACTTCAAAATCCCTTTCTCAGTTTTGGATAAGTCTAACAGAATGATATATACAAAAGGAAAAATATGAAATTGAAAAAATTTCTGAGGGAAACTAGAGATAAACTTATGGCATCTTCTAAGTGACATTACAAAAGATAATCTTTCTCAGCACCGCATAGAATTTTATAAAATTGACTGTATATTATGCCAATGAGATTTTGCAAATAAATATAAAAAGACAGAAACATTACTTTACAAAACATAAGATGATGATAAAAAAGTAATTGGTTCAAGACCATAAGTAAGAAACAGACTCAAATGGAGAAAACAATGAAATCCCAAATAAGAATAATCATAAATAATTATGTAAAAGAAAATGATAATGATGAAACACCATACCAGAATCAGGACATATTGCTAAAAAAACTGAAAGCTCAAAAGAGGGAAATATCTTCAAGAATTAAAAATGTCACAATTATTAGAATATTAATAGACATTTTAAATAACCCAATCTCAGAAAAGGAAATAGAAGTATTCTTTATAACTAGTTCTATTTCCTTTTCTGAGATTGGGTTAATGAAAAAAAATTCTTGTTTCTGATTGGGAATTTCTACCAAACTTTTTTTTAGTTTTTTTAACAAGGCAGTGGGGTTAAGTGACTTGTCCAAGGTCACACAGCTAAGTAATTAGTATATGTCTGAGTTCATATTTGAACTCAGGTCCTCCTGACTCCAGGGCTGGTGCTCTATCCACTGCACCACCTACCTGCCCCTCTACCAAACTTTTAAGGAACAATTAGCACCAATATTTTAGAAATTATTTGCTATAATTGAGAAAGAAAGAACTTAACTAGAATCTTTTTATGAGACATAGTTCTAATACCTAAACTTGGAAAAATTAATGTTTGTAAAGGAAATCATATCATTCTGAACTTTGAGACAAAATTTTTCAACAAAATTCTGTCAAACACATAATAAAGTAGTGGTACTTATAACAAGGATACAAGCAAGGTTTAGCATTTGAAAAACAATCAACATAATCAATGACATTAAAAATCAAAAAAATTCCTAATGATCTGATGGTCTCAATAGATGTAGAAAAGTCTTTGACAAAGTACAACAGTCTTATGTTAAAAAATTTACAATGTTTAAACATGAAATTATTATTTTTTAAATACATCAAAAGCATCTAACAAAAACCAGAGACAAGCATCAAATGAAATGGGGGTACAAAATCTTTTTCCAATAAATATGGAAGTGAAGTAATGATGGTATATAACTCACATCACTATTATTTGATATAGATCTGGACATGCTAGTAACAATAATAAGACAAGGGAAAGAAACTAAAAGACAAAGATGGGTAAAGATAACATACAATGTTGATGATATGATAGTGTAATTTGAGAAATTCTAGGAAACCTACAAAGATGTTAATGGAGATATGTAATATCTTTAGTAAAATTGCAGGCTACAAAATAAACTGTCAAAAATCAATAGCATCTCTGTAGAATAATAACAAAATCCAAGAAGCAATCACAGAAAAGGAACTTATTCCAAATAACTAAATAAATGCAAAAACCCCCCTCCCAAAACACAACAAACTTGGGGATCAATCTACCAAAGCACACAAAAGTTTATATGTATTAAATTATCAAATTCTCTTTAGAATAAAAAATCACTATTTAAATACCTGAAGGAATATTTGTTGCTTGATTAGGCCATGACATCACAATAAAAATGGCAATAGTACAAAGTTACTTTATAATTTTCAGCTATACCTATCAAATTACCAAGGAGATACATTATAGAACTCCATATAAAGATATCAAAATTGATTTGGAAACACAAATATATGAAATACCAAGTAAAAATGATGAAAAGAAGTTGGTATGAAGTAAGAATAGTACTTCTAAAACTCAAACTACATTAGGAATCAATAGTCATCAAAACCACCTAGTATTGATTAAAAATAGATAAGTCAATGAATAGATTAGTCAAGGGAGAATCTGAGATAATAGAGCTCAATAATTCTGTGTTTGATAAAATAGAAAATACAAATTACCTAGGAAAAACTTCTTATTTGATAATAATTTCTTGGAAAACTGGAAAGTAAACTGGCAGAAATTTAGGATTAGACCATTATCTTATACTATATTCAATAATGCATTCTAAATGTATATGTAACTTTCATAAAGATCACATGACAAATTTAATTTGAGGTAAAGCATAACTCTCAAATGCCTTACCAAACCTCTCACAGCTATGGGTAGGGGATATATTCTTAATGAGATAAAGGCAATTACAAAAGATAAAACAGACAAATTTGATTACTTGACAATGAAAAGCTTCTGCATAGACAACATTAATTTATTTGGGATAAGAAGAGAAGTAGTCAAATGTGAAAAAAAATTTTTATACCAAATATCTATGATAAATATATCCAAGATATAGAATCTATACATACTTATACATATATATATATACACATAATTTTGCATATGTGTCTATGTATATATTTATATGTATGTATCTATATATGTGAATAATCATACACACACACACACATATATAATCTTACATTTATATAGTGATTATTGTATGCCTGGTTCTGTGTCTAAATGTCTGTCAAGCTGGGGAATGAATGAACAAATTGTAATATAAAATTATCATGGAATACTATTGTAGTATATGAAATGATGATCAGGATTGTCTCAGAAAAATCCAGAAAGACTAATATGAACTGATGAAAAGTGAATTAAGCAGAACCAGGAGAACATTGTACACAATAATGTCAATATTATGCAATGGTCAATTATGAATGACTTGGACATTCTCAGTAATACAAAGATTCAAGAACATTCCTGAAGGACTTGTGAAAAATACTATCCACTTCTGGAGCAAGAATTCTTAGAATCTGAATGAAGAGTAAAGCATACTTTTTTTTTTTTTTTTTTTAGTTTTTGCAAGGCAATGGGGTTGAGTGGCTTGCCCAAGGCCACACAGCTAGGTAATTATATCTGAGGCCCAATTTGAACTCAGGTACTCCTGACTCCAGGGCTGGTGCTCTATCCACTATGCCACCTAGCTGCCCCTAAAGAATAGTTTTAAAATCTTTCTTGTATGGATTTTCTTTCATAACAAGACTAAAATGAAACTGTTTTGTATGACTACAAATATATAACCCAAATCAAAATGCTTGCCTTCTCAATGAGGGAGGAAGGGAGAGGGGGTAAACAAGGAGGGAATTTGGAATTCAGAATTTTAAAAATAGTTTTTATATGTAATTGGAACCAAAATAAAATATTAAATAAATATTTTAAAAGATAAAAATTTTCTGAAAATAAAAACTTCAATAGCATAGTTGACCTAGAGTTTGTTACATATATGCATGCATATTTGTGCTACATATGCACATGCAAACAGATATGTTCCCTTTTGGAAAATGTCTTCTATCAACCCTTCTTTCTAGGCTTCAGTTTCAATTAACTGCTTCTTCATTGCCTACAAACAAGACTAATTTAAAAAAAAACTGAGAAAAAAGTATTAATAACCAATGATTTGGGAAGATCCATAGTTGGTCCCATTTTCTAAAGTCTTGATTTTAAAAATTCAATCTATTAGACATTGCTGATAATGACCATAGATTAATTTTCTTGTTCCAAATAAATATAGGTAGGGAAGCCATTGTGTTCAAATATATCCTTTGAATAGATTGCTCAAGACTGGGAGTAATCTAGTTCTTTTGAGTAGTGTCAACCCCTCATTGTAATATTCATTCTCTCATTGTTATGCAAGTAGAAGGAACTGTCACTCTAGAATATCCTTTTCCAATGGGCTTATAAACCATGAGCCTGACTGCCATGATTGTCTTTGTTCTAAGACAGAGAAGGTTAAGTGAACATCTTTTTATTAATAAAAATGCTGACATTCAAACTAATGTTTAAATTACCTAAAAATTATTTCTCTCAAACTTTAAAAAAATTTTTAAATAAAAGAAAGATTTTATTTATTTTGAGTTTTACATATTTCCCCTACTCTTGCCTGCCTCCCCCTGCCCCCTCCCCACAGAAGGCAGTCTTTTAGTCTTTACATTGTTTCCATGGTATGCATTGATCTCAGTTGATTGTGATGAGAAAGAAATCTTATCCTTAAGGAAGAAAAATAAAGTATAAGAGATAGCAAAATTACATGATAAAATTAGTTTTTTTTAAAAAAAATAAAGATAATAGTCTTTGGTCTTTGTTCAAACTCTACAATTCTTTCTCTGGGTACTGATGGTATTCTCCATACAGATACCCTCAAACTGTGCCTGATTGTTGCACTGATGGAATGACCAAGTCCATTGAGGTTGATCATCACCCCCTTGTTGCTGTTAGAGTGTACAATGTTCTTCTGGTTCTGCTTATCTCCCTCAGCATCAGTTCAAGCAAATCCTTTCAGGCTTCCCTGAATTCCCATCCCTCCTGGTTTCTAATAGAACAATAGTGTTCCATCACACACACACACACACACACACACACACACACACACACACACACATATATGTGTATATATATATATATATATATATATATATATATATATATATATATACACATGTTATATGTATACCACAGTTTGTTAAGCCATTCCTCAATTGAAGGACATTCAATTAATTTCCAACTCTTTGCCACCACAAACAGGGCTGCTATGAATATTTTTATACAAGTGATGTTTTTACCCTTTTTCATAATCTCTTCAGGGTATAGACCCAGTAGTGGTATTGCTTAATCAAAGGGTTTTGTTGCTCTGCGGGTGTAATTCCAAATTGCTCTCTCAAACTTTTTAAGTGTCATAAAACCTTCACTTTATCTGACCATCTTCATTAGCTACCACCCTAGCTCTCTCTTCCCTTTTATAGCCATACCACTTGAGAAAGCTTTCTATAATCAAGGCCTCCACTTTTCTTCTCTTCTTACCCCTCTCTAGTCTGATTTTCTACCTCATCATTCATGTGAAACTGCTTCTTCAAAGCTAGCATTGTTCTCAAATTAATTAAATCTAGTGTGTCTGGAGTTAGAAGACGTGACTTCAAATCCAACCTCAGATAAACTGTTTGACTCTGGGTAAGTCACTTAACCCTGTTTGTCTCAGTTCCTTATCTGTAAAATGAGCTGGAGAAGTAAATGGCTAAAGACTCCAATAACTTTGCCCAAAAAACTCTCAAATGGGATCACAATTAGACACAACTGAAATGACTGAACAGCAACAAAATGTTTCTTGATCTCTATGAAGTATTCAGTGCTGTCAGTCACTCCTATTTATTTCTAGATTTTCATTATACTGTTCTCTCCTAGTTCTCCTTGATGACTCCTTTTCAGTCTCTTTTGTTTTCAGTCTTTTTCTTCTCTCTATGTCATCTCATTTGGCAATTTCATCAGCTCCAATGACTTCAATTATACTTCTTTATACTCAGAATGCTCAGACTTATTTATCTATCCTTAACTTCTCTGACAATCTTCAGTCTCTCAATATCAACCACCTATTGCATATCTTGACTTAGATGTCCTTTATGAATCTTAAAATCAATCTGTCCAAAACTGAACCTTATCTTTTACCTCAAATTTTCAAGACAAGTTTTCTTGAGAATCCTCTAGGCATTTAAACCTCTGAACCAATCACCTGGGTTTTATCAGTAGCTTTAGAAACACTGATTTGGCAGGAAAAGGAAAGTGGAGTCAGCATCTTCAAATCTGAGTCAGTCATAGTTTTGTTTAGCAAAGGTTATATGTGTCCTTTCCAAAGAAGGGAAAAGTTGATGCTAGAATCAAACTTACTACCACATACCTTTGAAAGCTAGCCAAGCAGAACTGTTCATTGGGATCACTATTTCCTTTACTAAGAATGAATGATCATCTCATAAGAGTCCTCATCAATGGATTTCAGGATAGCAAGAAGAGAGAGGGAGGGTAGAACTGCAGCACACTTTTTATTTATGATTGGCTTCTACCTCTTCTGACACCACAGCAAACATTCATGAACCTTTCTCCTTGGTTAATATTTAAAAAAATTTCCTGATCTGACACTTTCTTCCAATCCACTCAGTCATTTTGAGTTTTGAAGCTCAAATAAGTGCTTCCTAAGTCTCAGATGCAGATCTGATATTTTTTTTTTTAGGTTTTTGCAAGGCTAATGGGGTTAAGCGGCTTGCCCAAGGCCACACAGCTAGGTAATTACTAAGTGTCTGAGACCAGATTTGAACCCAGGTACTCCTGACTCCAAGGCTGGTGCTTTATCCACTGTGCCACCTTGCCACCCCCTGATATTTTTTTAATAGAAATTCAATGAACCCCAGCAGAAGTTACAGGGAATGTTTATGATGAAGCACATGATATAAGAATGGATGATGATAGATGACCATGTACTTATGCCACTAAATCACTTTGTTCCTAAGTGTTGCCATTATGACATTCATTTTATAGTTCCTATTTCTAAATATATTCTTTTTGTGGGTGGAATTTTGAGCTAACCTTTGGAAAATCTCATATCATTTCCTTGGTGAAGACATTACTGTGCTGGAAGATGTTGAGTTACACGAGGAGCATACAGGTTCCTGTGCTATTTCTCATGGTTGATTTTAAGAGTACTTACTGTGTAATTCAAGTGATTCTAGTTTGGTGGTCATCCTTCCACAAGATACAACTAATATTTTTGTTTTCCAAATTAAAAATAGTACCTCATTTTTCCTTCAGAGAAAGAATGTTATTTAACTTTATTATCTTGGATCCATGGTTTGTCTTGTACTTGGGAAAAGAATTTGGGAAAAGCAATAATTACAATTTCATCTCTTGTTTTATAGAAAAATAACTTTTATGCTTTGGTATGCTACAGTCCTAGATTTAAAAGCAAACTAATCAAAACCAGAAATACCTCCTCCAGCTTTCCCACATTCCACCTACATCCTCTATTTTAAAAATATTTTTTTCTTTCTGCTTTTGTCTCAGTTCCTTATCTGTAAAATGAGCTGGAGAAGTAAATGGCAAAACACTCCAATAACTTTGCCCAAAAAACTCTCAAATGGGATCACAATTAGACACAACTGAAATGACTGAACAGAAACAAAACGTTTTTTGATATCTATGAAGTATTCTATCTATCCTTAACTTCTCTGACAATCTTAAGTCTCTCAATACCAACCAAACTTCACTTCAATAGGACCAAATGGATTTGATCACATTATTCTTTTTCTTGCATTTTTTTCACTACTTAATGAAATTGAAGAGGTTTAATATGATAGGCACTTCTTGGCTGAGGCTATAGAAGATGATAACTTATACTAATCCCCATTTTTTACCTGCTTTTTTCTTTTCTCAGAGTTCACCTTTCTAGGAAGTGGGACTTTTCAGTTGAAGAAATAGTCTGTCCAGTTCTTACATTCTTTGGCTCATCAACTCAACCTCATCTTCTGAAGGAAAACTGCTAATTACAGCAGTATTACTTTTGGCTTTAGTGCAGGGTTTTCCCAGTCAAGAGTTATGGTTTTTATATTGATTAATATGATATGTGTAATGAATTTAATAATAATAATCTAGTTTCTAGAGATTCTTTTCACAAGAAAGATCTGGGACTTGGAAAACAGTGAAAACATACTACAGAAGTCATCTTTCAGTCATGATAAGTCCTTCCCTGAACTGATTTGCCTATGTTAAATGAAGTATATCAGTCAGGTAATCTCCCAAATTATATAATCAACCAAGTCATTCCCATAGGACTCCTACTCCACAAGTAATGTAATTGTTGTGTTGTCCTAAATGGTCAGCCTGTCCTGGAAAAATCACTCAAGCCCCAATTTTGTTTGTTCTATGAGCCTTCTTTCCCCTTATGATCATGTATAAAATATCTGGCTCCACAATAGCAAGGTGGAACTCCAAGGAGTGGAGCAATCCCATGATTTACAAATCAGTTTCTTACTAAGAAAGTGATTAATAAGTCTCTACCTGGTAATTGGCACTCTGTCTCTGACCTACTCTATCACCCCCCAGGTTAAACCTAGTTAACACCCTCAAAAGGAGATAGGAGTGATTTTTTAAAAAAAATTACTTGAATGAAATATCAATCTAATGATTGGAGAATGCATTAATTTCAAACCTGTGAAAGAGACTTCCATGCAGGGTACCTAGGTACTAACTACTATCTTGTCTATATCTCCTCTTTTAGGAAAAGGAGGATTTATTCCCTGTTTCAGGTTTGACAGGATATCTGATAAGTACTGGCTTCAGACCTTCAAAAAGACCCACAATATCACTGCAAGGACTTGCAAGGATCTACTGACTCTATCATCTACACCGCCCCCCCCCCCCCATCCCCCTGCCCCCTTTCTCCCATCTCTTTCCTCTCCTTTTTCCTCTAGGGTAAGATACATCTCTATACTCTATTGAGTGTGTATGTTATTTCCTCTCTGAACCATTTCTGATGACAATGAAGGCTCACTCATTCCCCCTCACCTTTTCACCTTCCACTCCTCTGCAAAAGCTTTTCCTTCACTCTTTTAAGTGAAATATCTTAGCACATTCTACTTCTCCTTTCCCTTTCTCCCAGTAAATTCCTTTTCATCTATTGACTCCATCTTTATACTATATTATACTATTACATTCAACTCCCTCCTGTGTCATGTCTATATATATATATGCTCCTTCTAATTGCTCTTTTAAATGAGAAAGTTCATATGAGTTATCAGTTATCTTCTTCCCATGCAGCAATCCAAACAATTCAACATTATTAAATCCCTCATAATTAGTACTTCCCCCCACCCTCTCTATGCCTCACCTGAGTCCTGTACTTGAAACTTTCTGTTTAGTTCTGGTTATTTCAACAGAAAAATTTGAAAGTCCCCTATTTCATTGAATGTCTATCTTTTCTCCTGAACTCTTTCAGGTTCAGTATTGTTGGGTAGTTGATTCTTGCAGTTCAAGATCTTTTGCTCTCTGGAATATCATATTCCAAGCCCTACAAACCTTAATGTACAGGCTGTCAAATTGTGTGTAATCCTGACTGTAGCACCACAGTAATTGGATTGTTTCTTTCTGGTGGCTTGTATTTTCTTTTTGACTTGGGAGTTCTGGAATTTTTAATAATATTCCTGGGAGATTTGGGGGGGGGATCTTTTTCAGGAGGTGATTGGTGGATTTCCTCAATTTCTATTTTACCCTTTCCTTCTAGGATTTCAGGGTAATTTTGCTGGATTATTTCTTGAAAAATGAAGTCTAGGCTCTTTCCTTGGTCATGACTTTCATGTATCTCAATAATTTTAAAATGATATCTTCTGGATTTTTCTTCCCAGTCAGTTGTTTTTCTTTTTTTTTTTTTTAGGTTTTTTGCAAGGCAAATGGGGTTAAGTGGCTTGCCCAAGGCCACACAGCTAGGTAATTATTAAGTGTCTGAGACTGGATTTGAACCCAGGTACTCCTGACTCCAAGGCCGGTGCTTTATCCACTATGACACCTAGCTGCCCCCCAGTCAGTTGTTTCTCAATGAGATATTTCACATTTGCTTCAAGTTTTTCATTCTTTTGGTTTTGTTTTATTGTTTCTTGTTTTCCCAAAGCATCATCAGCTTCCCTTAGTTCCATTCTACGTTTGAAGGAGTTATTTTCTTCAGGGAGCTTTCTTATCTCCTTGTCTATCTGGCCAATTCTGCTTTTTTAGGCCATTCTTCTCCTCAATAACTTTTTGGATTGCTTTTTTCATTTGACCTACACTGATTTTTAACATGTTATTTTCTTTGGTATTTTTTTTTTTTTGCATCTTCTTCACCAAGTTGCTGAATTGGATTTCATGATGTTCCTTTCTCTATCTCATTTCTCTTCCCAATTTTTCCTCTAATTTCTTCACTGGCTTTTCAAAGTCTTTTATGAGCTCCTCCATAGCCTGAGACCAATTCCTATTTTTTTGGATGCTTTGGATACAGAAGCTTTGATTTTTGTCATTTTCTGAGTATATATTTTGATCATCCTTGGGTCCAAAGTAATTTTCTATGGTCAGATTATTTTTTTCTGTTGTTTGTTCATTTCTCCAGCCTATGATTTCATCATGCTTCCAAAGCTCTTGGGGAGTTTTGGGACCTTCCCCACGCCAAGACCCTAATTTCTCCAATGTCTTATGACTGCTCTCCTTGCCTGTGCTCTGGTCTCTGGATGACCACAAGCACTCCCCTCTGTCCTGAAACTGTCCTTGTTCTTCTATGATAGTATGGGGGCCCAGATTGGGCTTTTGATTTGAGAATAGGCAAAGCATCAGAGTCCTGTCCCAGGGATAGCAGAGAGAGACCTCTCAGTCTTTCCCCATTTCCCTATTGTCTATGGTTTGAGTGCTCTGGAAGCAGCTGATGGGAAACTATGCAGGTTCCTGGGATGGGGCTGCTTTGAAGCTAGCACTGGTCTGGGTTCTGTGCTCACTCTGGCATGTCAGAGTCCTCCTCTCAACCCTGTAAGCCATCCCCTGTGGTTCCTGGGCCATCCTTTTCCACTCCCACTTCCATGGATCCTGGTATTCCCAGGGACCCAGGCACCCAGCAGGCTGGAGCTGATTTGCTCTGGCACAGTGCAATGACCAGGACTGTGCTGCAGTGCTTTCCAACTCTGGTCCAGTGGAAAAGACCTTTCCTGCCAATCTTCCAAGTTGTCTTAGCCTGGGAAATTGTTTGACTCGGTCTTTCTGTTGGTTCTGCCACTCTAGAATTTGGTTAGAGTCATAATTTTATAGCATTTGGGGTTATCTGGGGAAGAGTTTCTGGCAATTCCTACCTTCATGCTGCCATCCTTGGCAGTTTTACTTGAAGCCAGTTTTCTATATAATCTTGACAATTGAAATGTATCTTCTGTTTTCTCCAGATAAAATCACTCTACTCCAAAGGTAGAGTAAAATCTTTCAGACTAAGTTCTCTTAGACATTCATTCTCCTCACTCTTACAAAAGGCAACCAAAACCTGAAATCTCCTTTCCTGTTCTCCTTCCTCACTGCTTCATATTCTTTCTTATAAGCGTACATCCAGACACAGGTGGAATTAATTTTAATCTGAGAAGGTCATCCAGACAACTTCTATTTCAAAGGTAGAGTGAATAAGGAAAGAGGGGGAAATAAAACAAAGAGAATCTAGTAACTTTTCTACTTCTTATTTCCAAAGGAGATGGTTGCATGCTAAAAATAATGGGAAAAAGTAAAGGACTTGAGCTGAAGGAGGAAGAAAAGAAACAACTCCAGAAGTGCAAGATATCTGGAAGGTATTGGAACTGTGAAAATCATAGACTAACTTGGAAGGAGAAACTGAAATGCTTGAGCTTAAGAATCTGTAAGCAAAAAGACATGAGAAAAAAGGCAAAGAAGGTAACAAAGCTTCTCTACCAACCATTCAGTAGAATTCCGACCCCCCTTAGCTTTCAAAAGGTGCTGTCCTTCATGTTTGGAATTCCTTTCCTCTGCATCTCTGCTTCATTTGTTCAAGTCTCAGCTAAATTCCTGCCTTCTATATGAATTTTTCCCCAGTGTTTTTTAATCTTAGTGCCCTTCAAGTATGCATTGTAACCAACATATCCTGAATGTACTGTACTTGTATACAGTTTTTTCATATATTATATCCCTCATTAGACTGTGAGCTCCTTGTTGCCTTTCTCTGTAACTGCAGTAAGTTACAAAGTTATCATAATAATTAATAATAATGATAAAACTAGTAGGTTTTTAACATCCAACTTAGGTTTCTTATAAATAATGGTTAACTCACTATCTGACTGAAAATCAACTTTACATATTCCAGAGCCATTGTTACCAATAAGAGTAACAATATTATCATCCTGAGAACTTTGAGATTCCAAATTTAGTCAATTAGTCTTAAGCACCTGAAAGCTAAGGGGGAATAGGAATTCTAGTGAGTGGTTGGTAGAGAAGCTTTGTTACCTTCTTTGCTTTTTTTTTTTCTCATGCCTTTTTGCTCACAGCTTCTTAAGCTAATTACAATAGTTGAATGGAAGATCAATAGGAGATTGGTGAAACTTGAGGGAAGGAGATGAACCAGCTGGATATTTCAGTAGTCCAGGTGATGAAGAACTGAATCAGGGTGCTAGCAGTGTTATAAGAGAAAAGGGTCAAATATAAGAGATGTTTAGAAGACAGAACTTGATAATTGATTGGATATTAGGGGCAGATCATTAGCATAGTGGATAGTGTGCTAGAAACTGGAGCCAGAAAATCCTAAATTCAAATACAGCCTCTAATACATACTAGTACTGTGACCCTTGGAAAATCACTTAAGTTCTGTTTCCCTCGGTTTCCTCATCTGCAAAATAAAGATAATAATAGCACATAATGACCAGCATTATTATGAGTATCAAATGATATAGTAACTGTAGAGGCCTCTCAAGCGAGTTTGGGATCAAGAGGACAGTTATTGGCCAAAATAACCTGAGCTCTGTTGATCCTTGAGCTGAAAGCTTCCACAGAACTCTGATTTCATAACATAACTGTGTCATTCTGGGCCTCACTATTTGATAAACCCTGTTTCCGAACTTCTTGACCTGGGTCACATCATACTGGGTTAATTTCTGCCCATAACAAAGTTACATCATAACTATATGCTAATTTTGTGATTTTCTTCTATAAGAACTGTTTAATGTTTTTGATAAACTGCTCTGTCAGATGTCCTGATGACACCCCCACCTGAGTAATGTATTTTCTTTTCTCTCCTGAGCCGAATCTTTACTCTGCTGGAAAGGGGATCGCTACAAGTAACTATAAAGTGCTTAGCACAGTGTCTAACAGATAGTAAGCATTATTTAAATATTAGGTGTTTATTATTATGATGAAGGTGATAGTAAAAAGTTTGTGATGATACAAGTGAAGAATTCAGATGACTGGGAGGATGATACTACACTTCAAAATAACAGGAAAGTTTGGAATAGGGAAGAGTTTGCAGGAAATATAAATTCAGTTTTAGATATGTAGAGTTTAAGATGTCTAAGGCACATCAAATTTAAGCTGCTCAATAAACAGTTGGAGATATGAGACTGAATCTTAGGAGGGAGCTTAGGGCTAATTAAGCTGATCTGAGAATCATCTTGAAAGAGATAACTGAAATCATAGGAGCTGATGAGATCATCACATGAAAAATTGTAGAGAAAGAAGAGAAGAAGGCCCAGGACAAAGTCCTGTAGGACAGTCATGGTTATCAAATGTGAACTGAATGAAGGTGTAGCAAAAAGAGACTGAAAAGAAGTGGATTGACTGGTATGGAAAAAACTAGGTGATAGTAGTTTTATGAAAATCTAGAGAGAATAAGAGTATCACAAAGGAGGTAATTGTGTCAAATGCTACAGAGAAGTTAAGAATGCAGAAGAGTTCTAAGAAAAGAAGATTAGATTTGGTAATTAGGAGAAAATTGATAGCTCTGGAGAGAGCAGTTTTGGTTGAATGATGAGTTTGGAAGGCAGGAATGTAAAGAGTTAAGAAGGAAGTGTAGAAATCTATTTTAGATCTTCTGTAGGAGTAGGAGAAATATAGGATGATAGATAATGGGGATGGATAGAGCAAATGAAGATTTTTTGAGGATGGGGAAGACATGGGAATGTTCACAGGAATTAGGAAGTAGCACATATAGATAGAGCAGCTGAAGATTAGTGAGAGTAGAGATGAGATTGAGTCATGATAGTACAATAAGAAGCTTTACATTTAGATATCTCTCCATTTCTCCCCAATAAATATTTAGAGAATGGATCAGACTAGATTCTGATTAGGAAAGCCAAGAAAAAAATCACTTTGATGAAAGTTCTTCTATATTAAATTTGTAAGTCACCATAATTTACATTTTTTAACTTTTATTAAGCAAATTCCATTCCTGGTCATAAATCTGTCATTCCTATATTTTAAGCCATAGAGCAGAAGTTTGAATCTCTTTCTCAGATAACATCTTTTTAAGTAGTTATTTGTATCCCAAAATAAAATATCTCTTCTACATTTTATTCCACCAAAAGGCAACAGTAAAAAGTTAGGGGAAAAGTAGACATCCATCAATTGGGGAATGCTAAAACAAATTGTGGTACATGAATGTAATTGAATATTACTATGTTATGGGAAATGATATGTGTGATGAATGAGAAGTGTGAAGAAATATACATGAATTAATATAGAGTAAAGTAAGTAAAGTCAAGAAAAACAGTGACTACACAATGTAAAATTATATATTATACATAGCAAAAAATTAAAAGTAAGTAAAACAAAATCATAAAGATCCTGTAGGATTTGAATGAAGAAATATTAGAGGAATCCCTCAATATACTATTTCATAGAAGAGAGAGTTCTACAGGTGTTATACATTGCATGTCTTGATACATTTTCAATGTAGTGATCACTTATACTGATTTTTTCCCCTCTCTAAAAATATTATTTATTATATAAAATGGCACTCTGGGAAGGGTATAGGGTAGCATACTTGGAATTACTATGTTGATGTTAGAAACAGAAAATATCTGTAAAAATTTATTTTTAAAACAGATTAGGAGAAAGAAAAAAACTTTTATCTTAACCATGAAGTTAGAGAGGATAGCTATAATATAGGGGGAAATAGCAACTAAAATATCAGAAATTTCATAGGAGACATAATTAAAGAAACTGTGTCAGCAGTAAACATATGCCCTCAAATACACACACACCTTTTATACATACATAAAAACAGTTTAAGAAACAAGCAAGGGGAGCTAGGTTCTAATGTAGAAGTCAAATTTGACTGAGACTAAGTAGAAAGAACCAAGTGGCACGAAGTTCTGGATGGAAATTTGGTATTCAAAAAGAAACATAAAAGCTTAGAAAAAAAGTAGAGCAAGTTAGCATTGTATGGATGTCCCAAAAGTCTGAGAGAAATTTAAAATGATCAAAACCTCTCTATGTCTTAAGTTGTTAAATATTAAAATTTCATTAAGACTTTTAAGACCCTTTATATCTTGAGGAAAGTATCCTTGAGAATAGAAATCCAGAAACGAGTAAAGGAAGCATGTTGGAGTACATTTGAGTAAAGATCACTGAATGTTGAAACAAGTGATCTTTGCCACCAGAGTGTAATAGAGATCACTTAAAAGAAACAAGAAAAAGAGTAATGAATTTGAGAAACAAATTGCAAGCTGGGTAGAGAAATATATTACAGGAGTAATTGGAGACCTCAATTGCACAGACAGCTAAACTAAAAATGATGAGAATTTTGGGAAGAGTGTATTACATACAGAGGTAGAAGAATCTTGAAATAGACTGAAACATATCTAAGATTTTAGGAAAGCAAATTTCAAAGGGCAAAGAGAAAGGATAGATATTTCATCACTCCAACCTAGAAGTTATCCTTCTAAAAATTGAAGAGTGAAATTTTGAAGAAATCATTTTCATGGGAGAGGAAAAAGAGTTGTCAGAAATAAGTAAATGGACAGAAAATAGTGTATCAACCTATTTTTAGATTCTTTAAGTCAAAAATTCTTTAAACTTACCAGTGATAAAAATGGGCAGGTATAAGTGGATGAATGTGAAGCTGTGGCAAGATCTTATATAGAATCATAAGTATTAAAGCACAGAACATGTTAAGACTAATGAGGAAAATTAAGCATTACAAAAAAGTTTTTTGTTTGTTTTAGTTCATTTTGGGGGAAACACGAGGATCAAAGAAAGGGTAAGGTATAGGAATACTGTCCTGGGTAATGGTTCCATGCTAAGTGATGAAAGAAGTCTAAGTTTCTTTACTTTTATTTTATTATAATTGTTATAATTCTGCAAAAGGATAATCTTTGGATTATAAAGGATAAAATAGAAAAATCTAATTCTTCTTTCTTGATGCATATGACTATTTCTACTGTACTAGCCTTGTCGATGTGATCATTTGGGGAGTGCTGTGGGGCATATAGCCAAAAAATTGAATTGGTATGGAAAAATACATTAGATCACATTACTATCAAGAGAATGTTGAGGTAATCCTAATTTATTATTTTTTAATTCTGTTAAACCCATGCCATATTTAAAAGATATAATGATTTTCTCTTTATTTACTATTATCTCTATGATGCATTGGAAAGTATAAAATTAAAATACAGTACAGAAATATTTTTATGCATTAGAAATGCTACCAAAAATATTGGTCAACTGCATTTCTTTAAAATGAACCTAGTTCTTTATTTGCTATTTACAGGAATCCTATAGTGACTTTCTTTTAGGATACAAATAATCACCCCCAATTTATCTTTTTTATAAGTTTATATTTTATTATTAGATAAATGTGGAGTTAGAAGTGATTTTAAAGTTCAAATTCAGTTCCTATCTACATCAAGCTAGCATTTTCACATCCAGTTCCTACCTTAACAAAGTATGTTTTCTTAAAATATGACACATTTGTACAGCCCTTGCTTACAGAAGGTCTCATTTCAAATGTGATGACCAAGGTTAAAACAAAAAAAATGCTTTATTGAAGTAATATCTTTACTATTCCACAAAGGTTTCCAAATCTCAGTACTTTTTGAAATAATTTTCAGTAAGAACAAAAATGCCATAACTTCAAACCTCATATTCCATACTTACTTCTCAATGTCAAAATATGAAGAGGTATGTGAATGAGGGACACCTGCCACAGCAAAGTTACTGCTTCCAGTGTCAACAAGAATCTGCAGCTACAAAATAAAAAAAGGAGAGAAATCATTATGCTATTTTTGCTAGATTTAATAAAGCAAGATTATAGCCAGTGGATATAGTGGATATGACAGCGGATAGAGTGCCAGACCTGGAGTCAAGAAGACTTTTTCCTGGGTTCAAATCCACACTCACTGTGTGACCTCTGGGAAAGTCACTTAATTCTGTTTACCTCATTTCCTAACCTGTAAAATGATCTGGGGAAGGAACAAACCATTTCAGTATTTTTTTTTCCAAGAATACTCCAAATGGGGTCAAAGAGTTGAACAGGACTGAAAAATGACTCAACAACAAGATAAGTATGTTTTTAACCTTTCAAAAATTATTTTTTGTCAGTAAAAGTAAACATCAGCTTGAAAAAGAAATGACTAGCAATATTTCAAACTTTAACTAAAGATAATCAAGAAACTTGAACCAGAGAAATACAGATTTGTCAGTTAGCTGAGACTTTACCTACATGTAGTAATTTAAAAATATTGAAATATACTCAAATAACTATTTTAAGTCAACATTTAATATTCTGAATCTGCCTTCTTTTCCTTTTTTTAAATTGACTTGCAGTGTAGATGTAAATAAGATGATTAAAAATTATGGAAAAAAGGAAAACAGAATCTAAGTATGAAAGAAATCAGAGATCATCTAGATAATAATTGAATATAGAAGGATCCACATAGTACCAAGATAAAACATTGATTCTTACCCTTGACATAAATCTATTTCAAAACAAAGAGAAAATGGATCAATGTGTTGTCTTCTCCCTGTAATCCTTTACCTGAATGTGTAGACTTTCTGCCTATTTCTAAGATGAGGACTTGATTGCCTTGGATTGATCATTAGTAGTTCCCTATAAAAGACCCAGTGACTTCTGAAGACTATTAAAATTCACAATATGTGAATCATTAGCAATAACAATAGACTTGTAATCGTGGAAGTGGGAATGCTATTTACTGCACATGATTGCAGATAGGTTTAATAAATCACTGATTTGACTATTTAGACTTGTGTTATATTGTTAGGTGCCAGGAGATGCAAAATCTACCTTCAAGGAGTTTAAATTTTAGCAAAGGAGAAAGGGCATGTTTATTAAAAATAATAATACAAGATTATATGCATTAAGGGAACATGGATGAGTCTGATGAATGTTCAAATTAGGAAATAACTGAGGAAGCAGTCAGAAAAGTCAAGCAGAGTTTTGAAGAAAGGGCAGGATTCAGATAAGATTGAAGGAATGTGGCATACTGGGAGAAGAGCATGAGTGAAGTCATGAAGATATAAATTATATATTAGAGGGACAATCAATAGACCTGTAAGAGCAGAAGAGAGAAGGTTTATGTAGCTGAAAGTTGGAGATTAATCATGGCAGTGATATAGTTCTTAGAAAGGTTTCCAAAATATCTTTTACCCTCTTTCAAGTCATTTGTTTTTATTAATATTCCATGCCAGGCTTATTTGTATTAATTTATACTTTATGACAACATAATGAATAGGTAATATTCTGTTCAAGAAAGCTAACTAGTCTTAACAAAAGATCTTTGTATGGTTTGCATGAAGTTCAAGAATGTACAGAAGCATTTTACTGATATCAGGATGAAGTCAGGAAGATAGCATAAAGTCAGAAAGTGTCTTAAGCAGCAATTTTGTCACATATCAACGAATGATTGTCATACCAAATGGAATATTTTCCCTTCCCAAGACATATTATAATATAAATTGACATCAAACATATAATTTATTTATTATTGACAAAAAAACTTGGATTATGAAATTAGAGACGGTTTATGTTCTCAAGATAAACTTTATCTTTACACGAGGGATTATTTTTCTTATATTTATTTTATTTTTGTACAAAAGATTTTTTTATACATTACTAAAATATTTTTGTTTAAGAGTAAACATAATACCCCCTCCCCCCCCAAGAAATATAAACCCTCATGAGCAATAAAGGAAAGAGAAAAAAATTAAAATTAAAATTAAAAAATAATTATAATAATCATACGGGAAGCTAGGTGGTGCAGTGGATGGAGCACTGGCCTTGGAGCCAGGAGCATCCAAGCTCAAATCCAGCCCCAGACAACCAACAATCACCCAGCTGTGTGACTCTGGGCAAGCCACCCCAACCCCATTGCCCTGCAAAAAAACCAAAAAAAAAAAACCCCTCCAAATAAAATCAAATCATCATCATCATCATCATCATCATAGGGGCAGATAGGTGGCAAAGTGGACAGAGCACTGGCCCTGGAGCCAGGAGCACCCGAGATTCAAATCTGGCTTCAGAAACCCAACAATCACCCAGCTGTGCAGCCCTGGGCAAGCTACCCAACCCCATTTGCCCTGAAAACCCCACCCTTCCAAAATAATAATGATAATGATAATAATAATGATAATGATGATGATGATGATGATGATAATAATAATATTAATAAATGTGCTTCAGTCTGTGTTCCAACACCACCAGATCTGTTGCAGGTGGATCACATTCTTTAGGATAAGTCCATCACAAAAGCTACTTCCATAATTTTCCACTGTTGCCATTGCTGATCACAACTCCCTCCATATGTACTTCCCCACAACCATACACTATATTTTCTCTCTCCTTTAACTCTGTCCCTCTTCTTAAATGTGCTGTAGGGTAGCTGAGTGGTGCAGCAGACAGATCAGCGGCCCTGGGACCAAGAGGCTCCGAGCCTAAGGCCCGACCCTGTGGTCCTGGACAGGCCATCTAATCCCAGCCCCTTGCAAGAAGTAAAAAAGAAAATGTGTTATATCTGACCCCTCTCCCCCACGGTCCACCCTCTCCTCCATAACTCACATCCCCCCCCCCCCCCCGTCCCGTCCCCCTTCTCTCCTTACTCTAGATGTCTATTCCCCATTGAGTATATATATATGTGCTGTTTCCTCTTCGAGCCACCTCTGATGATAGTGAAGGTTCCCTCATTCCCCCTCACCTTCCCCCCTTACATATCATTGTAATAGCTCATTGTAATAAAAAATCTTATTATATGAAATATCTTAGCCTATTCCACCTCTCCTTTCTCTTTCTCCCATTACATTTCCCTTTTAGCCATTGACTCCATTTTTACAATATACTATATCTTCAAATTCAGCTCTCTCCTGTGCTTCACCTATAAGAGCTCCTTCTACCTGCTCTATTAAACGAGAAGTTTCTTATGAGTATTATCAGTATCATTTTTCTATGCAGGAATACATGTAGTTCATCATCATTAAGTCCCTCATATTTTCCCCTTCTCCTCAACTCTCTGAGCTTCACCTGAGTACTGTATTTGAAGATCAAACTTTCTGTTCAGCTCTGGTCATTTTAACAGGAACATTTGAAATTCCCCTGCTTCATTGAAAGTCCATCTTTTTCCCTGAAAGAGGATGTTCAGTTTTGCTGGGTAGTTGATTCTCGGTTGCATTCTGAGGTCTTTTGCCTTCTGGAATATTATATTCCAAGCCCTATGAGCCTTTAATGTAGTTGCCGTTAAATCCTGTGTGATCCTGACTGCAGTTCCATGATATTTGAATTGCGTCCTTCTGGCTGCTTGTAATATTTTCTCTTTGACTTTGGAGTTCTGGAACTTGGCTATAATATTCCTGGGCATTGGTTTTTTTTTTGGATCTCTTTCTGGGGAACATCAATGGATTCTCTCAATTTCTATTTTGTCCCATGAGGGATTATTTTTTAAAAATCATCAATAATATATTTTAAAAACATTCATCCAGTCATTAAATTCAATAATCTCTGAATTTAAAAAAATTCCTCTCTAAATCCATTGTTAATAGTGAAAGCATGTTACTGACACAAATATTTAACATATCTGAATGACAAATACTCATAAAACAAAGGATAACAAACTTCATGAAAATCACAACCCACTTTACATCCACACAAGAAATTGCTCTTCAAGATGACATTCTGAACCTACACTATGTTATGCATAATCAGACATAGTAATGGCAAACATTCTACTACAGTTTTCATATTAGTTCTAGAAGCTAGGAGAAATTTTCTGAGCAGATATTCCTAGTTTTCTTTTCTTGATATAGATTTTCATCTACAGTCATTACAAGAACTCTTTTATAATGCCCCAAACATAAGTGAATTGATTCATGCCTTTATTGTAAGGCAACTGAAAAGGAGGCAGAGCCAGTTTGATGAAGTAAAACAAAGGCTAATCTGAGATATCCCAAACTTCCCTCCAAAGTACTTAAAAAAAACCACCTCAAATTGAATTCTGTAGTCACAGACTCAACAAGAGATAAGGGTGAATCAATTTCTAGCTCATGTCAATCTAGGAGGTTTGCAGGAAAAATCTGTCTTAGGTGGTCAGTCAATTGTTCAGGAGATTTTTTTTTTTCTTGTCTTGGGTGCAGGACTGTGTCACACTGCCTAACACTCAGTTCTGGGTCTCAGTACAGAGCTAGTGTTTGCTAGTGAGTTTGCTAGTTTTTTTGGTAGGGCTACTGTAGCCCTGACTGCCATTCCAGAGCTCACATCCTAGAGTACATGCCAGAAGAGAAGTGACTATACCTCTTCTTAAGTCATACAACCATAAAAGTACTGAAAATCTACAGACCCTTTTTCCTGAAAACAGGAAAAAGAAAAACCTGACATTTGTGAAAGTATTGCCTTATCTCAGGAGCAGAGTCTACCTTGAAGATAAAATTATAAATCAGGAATTTGGCTGGAAAAATTAAAAAAAGTCAAAAGAAAAACCTGAATATATAAAGTTACTATGGTGACAATGAAGAATAAGATATAAACTCAAAAGAAATTGAAATCAAAATGGCTACATGCAAAACTTCAAAGAAAAATTGAATTGGGCACAGCTCCCTCCTCAAAATAATTCCTGGAAGAGTTCAAAAAAGAGATTTTTAAAAAATAAGAGAGGTAGATGAAAATTTGAGAAAAGAAATGAGATTGATACAAGAAAATTTTTTAAAAAAGGTCAGCAGCTTGATAAAGGAAACACAAAAAGTACAAAGGAAACTAACATCTTAACAAACAAATTGTAAACAGTAAAAGAGGCAAAAAAAAATCTCACTGAACAGAATTCCTAAAACAGCAAAATTTTACTGTTAGGTCATTTCACTTAGCTCTGACTCTTTGTGAGCCCTTTGGAGTTTTCTTGACACCTACTCCAGCTCATTTTACATATGAGGAAATTAGTGGCTAAAGCCAGATTTGAATTCAGAGGAAATGAATCTTTCTGACTTTAGGCCCAGCAGTCTATCCAATGCAAAATAGAAAAAAGAGGTACAAAGATTCACAAAGAAAAAACTCATTGAAAAAGATAATTTAAACACTGTACACTCTAACAGCAACATGGGGGTGATGATTAACTTTGATGGACACACTTATTTCATCAGTGCAACAATCAGGGACAATTTGGGGCTGTCGGCAATGGAGAATACCATCTGTATCCAGATAAAGAACTGTGCAATTTGAACAAAGTTCAAGGACTATTCCCTTTAATTTGGAAAAAAAACCCTGCTATCTTATTGTCTGATCTTGTTATCTTTTATACTTATGCTTTTTCTTTCTATAAGGATATGATTTCTCTCTCATCACACTCAATTTGGATCAATGTACAACATGGAAACAATGTAAAGACTGACAAATTGCTTTCTGTGGGGGGTGGGGGAGGGAAGTAAGATTGGAGGAAAAATAGTAAAACTCAAAATAAATAAAATCTTTAATTAAAAAAGAAAAGAAAAGATAATTTAAGAATTATCAGACTATCTGAAAGCCATGATTACAAAAAAAAGAAAATCTTCAAAGACAAGAATCTTGATATTATAGAACCAGAAGGGAAAGTAGAAATGAGGAAAAAAAATCCACCAATCATCTCGTTAAAGAGATCCACAAATGAAAATTCCTAGAAATATTATAGCCAAATTCTAGAATTTTTAGGTCAAAGAGCTAGTACTGCAACTAGTTAAAAAGAAACAATTCAAATGTTGTGAAGCAAGGATAAGGAAAACACAAGATTTAGCAACTTCTATTTGAAAGTATTAGAAGACTTGGAATGTGATAAGAATAACCTATCAACAAAATTGAGCATAATCCTTCAGGGGAAAATGGATGGATATATATATGTATATATATATATATATATATATATATATATATATATATATATATATATATATAGAGAGAGAGAGAGAGAGAGAGAGAGAGAGAGAGAGAGAGAGAGGACTTTTAAACATTCTTGATTTGAATATAAGATTCATATACTGGGCATAAGAAACTCACAGCCAAATGTGGAAAAGCAGAATTACTAAATGCATCCTTTTTCAGATCATTATGCAATAATGTTTGTCCATTTTTGAAGAAGACCATAACATCAGGGAGATGATGCCATACAAGCACATGAATTGGATGTGAGTGAAGGGGATGCTGTTGACTCACTTCTCCTCCAGAATAATCTGGATCCAGTGGCCACATATGAATCAGGATGATTGGAGATGGTCCTGGATGTGAGGCAATCTGGGTTAAATGACTTGCCCAAGGTCACACAGCTAATAAGTGGTAAGTGTCTGAGGGTGGATTCAAACTCAGATTCTCCTGACTCCAAGGCCAGTGCTCTATCTACTGTGACACCTAGCTGCCCTTTTTTTAATGCAATAAAATTATATTCAATGTAAGGAAATTAAATCAATTAAGAATAAAATAATCTAATCCTAAAGTATGAGTGGGTAGAAGAACAAATCATAGAAACAACATATAATTTCACTAAGATAATGACAATAATAAGAAAAGATGCCAAATTTTATAGAATACAGTCAAAGCAATACTTAGAAGAAAGCATATCTTCACACACTTCTATCAACCAATTGGAGAAAGAGCACATCAACGAATTAGGCATGTAATTGAAATAAACCCTACAAAATAGACAAATAAAGAATCCTTAGATATATACCAAATTGGAAACCCTAAAACTGAAGGAGAGATTAATAAAACTGAAAGTAGGAAAGTCACTGAACTAATGAATAAAACTAGGAACTGGCTTTGTTGAAAAAAATCATAAAAATTGATATATGATCAGTTAGTTGGACTAAAAAAAGAGAAAAATAAAATCACTAATGTGAAAAAAATTAAAGACGAGTTCATTACCAATGAAGAAGAAATTAAAGCAATTACTGGGTATTCTTTTTTTTTTTAAGGTTTTTGCAAGGCAAATAGAGTTAAGTGGCTTGCCCAAGGCCACACACCTAGGTAATTATTTAGTGTCTGAGGCCGGATTTGAACTCAGGTACTCCTGACCCCAGGGCCAGTGTTCTATCCACAGTGCCAACTAACTGCCCCTTACTGGGTATTATTTCACCCAATTATATGCCATGACAAATCTAATTGAAATGGATGAATATTAACAAAAATATATACTGCTGAGATGAACAAAAGAGAAACAGAACCCTTAACTAACCCCCATTTCAGAAAAAAGAAATTGAATAAACCATCAATGAACTCCCTAAGAAAAACTCCCCAGGGCCTGATAGATTCACAAATGAATTTTTTTTTTTTGCAAGGCAATTGGGTTTAAGTGTCACACAGCTAGGTCCTTCTTACTCCAGGGCAGGTGCTTTATCCACCAAGTCACCTAGCTGTCCCTTTACAAGTGAATTCTACCTAACATTAAAGAAAAATTAATTTCAATACTATATCAACCATTTGGGGAAATAGCCAAAGAAGGATTTCTACCAAATTCATTTTATTACACAGTTATGGTGATGATAAATAAACCGGGAAGAGTCAAAATAGAAAAAGAAAAATTATAGACCAATTTCTTGAAGAATATTGATGCAAAATAAAATACTAACAAGGAGATTACAGCAATATATTACCAGTATTATATGTCCAGGAGGGATTTATTCCAGTAATGCAGAATTGATTCAATATTAGGAAAACCATCAGCATAATTGGTCATATAAAAAACACAACCCATAGAAATCACATGATTATATTGATAGATTCAGAAAAAGCCTTTGACAAAATATAATACGCATTCTTATTAAAAATACTAGAAAACATAGGAATCATCAGTCATTCTTAAAATTAAGTAGCATTGATCTAAAACCCTCAGCAAGCATTATGTGGAATGGGGATAAGCTTGAAGTCTTCCTAATAAGATCAGGAATGAAAAAAGGATTCTTTCATTACTATTATTCAATATTTTATTAGAAGTGCTAGCTACAGCAATTTAGGAAAAATAAAGTAATTAGAATAATCAATGATGAAACAAAATTATAATTCTTTTTTTTTTTAGCAAGGCAATGGGGTTAAGTGGCTTGCCCAAGGCCACACAGCCAGGTAATTATTAAGTGTCTGAGGACAGATTTGAACCCAGGTACTCCTGACTCCAGGGCCGGTGCTCTATCCACTACATCACCTAGCTGCCCCCTTAAAATTATCATTCCTTACAAATGATATCATGATATCCTCATAAAATCCTAGAGAATCAACCAAAAAACTAATTTAAATATTTAATAGCTTCAGCAAAGTAGCAGAATATAAAAGAAATCCATTAGCATTTCTATATACTATCGACAAAACCCAGCAGAAATAGATAGAGAAATTTCATTTAAACTAATAGTAGAGGGGCGGCTAGGTGGCACAGTGGATAGAGCACCGGCCCTGGAGTCAGGAGTACCTGGGTTCAAATCTGGTCTCAGACACTTAATAATTACCTGGCTGTGTGGCCTTGGGCAAGTCACTTAACCCCATTTGCCTCGCAAAAAAAAAACAAAAAACCTAACAGTAGATAATAGAAAACAACTGTCAGGACAAATTCAAGAACTATGTAAATACAATTATAAAATACTTTTCACACAAAGTCAGATCTAAGCAATTGGAAAAATATTAATTGCTCATGAATAGGCTACTTCAATATAATAAAATGAAAAATCTAACTAAATTAATTAACTTATTCGGTGTCCTACAAATGAAACCACCAAAAATTATTTGAGAGAGCTAGATAAAATAATAAAATTCATCTGAACAACAAAAAAATCAAGAGAATTAAGAAAAAAAATATGAAGGAAGGTGGCCTTGCAAGTATCAGATCTAAAGCTGTTATATAAAGTAATATCATCAGAATAATCTGGTCCTGGTTCAGAAATAGTGCGGCAGATCAGTGAAACATGAGGTACACAATACATAATAAAAAATGATCATAGTAATCCAGTGTTTGATAAATTCAAAAATCTAAGTTTTTAGAACAAAAAATTCCTGTTTGACAAAAACTGCTAGAAAACTAGAGTGCAGTCTTGGTAGAAATGAGGTATAGACCTACACTTTATACCATATCACAAGTACATAATTTAGATTAAAAGGACAGTATCATAAGCAAATTAGGGGAGCAAGGAATATCTTACTTCTCAGATCATGGATAAAGGAAGGATTTATAATTAACCAAGAGAAAGCATTACAGGAAATAAAATGAATAATTTTGATTACGTTAAATGAAATATTTTTTGTACCAAAAAATCCAGTGTATACAACATTAAAAGGGAAACAAAAAACTGGTGGAAATGTTTATAAGCAAATTGATCTTATAAAAACCTCATTTCTCAAATATACAGAGAACTGACTGAATTTATAAGAATACAAATAACCTCAATTTTTAGTGGACAAAAATATGAACAGTTTTCAGAAGAAGAAAGTAAAGCTATCAATAGTCATATAACTCACTATGATTAGAGAAATATAAATTAAAACAACTTTGGAGTACTACATCATACCTATCAGACTAGATAATAAGATAGAAAAAGAAGATGTAGGACAACTAGAATACTAATGCATTTATTGGTGGAGTTCTAAACTGATACAAGAATTATGAAGTACAATTTGGAAATATTCCCCAAAGGCTACAAAACCGGTGCATACACTTTGTTTCAGCAATTCCCCCACCAGATATATATCCTCTCAAAATTTTCTTTTAAAAGGTAAAGGACCTCTATTACAAAAATAGTTATGGCAGCTTTTTTTTGAGGTCAGAGAATTAAAAATTGAGGACTTTGGGGACTGGCTGAAAAAGTTTTAGTATATGATTATGTTGGAAGGGATGAACAGGATGGTTTCACAAAAACCTAGAAAGAAATATATTAATTGATACAAATGAAATGAGCAGAACCAGATCACTGTACAATATTAATTGATGCAGATGAAATAAGCAGAACCAGATCACTGTACAGACTAACAGCAACATTGTATTCTCATCAATACAATGGTCCAAGACAAAAATATTATCTATCTCCAGAGAAAGAACTGATTTAATTTGAATGCATAATGAAGCATATATATATATTTTTTTAATTTTAGAAAGGTTTTACTTATTTTGAGTTTTACAATTTTTCCCCAATCTTGCTTCTCTCCCCCCACTCCTTACAAAAGGCAGTTTGTTAGTCTTTACATCATTTCCATAGTATACATTGATCTAAGTTGAATGTGATGAGAGAGAAATCATAGTCTTAAGGAAGAAACATATAGTATGTGATATAGCAGAATTACATAATAAGATAAGTTTGTTTTTAAATTAAAGGTAAGAGATAGAGCACTGGCCCTAGAGTCAGGAGTACCTGAGTTCAAATGTGACCTCAGACACTTAATAATTACCTAGCTGTGTGGCCTTGGGCAAGCCACTTAACTCCACTGCCTTGCAAAAACCTATAAAAAAATAAATTAAAAGTAATAGTCTTTGGTCTTTGTTCAAACTCCACAATTTTTCCTCTGGATACAGATGGCATTCTCCATTGCAGATATCCCAAAATTGTGCCTGATTGTTGCCCTGTTGGTATGAGTAAGTCCATTAAGGTTGATTATCACTCCCATGTTGCTGGTTAAGGTTTACAGTGTTCTTCTGGTTCTGCTCATCTCACTCAGCATTAGTTCATGCAAATCCTTCCAGGTTTCCCTGAATTTCCATCCCTCCTTGTGTGAAGCATATTTTTTAACTTAAATATTTTTTGTTCTTTTTTTGCAATATGGTTAATTTGGAAATATGATTTGTATGACTATACAATCTATATCAGATTGATTGGCTTCTCAAGAAGGAGAAGAAAGAGAGGGACAGAGGGAGATCATTTGGAACTCAACATTGGAAAACTAATGTTGAAATATTTACCTTTAATAAGAGACAAAATATAAAAAGTTAAAAAACAATATTTAGGCACTATATTTTTTTAAGGTGATTTGTTGCTTTTATCAGAATGTTTTTGTTTGAACTATATTTAGGTTGTTTATGTGTTTTTCTTAAAATGTATATATGTACATATATATATATATATATATATATATAAATAATAAAAATAAAAGGCCACTGATATAAAATAGAGCAAATAATTCATGATTTACAAGCAACATTTCCCTTGGTGGGCCTAAGCATATTAAATTGTTTTTCATTTTTCATTTTTAAAAAAGATCAATGATATCAGCAGAATGATATCTTGACTTGAAAGTGAACTGGCCTCAGTCTCTCCTCCGGAAGGCAGGTGTTACGAGACAGTATTTGATTCCAGGTTGTGCTAACTCCAAGACCAGATTTCTACCTATTATTCTAACTGTCTTTCTACTCAAAAAGACTGAAAATTTGCCATTGTCTTCACACTAAAAGTCAAACTCCTCAACTCAATGTTCCACAATGCTACCATCATGTGTCTCTGACTGATTTTCAAATTATTAGTCCCTCTTACCAAAAGCAGGACCAACCTGGGGATCAGGAAGACAAGACTGTAGGTTCATGTACGTTAATTTGAGAATTGAAAGGGACCTTATTTGACTGCATAGTTCCACTCTCTCATTTTACAGAGGAAAAAGTCAGAACCCAGAGAGATTATGATTGTCCAAAGTCACATAAGTAGTAAGTGACAGAGATAGGATTTGAATTCAGAACCTCTTACTTCAGAATGAGAGTTCTTTCTATTTTAGAGGAATAGACAAGTAGCAGAAGATAGTAAAAAGGTAATAATAATCTATGTGCCAAGAACTTTTTTTTATTAAACAAATATTATCTCAATAGTACACAAGAGATATGAAATCTGTGAAGACCAAACAAGGTTTGGAGTGAAAAGCACGTTTCAGGAACAAGTTAGACATGGAGAATAGAAGTAAATTGGTTAGTTAAGATGGTCCATAATTAGTGGCATTTGAAATTACCTCATTTCATAACGATATTTGTAACAAAGATTGTTTTCAAAAAAATTCAAGTCAGAGCAAACAAATCGCCTTACAAAATCTCTCTTTAGAGTTTATTATACTTGCTCAAGGAAATCCTTCCAGATACACTAGCTAAACACAAAAGAAGGCAATAATGTTTAAGGAAAAACAAGCTGTCTGTGTTGTGCCTACAAGGCAAATTAAAAACACCATGCTCTAACACAATTAGGATATTTCACATGTTGAACTTGAATTTTTTTTAAAAATATGAAATTGGACTATTTTACTTGTGGGACTTTATTCCACACCAATATTCCCCTTTTGTAAGTAGAGTTGGATAAAAAGTTAATTTCCTTTGGATTAGAAACTGAAGATAATCCATTAGAAGTAACTTTAAAATAAAGCAAAAGAGACATGGACTTCTTTTCATAACAACCAAAATGTGACAATATCATAATATAATTTCTTGATTTATTGTGGGAATTTCTCGAATATCTCCCATTCTAGTTTAACTTCAAGTTATCTTTAATGAATTCCAAAATTAACAAAAGGCTATACAAATAGAATAGGTAAGAAAGACTTGACTAAAGAAGACGATTAGAATAATATCAATCTAAAATGATCTAGGATTTACCATTTTCAAGAAATCAATAAGCACTTATTAAGTACCTACTTTATGGCAGGTATTGTGATAAGAATATAAAGGCATATACAAAATAAATTCCAGGTAACTGATGCTGAGGGAGATACTATTAGCAAATGGAAGTTTAGGGGGAATGTCTGAAGTCTGAGACAAATGAGTTGATCTTTAAAGGAAAGCTAATGATGATAAGAAGAGGTGAGGAAGGAATGAAGCCTGAGTAGTTTTTCTGTATTTTCAACTAAGGAATGACAAAGGGGCTAAGAGATCATAGGAGTGAAAAAATATTAATTTCTAAGGATCACTGAAGTGGACTGATAGTCCACCACTTGGGGTTCATACTATACAAAATTCCTCTGCTTTGCTCTGAGAAGTTTTCAAAAGCCTTTGCTGTTCTTAAACAGATACCCTTAATGAAATTAGATCTTAGGGCTCAGGAACAATTAGCAAAAGCATTAGGAACAATTTAACAATCTAATGAGCTGCTACATATATCTACCACCTGGTTTAAAAGTAAATGCAGACTATTCATTTGTTCCATTACTCTTTTCTTCCCCTACTTTTCTTATTTTATTTGGCAATAAAGCCTATTGAAAGCCATTTGCTAATTGCAGCATTAAGGGAAAAATGCTGTATTAAAGGGGAAAACTAGGTTAGACTTCTAGTGATTAGCAACTGGAGATCTTTCCAGTATCACTCTGTTGAGCAGGTTAATAGATAGGAAAATTAGCAACTAATTTAAATAATGACTCATTTAACAGATTATTGCTAATTACTTTACTAAACCATCTGGTGAAAGCTGCCTGGAACCAGAATATACAGGGAAGGCACTGATTTTGTTTGTTAATTGGTTCCTTTGAGAACGTCAATTCTAGGAATGAATCTCATTTGAACATATTTTCCTGAAGAGAAAGAGAAATTATTGTCATGTCATTTCTCCACAACTTGAATTGCTTTTAATAAGGAAAAACATTTTTCAAAATAATTCACTTAATACAAAAAAATAGAAATTAGCTAAAGAGCTTTCTATGTTACAAAAAATACAAATATGCTATTATATTTTACATTTAGAATCAATCCATTTTAGGGAAAAATAAAAGATGAGATAAATTCCCATTTGGTAGCCAATGAGCAAGAAAGAGAGGTTAAATCACACAAACTTTGATTTCTTAGAATTCACATTCTAGGTAGGTTGATAATAATCTAGGGGGACAAAAATATTATTAGAATTTAGATAGCAAAGTTCAAGACACTTTCTATATTTTAAGTGTTGATGGAGGCTTCTGTAGTTTTAAGGAACTTATAAAATGACCATTGAAAATTCAGAACCAGCCATTCTTAATCTGAGAGTCTATAAACTTGGCTAGGAAGAAAAATATCTTTTTTTAAATCTTCACTAATCCCTACTGAATTTATCATTTCTTTTAATTATTTTAAAAAATTACTAATTACAATTAGTTTATAAAGTAAACCTACTAGATCTTTTGCTGCTCTGCTCTGAATCACTGAAACAATAAGGCAAATCTGAATTAGTTGCAACCACTGATTCAGGGAGGAGCCTCCACTAAGACTAAATTTCTACAATTCCAAACTTAATGCCCCATAATCACTCTGCAGCAGCCCATTTGCCATTCTCCACTCAAGAAAATTGGGGCTTTACTGGAGTGTGCTGATGAATGTTTAACAACTAGCTGCCTAAGGAGAAAAAGAACATATGACACACTTCTAAATTTAATATTAACTAGCATGAAGTAGCAATTAACTAATAAACTAGTATTATTACTGGAAAAATTTTTATACCATTAATATTAATCACCAATTATTAAATGGAGATTCAGCCTTTTCTATTTTCTTTCAAGACCCAGCTGCTGGAAAGGGTCAACCCATCTGTGAAGGACATGGCTAGTTGATGAGATTACTTTTAGCCTTCAAACATTCTTGGGTGGGAGATCTACTAGAAGACATAACTTCTGTGAGAATCTAAGTAGAATCCATGGTGTGTGTGATCAGAAACATGTGTTACAAGGTTGACTCTCCTTAAACAGAATAATCGGAAGAACCAGATCAGAGCACAAAAAAAGCACTCTTTTCAAGAAGAGGGCATAACCTCCATACCTCTGTAACATGAGTTGAAGCTCTAGAAGTGCAAAGTGCTGAAGTGTGCAAGCCCCTTTTATCCTAGTCTTTAATGCAGTCCCAACCCCCAGCCCACTACCTATTGGCTAGATAGCAGGGCTCACAATCTTTCCACAAGTAGCTAGCCAATTTGAGCAAAGCATTTTCAAACCCTATTTGCATAATTATTCAGATTCAGTTTTACCCTATCAAAGAGAGATAATTTGTTTTGCTCTATCAGAAAGCAAATTCTGTATCCTTCTTATGGGAGTCAATCAGCACAGTGCTGTATATAATCTTTGTCAGCACCTGACCTTGGGGATGTGGATACTGCCACTCTTGCTGATGGGGCTTTTGGGAAAAAGGAAGACTCATTGAAACCATGAGGGAGGTTTCACTCAGTTAAAGTCCCATTCAATTGGGCAATCCTTTTGTATCTTTGTATCCTTCCATTATAGTTTAGGTGACCCAACTCTTGAAGGAGAAAGCCATCTCTGGATGGTTCCTCATAAAACATTCCTCAATCGAGGCAAATTTTCACTTATCAGGGGCATTCATTCACATTAACAAAGGTTCTTAGAAAAGGCTTTCAGTATCTCCACTAGAGGTCTTTGCTTCCTAAGAAACCACCAACCACTAAATTATTGATGAACAAGTAGCCTAATTAATAAATTATCAATTACCTAGAAACTCTGTTTCGGGTTTTTCATTCATCATATTACAGTATTAGCATTAATGTATTTGAATTCAGCTTAATCCAGTAGTGTTAAACTTTTTTAAGCATGTCCTTAGATCTAGGCATTTATTATAGCAATAAACAAGCCCTGATTTGTAGTGTCAACTTCTGAAATGGGAATGCTCATATTGAAAATTTAGGAAGGTCTCAGGGCCTTTGAACTGGCTTCCAACACACTCCAAGGCTTTCAAGGTTCTTTAAAAATCATGGACTGAAATAGAATCTAGTCCAAAATTCTCATTTTATAGAGGTTACAACTGAGACCTAGAGAGATTAAGAGATTTGCCTAGATATTAAATGCTAGAAGCAGGATTGAAGTCCAGGTCCCTTGACTTTAGAGTTTTATACTACAGGTTTATGAGCTTAATTAATAAAAGGTCATTTAATAACATTTGTCATGGAACAAATATGGCAATTGTACTCCATTTCTCTACTCCAAACTCTGAAGGAAAACAGTTCAGTTGTTCAAAATGTCACGAAACTTCATGCCATATATAATGTCAACATCTGGATCCTCATAATGTTCCACATTCTAACTTGAAAATTTTCATTCAACTTGACCTTTTAGGGGAGCTCTTGAGAATACTTGGGTTAAAAGGACTATTAGAAAATTAGAAGGGAGCTACACAATTATTATTATTTTTGATCATTTTACAGATGAGAAAACTGAGACCCAAATTAGGTACAAATTAGGTACCCAAATATCATATATTTCCCAAGTGGTATAGAATGTTAATTTGAGCTCAAATCATTCAATATTCTTTTGATTTTAAGACATCTGAATTTTAAGTGTATATATATATATATATATATATATATATATATATATATCTATTAAAATAATTTAAACATTTTTACATCATTATTTTATTCCTTAATGAGTCCCCTTTTTCCATTGTACCCTTTTGTATAACAAATAAGTACGGATAAGTCAAATTAATTAATTGACCATGTTAGATAATATACACCATATTAATACAAATTTTCTACAAGGAAAAGGGGGGGCTTAATTCACCATAACTCCTCTGAAATCAGAATTAGACATCTCACTGATTAAAGCTTTCATGGCTCTTATGTCCTTCACTATAATCTCCTATGAAGGGTTTATTCTACAGCTGTTCTCAGCTACATCCATATTTTAAAATATTTCCATAATTTTGTTTAAAAGAAGATGTTGCATTGAAGATACTGCTCATCATATACCATGTACTATTAAGTAATAAAATAATTCAAAAAAGATGAAGAAATCTTGAAATAGCATGAAAAATGTGAGAATAAATATAGTTACATACATTTAAAATGATAAAAAAGCAGAGTTGACTGTCTGGGATGCCTTCACATGTTGCTAAAGGTCAAGGAGGATGAAAGTTCCAGTGTCCCAGCAAGCCAAGACAAATATATAAGATTTTGTTTTAGCATAAATCAAATCATTCATAGACTATAAACAACTCTGCTTCTACAATGCAGAAGAATTACTACTATTGTTGTAGTTAAAGTTTTCTCCTACCCCTAAGCTAGAAGAGAATCACCAATTCAAGAATGTAACTCAGCATTGGCATGGAGGTGGATTTAGAAACAATACTACTATTGTAAATGCAAATGGTTTCTTTCTGGTAAACAGCTGAGTCATCAGTACTATTGTACTGCTACCAAAGTAAAGTTGGCAGCACAATTTCTAAGATCCATTTTCTCATTTGATCTGTATTAGAGATTAGATTGCTTCATTTCCCTTGTGGGGGGGGGACTTCACTTGTCCCTTAGAGTTAAAATGTTATGTGATCTAAGAGGCTAACAACAATACACTGAAATGTAAGTGACCTTTAATGCTATGGGTAAAAATTTGAAGTAGAAAACATTAAATGAATAAATTCGATTTTGATCTAAAAGTTCTAATTTCTAGGAATCCTCTAAGAATCTTTTTCCTCATAAATTCAATCTAGTAAGAATTTCAATATATGTTGAATGATTAGAAGTTATGTGAAGAATGTTAAAGGGAAAATAATATGTTTTGAGGACTGAGAGGGGGGGAAAGTGTTGTTAGTATATTCAGGGAATTATTTATATGAGAGACTACATTATTGGAATCCACAGGTGATTCATTGTGGGAATTTATCTCTGATTCAGTGTAATGACTTTGCATTGGCAGGAATTGGTGGAGAGATTTTAATCTGGGATTTCTCGAATCCCCTGGTGATATAGTTATCTACTAGAAAAAATAAATAAAAATTTAAGAATTAACAGGTTAGTGTGAAATAATTTTGATTATTTGAATATTTTAAGTATTATATGTTGACATGCTAGGTGGTGCAATTGTGTGAGATGAATGTAGTCACTTAAATAAATTTCAGATATTTCTCAAAATATGCCGAGAAAAAGCTTTATTTGATTCTCTAGAATCTGATCCCACTCATCCTTAAAGACAGAGAATGAGGCAAAGGGACAAAAGACCCAAAGGGTCATATATGCTAACTGGATCCTCCCCCTTACTCTCCCATCCTCATCAGTGAGGAATGTGGTCTTCACAATCTAAATGAGTAAAATAATTTAAAGAAAAAAGCATATAATTCAAACAGAGACAGGATTACTCTCCAGCCCTGAGGAATGCATAGACATCTGGACTTCAACAGATAAGTCAGGGTCAGTTGATTCTTTACATTTCTGTCATGATACCCCAGAAGTTGCTTGTCAGGGGAGGAGGGGCAGAAGAGATATAATAGTTCAACTATTTCTATTCTATAATATTCTACTGAAGAAATCTCAGGCCTTATCCCACTCAATCCCTCTTCTTTATTTTGATGAGATTTCTTCAGAATTCTGTAATATAAGCTCACATTGTTGGTCCATCTGGTCATCATCCTCATAAATTATGTTGTTAAGAGGAATCCATCCCTATCCCTTTAGGATCAGCATTTTTGTTTGTTTGGAAGTGATTGTCAACATTATTAAAAATATCCTGAGCCACTTGTGTTATCAATTGAATTAAACAAGGCAGACAAATTGGCAGTAAAATAATTCCACCAAGTGCGATTAAGACAAACAAAAGAATCTTGTTCTACCAACTTTCATTAAGCCAGTACCACCAAGAATTACCAAAGGGAGAGTTCCAAGTTTGCACAGGAACATGGGCTATCTTCCTAATGTCTTTAGTGATCCCTTTAACCAATTGTCTATTATCATCAATCTTAATACAGCAGGTGGATAGATTCAATTTCCTACATACTCCTCCCTCTTCAGCTAATAAGTAGTACAGTACCAATCTGTGTTGAATAATCACCTCTCTTGTTTGGGTGCTTGATTGACCAAAAAGATCTAGGACCCTAGCTGTTTGATTAGTAATGATTTCTACAACTGCCTGGAGCCTAATTATTCTGTTCAACATATAGATAGGGTTCCTATATCCCCAGCTTCCATCCTGTGCCCAGGTAGTAGGCCCTTAAGTCTAAACAAGAACTCCCTGATCAACCCTATATAGCAACTCTCTGATCAACTCTTTGGACAACTGGGTGTAGGCAGTAGTCCTACAAATCCAACAATGTCCCCTTAGTACCAGTTGGTTTCCCAGGAATATAGTTTCCAACAAATGGATAATACTGTTCCTCCTTACTTCCGGGGGGGGGCCCCTCTTAAATAGGCCAAATAATCATCATGATATACATTTCTAAAGTTGCTATATTACCTTCCACTGGCAAGTTTTTATACCAATGTCTTTAGATAGGTCTTCCTGGCTCCAAAATTGATCAAAAGAAATCCCCTATTTTATGCCATTGGAACAATTCCAAGAATAGCTAATAAATGCAGTGATGTTTCTTAAATTATTTTTCTTGTGAATGGCCATTTCAGCACTTTCCTTGAAAGTCCATACTAACAGTTTCCCTTAACCAATGCCCCAGTTTGCACATCTTTAGGAGGGAACTAGGTACCATCATTAATCTCACATGAGTCTGAGGCCACCTATCTCTAAATTGTACAGTCCAGAATACATGTAAACATGTCCAGACATTTGCTACTACCTAGGAAAATATCCTGGCAAGTCAATTATGAACAAGAGTCACCCTGAACTGACTCAGTCATATGCCACTGGTGTTTCCCTCCTCTGGATCAGAATCCTGTGGCACAGTGCAGCTCTAATGAGGGACTGCGAATCTAGGCTGGACCTAGGGGTACTGCCAGCCAATAATCTCCCTCTTTCTTTCTCAATGGATAACATTTTTACCCTCTGTTCCTCCTTTTCATAAGGAAAAGGGCATAAGTCTTATGCACTTACAGAGTCAAGGGGAAGTTACAGTTATCCCCAGATAAACAATGTATAAACTGGTGGAGATGAACTGGTCTAGTATCTCTCCTCTCTTCTCTTCTCTTCTCTTCTCCCTGGAGATATCCAAATGTCCTTCTGCATGTGTTCCCAAAAAGTCCTCCCCAGCTCAGGTAACTAGCTGAGATCTTGTCTTCTGGTAAGGAAACTGCTTAACATTTTACTCAGCACAAAACACAGGTTTCCATCATAAAACAATGATATTCTGGAGCTTATTACAATTTACATTTTGCCTCATTGCCATATTGAGGCACATACTTTGCTTTTAACACAATAAACTTCCATTAGTGTTTTACCACATGAGCAAACTCCCAATATGAACGATCACATTGACTCAAGCTTGTAACACATACATGCAACAATCATCTTTGTTCTAAGAGTACCCAGCATCTGGCTTAAAGCAAAACAATTTTAACCTTTGCTCTCATTACAATAATGACTTAAACGTCCTTAACCAAAATGATTTTTTTTTTCAAAATATTCCCATATTTTCCTTTTCCTGGTGTACTTATATAATTCACATTCCTTTCCTTGAACTAGAACTTGAAATTGTAATTATCCTAAGAATTTCCCATTCTTCTTCTTACCTAAATATCCCCTCTAAATAAAAATTAAAGAAACTTAATTCCTACCTTAACATGTAGCTGATAGCAGGTGTCAGAGCCAGACACCTAACCTATCTTTGGCTATTAGATCCAATTCACCTAAAACTTCTTTTTCTGGTTGCTTAGTAACTAATTATAAAGGTTCAGGACATTAAAGGAAAATTCCTCTACAGATATGTGTTGAATGTCAGCGTCCAGGCAGAGCTCATGTGAGTAAGTCAAATGTCTTACGCCAGATTTATTCTTCCAGGTGAGACATTATCCAAATGTCATTTTGGGAAAATTGAATCAAAGGGGTCCAACCTCAGTCATACTGAGAAGCTGCCCCTCCAGCTATACATCCTTGTCACCTGACATCTTTAGCCCATTGGTTTCCTTGACTCCAAGAACATGACATTTACCCAGCAGCATTTTCTTTCTGGTATCTGACAAGAGAAAATTGATTAAAAATCCCATGATCTAAAATAGTTGTTTTACCTAATTAGAGCTTCCAGTGAATACATTTCACTAAATTCCAATTATAACCTTAAGGAGTGCCAATTAATGAAACCCCTACCTAAAGCTCTGAGTATCCTTCATAGGTCTTTGCCTAAAACCAGGTATTCTAACTATGACTGGCCCTACAGGTCTCATCTCCTCCCTCTTACTCCTCCCTTTGTCTGAAATAATATCTACTCCATCTCTAAATAAAGATGGTATATCAGATTCCACTTGGCTAGAGAAACCTCCTTCTAGCCTGTTGTATTTTACCACAAATAAATGCCTCCTTTGACCAGGAGATTGCACGGAAAAATCTCAAATTATCTTGTGTTTATCTTTCTCATATTAGATAGTGCTTTTACTTCAAAGAAAACAACCATAGCTTTGGAATATATATGTACATATCCAAAATATTCCAAATTCACTTATATAACTAGAAACTTCTATGCATAAACTTGTTTAGCTACTAGCCATCATCAAGATACAAATGGTTATTTTTGTTTTGACAAGGCAATTGGGGTTAAATGACTTGCCCAAGGTCACAGAACTAGGTAATCATTAAGTGTCTGAGGTCTGATTTGAACTCAGGAAGTCCTCATTCCAGGGCTGGTGTTCTATCCACTATCTGCCCCCTAACATACAAATTACTTTTCAGAATTCTTTAAAAATCATTAGATCATTTTAGGTAACTTTAAATTTCCAACATGTGTTATTAATTTCATTATAACAGAAATAAGAGTAACACCCAAATTACTGGACTGAACAAAGCAATCCTTCCATTGTTACATTATTCATGAACCCACACATCTATCCTAGAAAGGGTCATACTTTTTGATATTTCCCTTATCACCCTTCAAAGCAATCACACATTAATACCAGGCTTTAACAATGCAGTATTTAAATAACATTCACAAGAGATAGCTAAATATCGCAAATATAATCTCTTTGAAGTTACAATAGAAGTTACAATAGAATATCACATAACTGATAAATGCATCTTATTCATAAATAAATTACCTTACAGTGGGACCACACAATTGCTATTTGTTCAGAGTCCACCCCCCCATCAGCTGTCTGCAGTTACCAAGAGAGAAGTCCACATTCTTGACTTTTAAAAAAAAATTGAACATACATTGTTAATTTACATCAATCATAAGATTCTTGGCTTTGTTTTGTTTTTGCAAGGCAATGGGGTTTAGTGACTTGCCCAAGGTCACACAACTAGGCAATCATTAAGTATCTGAGGCTAGATTTAGATTTGAACTCAGGAACTCCTGACTCCAGGGCCAGTGCTCTATCCACTGTGCCACCTAGCTGCCCCAATCATTAGATTCTTATTTAAACATTTCATTCCCCTTGGAACAAGAGCAAAATGAATATCCCAGTATCTTTACACTTTACACTTTTGTCTTCCTGACTTCTTTACTCAGAACCTCTCATAATCCAACCATATATATATATATATATGATGCATTTAAAAACCCAAATGCAATTAAAACTAAATTTCCCAACAGTTTAGTTTGATAAAAGATTTAAAGTACCTTATACAGAGGATCCAGCACTTACATTCCAAAAACTCCTTCTAAATGAAGAAGCTAATCTAAAGAAAAAAGCATATAATGCAAACAGAGACAGGATTACACTCCAGCCCTGGTCTTCAACAGATAACATAGGGTCTGTTGACTCTTTACATTTTGTCATGATACCCCAGAAGTTGTTTGTCAGGGGAGGAAGAGCAGAAGAGATATAAGAGACAGTTCAACTACTTCTAATCTATATTATTCTGGGTCCAGCCTAGATTCTCAGTCCCTGGTCAAAGGGGCACTGTGCCACAGGATTCTGATCCAGAGGAGAGAAACACCAGTGGCATATGACTGAGTCAATTCAGGGTGATTCTTGTTCATAACTGACTGGCCAGGATATTTTCCTGGGGAGTAGCAAATATCTGGACATGTCCGGAAGCAGGCCTTATCCCACTCAATAGAGCACTGGCCTTGGGGTCAGGAGGACAGGAGTTTGAATCCAGTCTCAGACAGTTTCCACTTATTATATGTATGATCTTGGGCAAACCACTTAACTCTGATTGCCTCTCATCCAATCTCCAGTCATCCTGATTTATATCTATTCACTGGACCCAGATGGCTCTGGAGGAGAAAGTGAGGCTGGTGACTTGGCACAGCATCCTCCTCATTCAAATCCAATTCATATGCTTATCATGGCATCATCTCCCTGATGTTGAGGTCTTCTTAGAAAATGAAGGACGGGGACAGCTAGGTGGCACAGTGGATAGAGCACCAGCCCTGGAGTCAGGAGTACTCGAGTTCAAATCTGACCTCAGACACTTAATGATTACCTAGCTGTGTGGCCTTGGGCAAGCCACTTAACCCCATTGCCTTGCAAAAAAACCAAAACAAACAAAAAAGAGTCTAGACTTCAATTTAGGATGTGCTTCATGAGAAATTCACGAGAGGCAGAGAGTTCACATCATGAATTCTATTATGTTAGGAGGAATTCCCCTCCCAACACATCTTTGTGCCTTAACTCTTATGGTAAAGACATCCTTAACGTACTGGAATCTTTCTCCTCTGGGATATTGGCATCATCTTGTAACTATTGATACAATGGGGAAATTCATATTTGTTTTTAGAGAAATAAACACCGACAAAATTTATAGTTTTTTTCCTAGATGACACCATCAAAATATAACTGAAGTCTGCATAAAGTCATTATAGCAGGCTAGCAGGAAGCAGTAGAATTGAAGTAGGGCACAGGAAATGATTTATCTTGGATTTGATTTGTGAACTTTGCAGGTTTGTGAAATAAAAAAAAAAACTTGAGCTTTTCCAACTCCAGAGTTTCTTTGTGAGTTTTTCATTTCAAGAACTCTCATCTTTATGATGATACCACTAATATCTCCCACATCATTTCGGTGAGCCAGGAAGGGTCATGTATCTGGCCCTGGGCTAGCTCAGATTTCTCAGAGGTGAGAGACTCCTGAACCATGTTTATCTTTTCCAAATAGGACCAGATTGGACCTTTAGCCAAATATTCTTTGCCCTTCTCTCACTCCTGAGAAATCATGGGGGAAGATGTGTGTGTTATGTGTGTGTGTGTGTGTGTGTGTGTGTGTGTGGGGGTGTGACTTGAGGCAATAACAAGACACTATTATTGCAGCACCTCTAGGTGTGGTTCCTGCTGAGGAACTTGCTTTGAATAGGCACCCCTAGTTTTGTGGGGGGGGTGACTTGTTTCATGCAGCTCTTGGTGGACCCCCAAGGGGCTTGCAGGGTTTATTCTGTGACAAGGTTTTCTAGGCTAAAATTCTAATTGGTATCTTTGTCCCTTAAAGTAAACTAGGGAGGACTTTTGTAAATCTGGGATTTTTTTTTTAAGGAGTTGGCTTGGTTTGTAGTCTATCCCCTTCCTTCTGGAGTGACATTTGCTCATCATCTGCCTTGATTTGCCTGCTGTTTCTGTCCCTGTCAGAGAAGTGGCTTCTTGGAGTCTCTCTCTTGTAATTCCACAATATGGGCGCCATGTATTGCACTAATCAAGTGACTGCAACTTGGATAAGAGGGTCTTGATCGAGTTCTGTTGGACTCAGTCTATGTTTCCTTCTCTCTCTCCTTTTGTCTCTTCTTGC